>NC_029790.2:20165004-20197337 GCF_000816755.2 Arachis ipaensis | reverse complement strand
TTTCTAATAATATTATTTATATTTTTTAAAAAATTAAAAAATAAATTAATTAACAAACTTACATCATCGGGATGGCTGAGATATTTTATAATATGAAGCTCAGGACGATCAATATCTTTAGATTTTAGTTTTTTTGACATTATAATTTTTTTTTTTACTCACTTTGGGAAGAAGAAGAAGATCTGGAGGAGGAAGGGTGTAACACCCTACCATACAGGGTCTTATGCTTAAGTCATAATTGCGAGATGGCAAGGTATTACGACCTCTAGAATTAAAATTTAGTACGTATAGTAGTATGAATGATTGATTATAACTAGGAGCCTTTATAGAAAAAGGGGTAAACAAAAATCGTAACTCGAAAGCGCAACACTCCGATCGATAACGTAACGAACAGGGATAAGCTAACGCGAGATTATATATATACAAAAGAGTGTCAAAAACGGGAATATCAAAACTCAAATCCGGATGCGAAGATAACCGGTCCGAGCATAGCAATATATACATATAATAAAATAAGGAAACCCCAAAGGAAACCCAAAGGGACACAAAAACAGAGAACCTAGTCTCCAAAATCCCCTCTAAGAGGAGTCATCACAGTTTGTATTATTCAATGGAGATAAAAGTATCTAAGAGAAATCATAAAATCAAAACAGAGTCCCGAGAACAAGGATCTTCGCTAATCCAGAAGTCTCCAGCATGCCTCAACGAGAAGCCTCGCGTCCTGCATCTAAAAACCACAAAATCCGCATGGGTGAGAACCAGAGGTCCCCAGCATAGTAACAGTTCCCCATATATAACATGTAATAATAGAGGAAAGCCGAAGGCAATCCTAGGACTTCCTCCAGATAATATTAAAGCTTATAAACAAGCTAAACCATAAGTGGCAACTGACTAAAGATCCTTCAGTCTAACTAATACTTCCCTTTCCAATTCCTTCAGACCTCCCAACCACCAGTAGGAGTATAATGTAGCAAACACAGCTAAATCAAACAAGAGATATACAAATAGGAACAGATAAGGCATTTAGACAATTAGCAAGTAATATGCAGTCAAATAGGCAATCTCAAACAATTCATATAGTATGCATATGATGAATGCCTGTCCCTAGTGACTGATGATATCATCTGTCGGTTATAGAGCCAACCCGACAAGTCCTGGTAGCTAACCATTGGACTGTCCCTCTGTCGTGTCTCCTCAACTCGAGTTATACTCAACAAATCGTGATTATAATCATGATCTATATCCATCACCCTCACTGGTGAATATTTATGGGGGTGAGCTCATCCGGGGCTTTCACAGTACCTGGCCACCCTGACGACATAGGGTCAAAAGAGCTTCGAGTCTCAACTTGGCGCACATAGTAGCTAGCCACTGCTTCCTCCCAGGGAAACCCTCATCTCCGATAGTATGCAAACATTCACAATTCATTCAACAGCATATATGCATTTATACTTAGCCATAATCATGGCTCTGCCGTAACACGGCAATGATCCAGCCATCCGGCTCACTGTTAAATCCATAACCAGCCAATTCATTAACAATTACGGCCCTTCGGCCCACGGTATAACAAGCACTTCCACCGCCATCCTCCACATCTCACATAATCATCTTTGATCCTCATTGATCATTCATTTTTCCCTTGCTTCACTCGTAAGTTACCACATTCACTAGCTCCTTGTCTCATTGCTAGGCATATCGTAATGATTTAAGACATAAGTGGTGAGATCGGAGGCTTAGAAGTATGAAATTTGGCCTTTAAAACTCAAAAATCAACTTTGGGATGAAAACAGGGCCACGCGTACGCGCACTCCACGCGCACGCGTGGATGGCCACAAAACTCATTGACGCGCAAGCGTCATACGTGCGGATGCGTGGATTGAAAAATTGCCAAACGACGCGCAAGCGTCAGCCACGCGTACGCGTGGGTGCTCTTGCGCCCCAGGCACAAAACTGGCACAACTTTGGCACAATTCTCGGAAAATAGCTGGGCATTTGGTGCAGTGTATTGACGCGCCCGCGAACACCACGCGCACGCATGGATGGTACTTTCTTGAAGAACGGCGCGTACGCGCCAAGTGCGCCTACGTGCGGAGGGTCATTCTGCTAAAAATTTTCTAAGTTAAAAGCTGCAGAATTCACAGATTCAACCCTAATCTTTCGACGGACATAACTTTCTCATTTTAAATCGTTTTCCGCCCGTTCTTCCAGCGGCGTGGACATCCCGGATCCAATTTCATTTCTAAACAAGTTTGGTACAAAATGGGGATCCATAGTCTAAGTTATGTCTCATCAAAACATGCCCGAAAACCATGTTTTCATACAAAATCACAATGTGCCATTCAAAACAAACCATTTTCAACTCTTTTCAAAATCAACCAAAAATGCCAATTTTGCCTTTTTTGAAATCAATCAAAATGTACCAAAATCAACATCAATCCATCCTCAACTCACACATTGACACTTTACCAAAATTCCCAAAACCACCGTCCAACCATTTTAACACTTCTCAATCAAATGGCTACAGGGCAAACACAATATCATATCACACATCCTACCTTATCCCAATTTCCGATAATACCATTTCCAAATCAAACATCATTATACATAATCATCATCATACTCACCATCAACATGGTACCACCCACCAATTCAACCTCAATCATTCATCAAACATATATCACAACATGCAGTTTCTCATATATCACACAATCAAGGCATCAATATTCATAATCACATATATGATCACATGATATATCTCAACCATTCAACAACATCATCAATTCAATGTCATACACAACATCTCAATACCCAAACATCATAGAACAACAAATTACACTAGGGTTGAGAATCTTACCATACCCAAGGTCCAAGGAGACAAGATTAACCTTCTCCTTTAAGAGAGTTGGGTCCTATAACATCAAAGAGCCCAAAATCTCAACATTTTTGCTCATGAAACTCGAAATCAAAGCTGGAAATTCGAAGAGCAAAACGTGGCTTACCTCAAGATTGATTGTATGGGTTTTGTAGAGCTCTTCGTGGTGAACGCGTGGCCGCAAACGGTGCAGCAATCAGAGCTCTAGATCAAAAGTTATGGTGGTTTGAAGAACAAATGAAAGAAAGAACTTGAGAGAGTGTTCTTCCCTCCATGACCTCCATTTCAGCATGTTTCTTGAGTGTAGTGATGAGAGAGAGTGCTGAAATGAGTGTATTAGGTTTAGTTTAGTTGGGCTAAGGGCCCACTTTGGGTCCGGTTGGCCCGGTTTGGCCCGTTCGGTCCAATCTTGGTCCGATTTCTATAAAATTGGTACCGAAATTCTCGTCTCAATCTCCTCTATCATATTTAGCCATAAAAATCACATTTTTTGGCTTTCTAGAATAAATTCTCATTTATGGGTTAATTGGCCATTAATTAACCGGGTTTTACATTCTACCCACCTAATTGGGAATTTTGCCCACAAAATTTAAATTCAATTACTTGAGAATAAGTGCGGATAATCTGTTCGCACCTCCGACTCAAGTTCCCAAGTGTGTTCCTCAACACCGTCTCGACTCCAAGCCACTTTGACTAATGAAACCTCTCTTCCACGCAACCGTTTGATACTAGTATCATCAATTCTGACTGGAGCCACTGAAAGCGTCAAATCTTCTCTTAACTGAACCGATTCCGGTTCTAACACATGGCTAGCATCAGGAGTATACTTCCGAAGCTGTGACACATGAAACACGTCATGCAGGTTCGAAAGATGAGGCGGTAGAGCCATCCGATATGCCACCGGTCCAATCCTCTCTAAGATCTGAAATGGACCAATGTATCGAGGATTCAACTTCTTCGCTTTAATTGCCCTACCTACTCCTGTGGTTGGAGTAACCTTAAGAAAAACATGATCTCCTTCCACAAATTCCAAGGGCTTCCGCCTCTGATCGGCGTAACTCTCCTGGCGAATCTGCGCCGTAAGCATCCTATCTAAGATTTTCTTAACTTGTTCGGTGGTCTCAGCTATCATCTCCGGCCCCAACAAGCCTTTCTCTCTAGCTTCATACCAACATAGCGGAGATTGACATTTTCTCCCATACAAAGCCTTATACGGAGCCATTCCGATACTCGCATGGTAACTATTATTGTATGCAAACTCCACTAATGGCATATATCAATCCCAACTCGCCGGCTGGTCCAGAACACAAGCTCTCAACATATTCTCTAGTGTTTGGATCGTCCTTTCGGATTGACCATCTGTTTGAGGAGGATAAGCCGTACTCAAGCTTAGTCGGGTTCCGAAAGCTTTCTGAAATGCACCCCAAAACCTCGAAGTGAAGCGAGGATCTCTATCAGAGATTATAGTAGCCGGTACACCATGAAGTCTCACAATCTCCTTTATGTACAACCGTGCTAGTTCCTCAAGGGTGTAAGTCAATCCAAATGGGTAAAAAGTGGGCTGATTTCGTCAATCGGTCCACAATCACCCAGATAGCATCGAAATCAGTCCTAGTCCTTGGCAATCATGACACAAAGTCCATTGCAATACTTTCCCACTTCCATTGCGGAACCTCTAAAGGTTGCAACATTCCGGAAGGTCTTTGATGTTCAATCTTTACCTTTTGACAGGTTAAGCACTTTGAAACATATTCCGCCGCATCATTCTTCATACCCGGCCACCAAAACATCGCCTTTAAATCATGGTACATCTTAGTACTTCCCGGGTGAATAGAGAATCCGCTTTTGTGTGCCTCCTTTAAGATA
Organism: Arachis ipaensis; assembly: GCF_000816755.2. Classification (NCBI taxonomy): domain Eukaryota; kingdom Viridiplantae; phylum Streptophyta; class Magnoliopsida; order Fabales; family Fabaceae; genus Arachis; species Arachis ipaensis. The sequence goes on along the minus strand of NC_029790.2, from coordinate 20,192,599 downwards.
TCTTGCCTCAAAGTGCCAATATCCGGCACAATGATCTTACCCTTGAATCTCCATAACCCATCTTTTTCTTCCGACACTCTCCACTGTTTCCCTTGCTCAATAGCTGGTAACACCTTCCATAACGCTTCATCATTCTCATGGGCCTTTAGGAGTTCGGACTTAAAGTCACTTGAGATTTCTAATCGGCTCAAACACAAAGTTCCAGATACTTCTTGAACACCAATTTTTAGACTCTCGAATCCCTTGCATCAGCACGCACCCTAGACCCTTTAATGAGGCATCACAGTACACCTCAAAAGGCTCGTTCGGCTCAGGTAACACTAACACAGGTACAGTGGTCAACTTTTTCTTCAATGCCTGAAAGCTCTCCTCGCACTCAGGAGTCCAAACAAACGGAGTGTCTTTGCGGGTTAACTTTGTCAACGGCAAGGCTAATTGTGAAAAGCCTTTGATGAACCTTCGATAATAGCCAGCTAAGCCCAGAAAACTCCTTATCTTAGTTACTGTGGTTGGTTGCTTCCAATCTATCACAGCCTCCACCTTAGCTGGATCTACAGCTATCCCCTTCTTACTCACCACGTGACCCAAAAATTTCACCTCACTCTTCCAAAACTCACACTTAGACAGTTTCGCATAGAGTTTCTTCTCCTTTGGGATCTGCAACACGATCCTCAAGTGTTCCGCATGCTCTTATTCAGTCTTGGAATAAATTAGTATGTCGTCAATGAAGACAACAACGAATTTATCCAGAAACAGACGGAACACTCTGTTCATATAATCCATGAATACTGCAGGAGCGTTTGTCAATCCAAAAGATATTACAGTGTACTCGCAATGATAATAACGAGTCCTGAAAGCGGTCTTAGGGATATCCTCTCCCCTCACCCTTATCTGGTGATAACCGGATCGCAAATCAATCTTGGAGAAAACCCCAGCTCCTTGTAACTGATCCATGAGATCATCAATCCTCGGCAACGGGTACTTATTCGTTATCGTGACCTTGTTCAACTGCCTGTAATCCACACAGAGCCGCATACTCCCGTCCCTCTTCTTTACCAGTAACACTGGCACACCCCACGGTGAAACACTTGGTTGAATAAAATTCTTACCCAACAGATCCTCTAACTGAGACTTTAGCTTGGCCATCTCTAATAGTGACATTCTATAAGGAGCACTTGAGATTGGTCCCGCCCCAGGCACCAATTCAATAGCAAACTCGACCTCTCGGTTAGGTGGAAATTCATTAATGTCATCGGGAAACACTTTCGGAAACTCACACACCACCGGAATCTTTTCCAACCTTTGATCATTACCCGAAACACCCGCGGTTAACAACAGGATACCCTGACATTCGATTCCAGAGCAGTTCACCATCATCGAATTCAAGTAACAATTATTCACCACGATCGGCCTTCTGTATCTTCCGGCATAACGTACATCGACTTTGTAGAACAATCAAGCAGGATATGGTTCTCAGATAACCAGTCCAATCCCAAGATAAGATCAAGACCGATCATCGGTAAGCAGATTAAATTATGGACAAAATCACGCTGCTTGAACCTAAACGAAACTTTTGGGCATCCTAGCCTAGTTACCATGGCTTCATGGGTAGCATTATACACTTTTAGGTCATAACCTAAAGCTACGATCTTCAATCCTAACTCATGGGCTTTCTCAAATGCAATGAATGAATGCGATGCTCCCGAATCAAATAAAGCATTCAAAGTTTGACCAGCCATTTCACAGTTACCTCGGATAAGTGCCTCAGATCCCACAGCACCTATAGTTGAAGTGGTGAACACCCGACCAGTCTGCTGCGCCTTCCCGGCACCTTGTTTCTGCTTCTCCGGATAGTTTGGGACCTTATGTCCAGCCTTACCATAGTAATAGCACAAGCCCCACCCGGCCTTGCACGGGGCTCCCGGATGGTGACTTCCACACCTAGCACAAGCTTGCTCATTCTGAGGCTGCTTTCCAAACCTTTTCTCTCGGAAGTTGTTGTTGTTGGGCCTCCTAAAAGAACCCCCCTTCTTGAAAGGTGGACCTCTAGGTGCAAAGCTCTTCCCTCGGTTCCGTGGGAATGATCCTTTGTGACTCTCTCAGCAGCTGCTTTCTTCACACACTCCTCAGCAACCCTACACTTGTTCACCAACACAGCAAAAGTTCTGATCTTCATTGGTCCCTGAGCTCCATTTCCGTCGTTGCCATGGTTGTTCATCTATTGACCAAGAGCCTCAGCAGTGGCTTGCATAGCAGCAGCCATGTTCTCCAACGCAGTCATAAAGTTCACCGGGTCGTTAGGGTTAATCTCTGGCGCATGAGCATTCGTATGACCTCTCCCACGGCCTCTACCACGTCCACGAGGCGCCATCTGGTTCCTATACACACCAAACATTCGATATTAAGTTGATCAGTCTCAATATCGGAAGTCTAGTGCTTCAAAGTCCCAAATGTATGCTCATGAATGTTTATGCCAATTATATCAAGTAGATATACTAACAGCACATAACACACATACAGAGAATGCACAGAAGCATAGTCAGTCCGTCCCTCAGGCTCTACAGGAATGAACTGCTCTGATACCATATGTAACACCCTACCATACAGGGTCTTATGCTTAAGTCATAATTCCGAGATGGCAAGGTATTATGACCTCTAGAATTAAAATTTAGTACGTATAGTAGTATGAATGATTGATTATAACAAGGAGCTTTTGTAGAAAAAGTGGTAAACAAAAACCGTAACTCGAATGCGCAACACTCCGATCGATAACGTAACGAACAGGGATAAGCTAACGCGAGATTATATATATACAAAAGAGTGTCAAAAACGGGAATATCAAAACTCAAATCCGGATGCGAAGATAACCGGTCCGAGCATAGCAATATATACATATAATAAAATAAGGAAACCCCAAAGGAAACCCAAAGGGACACAAAATCAGAGAACCTAGTCTCCAAAATCTCCTCTAAGAGGAGTCATCACAGTTTGTATTATTCAATGGAGATAAAAGTATCTAAGAGAAATCATAAAATAAAAACAGAGTCCCGAGAACAAGGATCTTCGCTAATCCAGAAATCTCCAGCATGCCTCAACAAGAAGCCTCGCGTCCTGCATCTGAAAACCACAAAATCCGCATGGGTGAGAACCAGAGGTCCCCAGCGTGGTAACAGTTCCCCATATATAACATGTAATAATAGAGGAAAGCTGAAGGCAATCCTAGGACTTCCTCCAGATAATATCAAAGCTTATAAACAAGCTAAACCATAAGTGGCAACTGACTAAAGATCCTTCAGTCTAACTAATACTTCCCTTTCCAATTCCTTCAGACCTCCCAACCATCAACAGGAGTATAATGTAGCAAACACAGCTAAATCAAACAAGAGATATACAAATAGGAACAGATAAGGCATTTAGACAATTAGCAAGTAATATGCAGTCAAATAGGCAATCTCAAATAATTCATATAGTATGCATATGATGAATGCATGTCCCTAGTGGCTGATGATATCATCTGTCAATTATAGAGCCAACCCGACAAGTCCTGGTAGCTAACCATTGGACTGTCCCTCTGTCGTGTCTCCCTAACTTGAGTTATACTCAACAAATCGTGATCATAATCATGATCCATATCCATCACCCTCACTGGTGAATATTTATGGGGGTGAGCTCATCCGGGGCTTTCACAATACCTGGCCACCCTGACGACATAGGGTCAAAAGAGCTTCGAGTCTCAACTTGGCGCACATAGTGGCTAGCCACTACTTCCTCCTAGGGAAACCCTCATCTCCGATAGTGGAAATGCAAACATTCACAATTAATTCAACAGCATATATGCATTTATACTTAGCCATAATCATGGCTCCACCGTAACACGGCAATGATCCAGTCATCCGGCTCATGGTTAAATCCATAACCAGCCAATTCATTAACAATTACGGCCCTTCGGCCCATGGCATAACAAGCACTTCCACCGCCATCCTCCGCATCTCACACAATCATCTTTGATCCTCATTGATCATTCATTTTTCCCTTGCTTCACTCGCAAGTTACCACATTCACTCACTACAAAATTTATATATATTTGTGGGTGTTTTTTAGTGAGAGTTTTTAAAACCTCCCTAATATATTTTATCTATGACATTTTTTATAAACTCCCACAAAATAACTAACAATAAAACCCATTGTTATCACTTAAATTATCATATAATTAAAACTCTTCTCAAAATCCAAAAAAAAACTTGAAGAGAAGAGAAAGAACAGAGCATGAGAGCTCACTGAAACCCTAAGATTGCGATAGCCATCACCACCGCCATCTCCGCCGCCGTCGCCGCCTCCTCCGCCATTGCTGCCGTCGTCACTACTAAAGTTCATCTCCTTTATGCTGTTGCCACTGAGATCGAGCCAAGACGCCTCCTTTATCAACGCGTTTCTAGATCTTGAGAAAGCACCTCTTCTGTCAACTCTCCTCCGCAAATGACTCTCGTGTTCTCCATCGGCATTCTCTCGCTTCTGCATGCTCTTCTTCGTTCCACTCATTCTCAATTTTCGGTTCTCTTTCTCTTTTTCCTTTTTATTCATTTCTTTATTTTTCATTTTCAGATTCTGAATGCTTTGCTATATGATATAACATTCAATGAGTTTTATTATCTCTTAATTGATAAACATTGTTTCAAATTCGCAAGCACTCCAAGTGTTTGATGAATTGTTTATTCTCTTAATCATTGTATTAATTATTGTTCGGTGAACCGATACTGTGTCTTATTTGCTCACTGTAAATTAAATATGATCATATCATAATTAGACTCTCCTGATAATAGCATTTCCCCTATTTCGTGTCATACTGCAAGTGGCAGCAACTATACTATATATTTGGCCACTATATATTTACGAGCAATGAATTTAGTAGTTCATTGTAATGAATTTTTTGTTTGATCTATTCAAGTTCAATTCCCTGAGTATATTGTGATCTTTTCAGGTTCTTGTAGTGTTATAGTATATATAGGAAGTTTTGTTTGTTATTCTTGTTTATAGTTTTGATTTAGTAGATTGAATATTACAACTTAAGAACTTTTCTTTACAACATTGTTGGACAGGTACTGATGTTACTAGAAAGCATAGGTGGACCAGTGCTAACAATGAAATCACATATTTTGGTTCATCTTTTGAGGTGAGTATTCTTGTTTTCAATGTTATCATCGACACTAATTTCTCTGCTTTGAAAGATTTCAAGCTCTCTAATTGTCAATGTTAAGTACTATCATGTCATATAAACAATCATTTCATTCCTTTCTTCCTGTTAGTTCAATTTTCAGTTTGCTAATGGGTGGCATTCTCAATTTTTTGCCAGAATTAGAATAAGTTGTATAACATCTGGAAGATTACCCCCAAGAGAGTCATCATTGCTTCTAAGATATAAAATGTCCTATCTTGGTTTCTTTCTTTAGAGAAGAGGGAAAGATATCACGCAAGCTTGTTGAGTGTATTAATACATATTATATTGTTTCAGTATTGTATAGAGACTGTGAAGTCCAATTCAAAAATAGAAGAGAGTAGTTATGCAACAGGGCCTTCCTCGCCCTCTCCACCTCTTTGCCGTTAGAGCAAGTGATTCCCACAACGGTAACCATGCAGGTCTACTCCACAAGCTTGGCCTCTCCGACGCAGAATGCGAAGCCGCTGTTGTTGCCAGTAACGTCCCGGAGGCACCTCCGATTCCCCCTAAACCAGCTTCTCTGGTTGGAACTCCCGTCGTCCCTTCACTTGTGAGTCTCCGATTCAATTTTTGAATAGGAACCAAATGTGTTGACTTTAGCCTTGCGCATTCTTGCTGATGATTTAGAAAAACTTGTTGAGTTAAGCAATTGATTTGATTTGATTTTGTATCAGCCACTTAACAGGCGTCCTCGACACAACTGGAGGATGCCGCGCGCTGAGGGAAGCTTTTCAGGAGACAACAATATCGCCTGCGAATTTCGTGTATCCAATTTTCATTCATGAAGGTTGGTCTTGTTTTTACTTGTTTTATGCATTGTTCATGTGTAGTGGAGGTAGTGTAATATGCTATGCTGGATCTGTTTTGATTCGTAGCAATTGAACTTGCAGGTGAGGAGGACACTCCAACTGGGGCTATGCCGGGATGCTACAGGCTTGGATGGAGGCATGGACTTGTGCAAGAGGTTGTTATTTACTCTTGTTTCTGTATCTCCTACTAAAAGTGCTCTAGTAATCCTCCTTAGCATTACACTTGATTAATTCCCTTTTTATGGATTGGCTTTAATGTTTTCTAGTATTATTCATTTATTTGAGTTACTTATCAGAACTTTGAAGCTGTTTAAATATGTTCAAGACGTTTAGATAGATTTAATTGTTTCTTTAAATATCTAGGCTGGAAAGAACTTGGCTAGTTTTGTTTGGGTATTCTACTTCCTGTCCTGAATTTTATCATGTTATTTTATAGTATTAATAGTGTGGTACTTTTTCCTAAAATTCCAGATGCCTTGAAGGTTCTATTCTGTTACTTACATACTGTAGATTTTCTGTAGTGTGATTTCAGTCCTGTATGACAGATTTTTTTCTTATAGTCTTCCACAGGGAATGAAGCATACAATGATAATGGTTTAGTGCCTCGGTCAATACGTTTGCTCAAGGATAAGTTTCCAGACCTTGTAAGTGAACATAATTTGAGGTTAATATTTTCTGGTGCTAACATGTGAGTTCAAACAAGAACTAACTATGTATTGCATTACACTATGATATACATAATAAAGAACTATCTTCTAATGAGCGTTGAAGTCATACAAATTATTGTTAGCATGACTTATAGGTCAGAGGCTGCTGTCCATTTGGTACATTGCGCCAGGCTTGGCGGTGTACAAATTTCTAAGATTAAAATTGACTTTATGGTCCTAAGAGACCCACAGTACCACGTATTTGCACTTTTAGGTATTAAAATTGACTTTATTGCTCACATGAATTCACACAAGAACGCTAAAAAATGCAGGTATACTAATACTACAATACAATACTATTAGATAAGAACATGTATATAGTGAATAAAAAAATGATATGTCTCTTTGTGTGTATTTTAATTTGCAGGATATGTATGACAATCTTAGCCAAAAAATTGAAGATGTGATGACCGCAAAGGCAATTCCATTCCCACTTGACGGAGAATATACTTCTTTCTTAAACACTGGCTGAAGAAATCATCCAAGCATAGTTAAGCTATATATAAACATGCTATATTATTAGTTAACCTATTATCTAATTATCGCTTACATATATAATTATTCATGTGTATCTTTAATTTTTCATCAAGCTGAAATTATTGATAGAAACCTTGATTCTTATGGATCAGATATGGTTGGAGAAGAGAAATGTCACGTATATAATTAACATGTGTTGTTAATTATTGCTATGAATTGGTGGTGTAGTGGACATGCTACAATCTTGCAAAGCTCAAATGTTGCTTGGGAATATAGGGTCAGTGGTCTTTTCTGGTATGCTAGTGGAGCAATAATTCAGGCATGAATCTTATATTACATTAAATATATTCTCTGCATGCTGCTGTTTTTTTATTTTCTTCTTTTTCAAATTTCAATCCTCCTAAATTTTGGAATTTAGAAAGTGAAGTAAGCCTGAGATTTGATATGATGCATTGAACATGAACAGAAATTGTTGTTTGGAGTAATGGCTATAGAGATTAAAAGAAAGGCTCCTCATTGTAATAGAAATTCCTAAATACTTCTGTTTTAGCTTTAACAGCTACTGAAACAGCTAGTGTAAGCATTAGGACTTGTTAACTACATTGTTAGTTTGTCATTATTTCTAGATGATAATGATATTGCAAATACATTTATCTAATTATGTTCATTGTTCGGGAGTTTGGACATAAGTTTGTATTTTATCATGTTATTTTTAATATTTTCTAGTTGTAATTAATGTGATTGGTATTTTTAATACTTTGTAGTTGTAATTAATGTGATTGGAAAATAGTGGTACAATGCTATATTTTGTTTTAATGTATTTCTTTTATTTTAATTTTCTTCTACATTTTTAATGTCTTGTTTAAATATTTCTTTTTAATAATAAATGATTAGTAGTGTAATAACAGTGTAGATTAATTTTTAAAAATTATATTGACAGGTTTGAAACCTCCATAGAATAGCTATTATTTTTAAAATGAAAAGTCTTTTTGTGGGGGTTTTAAACCGCCATAAACATTGACCAAAAACTGCCACAAAAGACCAATATAAAACCTCCACTAAACACACACAAAACCTCCACTGAATAGATTGTGGAGGTTTTTAAAAACCCCCACAAAAGACCTCGTGGCACCTCAAATTTTGGGGGTTTTAGAAACATCCACAAACCATTTGGTGGGGGTTATAAACCTCCACAAATAAGAGAAAAAACTGCCACAAATGAATAAAAATCTTGTAGTGACTAGCTCCTTGTCTCATTGCTAGGCATATCGTAATGATTTAAGACATAAGTGGTGAGATCGGAGGCTTAGAAGTATGAAATTTGGCCTTTAAAACTCAAAAATCAACTTTGGGATAAAAACAAGGCCACGCGTACGCACACTCCACGCGCACGCGTGGATGGCCACAAAACTCATTGACGCGCAAGCGTCATACGTGCGGATTAAAAAATAGCCAAACGACGCATAAGCGTCAGCCACGCGTACGCGTGGGTGCTCTTGCGCCCCTGGCACAAAACTGGCACAACTCTGGCACAACTCTCGAAAAAATAGCTGGGCATTTGGTGCAGCGCATCGACGCGTTTGCGCACACCACGCGCACGCGTAGATGGTGCTTTCTTGAAGAACGGCGCGTACACGCCAAGTGCGCCTACGCGCAGTGGGACATTCTGCTAAAAATTTTCTAAGTTAAAAGCTGCAAAATTCACAGATTCAACCCCCAATCTTCCGACGGACATAACTTTCTCATTTTAAATCGTTTTCCCCGTTCTTCCAGCGGCATGGACATCCCGGATCCAATTTCATTTCTAAACAAGTTTGGTACAAAATGGGGATCCGTAGTCCAAGTTATGTCCCGTTAAAACATGCCCAAAAACCATGTTTTCATACAAAACCACAAGGTGCCATTTTCAAAACAAACCATTTTCAACTCTTTTCAAAATCAACCAAAAATGCCAATTTTGCCTTTTTCAAAATCAATCAAAATGTACCAAAATCAACATCAATCCATCCTCAACTCACACATTGACACTTTACCAAAATTCCCAAAACCACCGTCCAACCATTTTAACACTTCTCAATCAAATGGCTACAGGGAAAACACAATATCATATCACACATCCTACCTCATCCCAATTTCCGATAATACCATTTCCAAATCAAACATCATTATACATAATCATCATCATACTCACCATCAACATGGTACCACCCACCAATTCAACCTCAATCATTCATCAAGCATATATCACAACATGCAGTTTCTCATATATCACACAATCAAGGCATCAATATTCATAATCACATATATGATCACATCATATATCTCAACCATTCAACAACATCATCAATTCAATGCCTATCTTAGGGCCTCTAGCCTAAGTATTTCCTACCACATTACATATTAGATACGGGAAATCGAGACTATACCTTAGCCGATTTCTCAAGCTCAACCGGAGCACTTCCAAACCACTTGTCCACAAGTCCTCTAGGTCTCAACACCTCCAAGAACAGATTTTTACCACCAAAAATCCCTTTTCAAGCTTTCCAAGGTCTCAATCAAGCCCCAATATTCATATATACACAACCTAAGCCACAATCATCATATCTATACACAACATCTCAATACCCAAACATTATAGAACAACAAATTACACTAGGGTTTAGAATCTTACCACACCCAAGGTCCAAGAAGACAAGATTAACCTTCTTCTTCAAGAGAGTTGGGTCCTATAACATCAAAGAGCCCAAAATCTCAACATTTTTTCTCATGAAACTCGAAATCAAAGCTGGACATTCGAAGAGAAAAACGTGGCTTACCTCAAGATTGATTGTATGGGTTTTGTAGAGCTCTCCGTGGTGAACGCGTGGCCATAAACGGTGCGATAATCGGAGCTCTAGATCAAAAGTTATGGTGGTTTGAAGATCAAATGAAAGAAAGAACTTGAGAGAGTGTTCTTCCCTCCATGGCCTCCATTTCAGCGTGTTTCTTGAGTGTAGTGAGGAGAGAGAGTGCTGAAATGAGTGTATTAGATTTAGTTTAGTTGGGCCAAGGGCCCACTTTGGGTCCGGTTGGCCTGGTTTGGCCCGTTCGGTCCAATCTTGGTCCGATTTCTATAAAATTGGTACCAAAATTCTCGTCTCAATCTCTTCTATCATATTTAGCCATAAAAATCACATTTTTTGGCTTTCTAGAATAAATTCTCATTTATGGATTAATTGGCCATTAATTAACCGGGTCTTACAAAGGGAATGGGAGAAAGGTTGCTGTTGGGAGGAAGAATGAGCTCAACTCAGATGGCTCGAATACATGCAGTGAAGGGAAGTTGGGGTTAGTGGGGCACCGTTCTGGGAACAACGGCTATTCAACACGTGGCGGGGGAGGAAGAGATCGGACCCACCGATCTGTTGAAGCAATACGCACCCTCCGATTTGTCAAGAAGATTTCGGACCGTGTGATTTGTTCACATCTGATCCCACACCATGGTAAAGCACATACACTATCCATATACCGGTCCTACCCCAAGGCCCTCTCCATAATAAAAATAAAATGCGTTTTTAAAACTCCTCTTTATTTAAAAGAGTTCTACAACTTTCTCTTTCATTGTCTTCTTCGCATCCTTGCATCCTGAAGCAGCAGGTTCTTCGCCTTTCTCCAAATTTTAAGCCAACAAATCATTAATTTTCAACCAAATTTAAGTAAGAATCTCATCATTTCCTTTTTACTTTTATCACGACTATTACTTTTTATTTCTTCATGATTGTTACTCAGTCTCTCCTTTATGAATCTTACTCTTTATTTTAGATTCCAAATTATTGCTACTTTAGCATGTATTTTGATAGAATTTTTCATCTTTTGCCCACTATCATAGTAATTTTGATTAGACAAATGTAGTAGGAGGATTACTATTTTAGTTTTCCCTCATTTAAATAGTGCTAATTAATTTTTTTTGTCTTTTTTTAGTTTTCTAGAAATTGATAGAGTTCTCTTTAAATTGATAGAGTTCTCTTTAAATTTTTTTACTGAGTTTCAAAAAAATGTTTTAAAATTTTTTGGATGTGTCCCTTTCCAATTTCATCCAAATAAATAGACCATCATATGAAGTTTTGAACTTTTTGCTCTTTTCTCAATTTAGATGTCACTATTAGAGTCTTTTTCAATTTTTTTATTTTAACCATGCTTTCAACTTTTAAGATCGCCAATTTATCTCTTTTCGAGGTAGTCCAAAGAGAACCTTTTTTAACCTTTTTGAGAAATTCTATCATGAATTTAAAGAAAAATATTCTAAGTGTTAGAAACAAGAGAATAATCTGAAAAGTGTATTATTAAGTGAGTTGAAAGGTACAATACATAGGAGTATATATAAGTGCTAGAAGAATCAAAGTAATAAAAGCATACAATCCTATAATTAATATACAGATATTCTATATAAATATAAATGATACTAATTGATCTAAATTGATTCTAATTTATTCTTTAACATTTCTCCTCAAACTCAAGTGGGAGCTACCATCTTGAGTTTGGATACTAGAGTTCGGAAACGAGTAGGATGATGAGCCTTCGCGAAGATATCAGCAGTCTAATCCAGAGTTCCAACAGTGACGAGGCAAACAGTGACAATCAATCTCAATGTGTTTGGCGTGTTCATGAAACACGTCATTATGCGCAATCTGAATAGCACTGCGATTGTCACAAAAAACATCGGTTGGGGATGACTGAAGAGCACCCAAATCTGCAAGAAGCCAACGAATTGAGACAACCTCAGCAGTGGTGTTAGCAAGAGCACAATATTTAGCTTCTGTGCTTGATCGAGCAGTGAACGTTTGCTTCTTAACTCGCCAATTAATGAGACCATCGCCAAGAAACAAACAATAACCAGTAGTAGAACGATGATCAGTGGGATCATCAGCCCAATCAGCATCTGAGTATGCCTGAAGGGACAAAGATAAATGAGAAGAAAAATAAAGGCCATGAAATAGGGTGCCTTTGATGTAGCGAAGAATGCAAAGAACTGTCGCATAGTGAGTAGTACGAGGAGCTGACAAGAACTAGCTAAGTACATAAACTGGATAGGCGACGTCTGGTCGGGTGACAGTCAAGTAGACGAGATCTCCAACTAACTGTCGATAAAGAGTATGATTATCCAAAATAGTGTCATCCATAGAGGTAAATAGAACATTAGGCTCAAGGGGAGTAGACTCAGTGCGACTATCTGTAATCCCGGCACGAGCAAGAAGATCTGAAGCATACTTAGCTTGAGAGAGATAGATGCCATCATCTGTGGATATGATCTCGAGACCAAGAAAATAACTGAGAGAACCAAGATCTTTCATCTCAAAAGTACGATGAAGGGAGGCTTTGAGATCAGAGATATTATCAACATCATCTCCAGTAATAATCATGTCATCAACATACAAAAGCAGAAGAACAACTCCACATTCACTTTTACGAATAAAAAGAGCATTCTCATGAAGGCTGCAAGTGAAATCGAGATTGTATATAGTGGTGCTGAACTTGTCAAATCATTCACGAGGAGCTTGCTTAAGACCATAAAGTGCCTTACGAAGGAGAAAGACTTTGCTAGAAGGATAAGAATAACCCGGAGGTGGTTTCATATAGACCTTCTTTTTCAAATCTCCATTAAAAAATTCATTCTTCACGTCCATCTTACTAAGAGACCATTTTTTGACCGCAGCAATGGTAAGAAGAGCTCGAACATATGTGAGACGAGCAACAGGAGCAAAAGTCTCTTAATAATCAATACCATACTCTTGCGTACAACCTTGAGCAACCAATCGTTCCTTATAACGATCAATAAAGCCATCAGAGCGAGTCTTGATCTTATATATCCATCGACTGCCCACAACTTCCTGATTAGAAGGAAGATCAACCAAATTCCAAGTGTGTGCTTTTTCAAGTGCTTGTATTTCTTCCTGCATTCTTTGTTGCCAATTTGGATTTGTGGAGGCTTCTCTGAATGACTTAGGTTCATGTTGATGAAGAATAGTAGAAAAATAATGATAATCAAGAAGATGAGGAGGTAGATTTCTTACCCTAGAAGAATGAGTAGAAGGAGGAAGCATGACGGTAGGAGCAAGATCGTCGTTTGGTCTGGAGTCATCGGGAGATGGAGAAGGCAGAAGAGTAGGAGGCTGTAGAGGGTGACTCGAGATAGAACATTTAGAATCATCACTAGGAAAAAGATCAACATTGGGATTAGTGAAAAAAGGTGACTGAGTAGGAGGAATGGACTCAAAGGAGAAGAACCGAGAAAACATGTGATGCTCCCAAAAGACAACATGACGAGATATACGAATACTTCTAGAGAGAGGATCCAACAACAATAACCCTTGTGTTCAGTGCCATAACCAAGGAAACAACACATGCGAGCCTGAGGTTCAAGTTTACTATGTTCATGAGGCTGAAAAAGAATAAAATAGACACAACAAAAAATTTGAAGAGAACTATAGTTTGGAGAGGTATGATAAAGACGCTCAAAGGGAGTAAAATTACCAAAACAGAAGAAGGAAGTCTATTGATAACATGAACAACAGTAAGAATAGCTTCACCCTAAGTATGCTTCGGACACGAAGAAGAAAGAATCATTTCACGAACAGAGTCAAGAATGTGACAGTGTTTACGTTCAGCTCGTCCATTTTGTTGAGACGTACCAAGGCAAGAAAACTCAGACAAAGTACCCTGTTCTACAAGAAAAGTTAAAAGTTTGAAATCACGCTATTCCATAGCATTATCACGTCGAAAAACCTTAATGACCTTGGAAAATTGAGTTTTAATCATAGTGGCAAAGTTAATATAAATCTGAGATAACTCATGGTGATTAGTCATCAAATAAATCCAAGTAAAGCGTAAATAATCATCAATGAAAATGATAAAGTATCGAGCTCCTCCCATTGAAGCGATAAGAGCGGGGCTCCAAACATCAGAGTGGATAAGATCAAAAGGAGAGCAAGCAAGAAAGGAATTATTATGAAAAGATAAAGCAGGTTGTTTGGCTGTTTGACAAGAAATATAATTAAAAAGCTCATTATTAACCTGATCCAAAATACCCTGAGACACAAGAGGACGCAATTTTTCCAAGGAGCTGTGGACAAGACATTTATTCCATAAGGAAAGGGTAGATGGAGAAAAAGCAGCACATATATTTGACATAGAAGGAATATGAAGATTCTCGAGTTCAAACAACTTTTCGACCTTACGTCCAGTCCCGATGATATGTCCCGTAGGATGATCCTATACATGACAACCAGAAATAGAAAAATTGACATCAAAATCGATATCAACAAGTTGACCAATAGAAATAAGATTAAAGTTTAATATGGGAATCGCGTGCAAGAGGGAACCATTAGCAGTATTGCAAAAGGTCCATTTGTAGTGGTAGACAAAGACGAGAAAAGATGACGCAAAGGAGACATGTGATTAAAGCCACCGGAGTCAAAATACCATTTAGAATTACCTAGAGGAGTCGAAAAAGTAGCAGGAGTATTACCAGAAAGGGAGAGAAGATGCTTAAGAAGAGACACAATATCAGATAAAGAGATAGGAGACAGGTTGAAAGGAGCAGATGTGGTAGATTTAGTAGTAGCAGCAACAGGAGAAGTAGACAAATTCTTGAGGTGATAAGGACATGGTGGACGAGTAGGACAGGTAGTAATTAAATGTCCCGAGAGCTTGCAATAATGGCAGAACAGTTGTGGACAATTGTAGCTAATGTGACCTTTCTGTTGGTATGTGCGACATTCAACAGAAGGATAGTTCGAGAAGATGTGCCCAGAACAATTACAGTGACGACAGAATTTACCCTTTCTGTCTGTGGCAGCAAAAACATCTGAGTTTTCCATAATAATAGATACAAAGATCAAAGAAAGAAGAGAAAAATGAAAATTCGTGGCCAAAAACAAGAAAACAAACGATAAAATCGGAAAGATCTCATCAAATAACCTTAGAGAGGCCCCACTGTCTGACACATCACTGCCACGTCAGATTTCACATCAGCAAGAAAGGTGACACATGGCGACGGCTGAGTGGAGAAGGGAAGCCACGTCAATGCTGAGTCAACATCGGCAGCGCGCGGGTCGCGAAGTGGTTCGAGTCAGGTCGGTGTGGGCATGGTTGCTGGAGGCGCTACTTCTGTGACACGTGGCGTGCTCTGGACTATTTGATCATTGCTGAAGATCGAACGGTGCTGGAGATGTCTAGAGAAGAAAAATGATGGAAGTAGACATCGAGCTTGCGGCGGCGCGTCTGGCTGTTTCCAGTGACGAGGCTGGTCTCGTTGAACTCGTGACGATGAGACGAAGACAGTGGTAATGGTGGTGACAAACCAAAGCGTCGAAAAATGATCGAAAAAAGAGACCAAAGAACACTTCCGGGAGAGAAAAATAAAGGGGCTATGAACGAATTTTTTATAGAAAAAAAAGAACCTATGCTCTTGATACCATGTTAGAAATAAGAGAGTAATCTGAAAAGTGTATTATTGAGTGAGTTCAAAGATACAATACATAGGAGTATATATAGGTGCTAGAAAAATCAAAGTAATAAAAGCATACAATCCTACAATTAATATACAGATATTCTAAATAGATATAAATGATACTAATTGATCTAAATTGTTTCTAATTTATTCTCTAACATTAAGATTGAAAGAGTCGAAGATACTACACTTTTTTTATGACCTTAGAAGATAAAAAAAGGTATAACCTTTATTGAAATTTCAATGTTTTCTCACCTAAGATTCAATTGTATGGGTAAATGCTTTCGATCTTACTAGCATCCATATGCTTTTAGAGTTGTGAAATGAGCGCCCCTCTCAATTTAAGAGATAACTTAACTGATGAGAATGTTGCTTGCAACACCATTGGTAAATTTTAAATTATACATTTTATTATCTCCCAACTTGATGAGAGTATACGCATGATGCATGCGTACGCGAGAATGCCCAGTTTTCAACACATGCGTACGCGATGATGTGAATGCGTACGCGAACCTTCCTCTCTGTTTTGGACAATCGCATACGCGAGAGGTGCTTGCGTATGCGAGTATGGCAGAATTACATCCATGTGTACGCATGGGGTGGCATAACCACTCTGTTTTGGAAAAGTTGTATTTTGTGATTTAAACATGTTTTCTAGCTTCTAAACCTTTATAGATACCTTCTAAAGTCCCAAAAATTAGTTCCTAATCATAGGGAAAGGGGTAAATCTAAAGAGGATAGTAACTTGGTAGCGAAAGAAGATGGTGAAGTGATAATTTATGATTGAAAAGTATGGAAATATTGAATGTGGTATAAGATTGAATCTGATTGAGAAAGAGACCTTGGGTAAGAGGCAATGGTGTTGTCCACCTGTTCCGGGTAAGAGATGAGATATCTGAGCAGTGGCAGTAGTAGTGGTTTGTTCCACTTGCTCCGGGTCAGTGATTGAGACCCCTAGGTAGTAGCAGCAGTAGTGGTTCATTCCACTTGCTCTGAGTTGAGTTCGTAAACACCCATCTGGACAGTACGCAGTAGTAGTGGGTTAATCTACTTGCTTTGGGTCAAGCGGATAGTATGCGATGGGTTGTGGCTCAGACCCATTTGCTCCATGAAGTGGTGTTTCTGTCCAGGGTTAGCTGCTAGGACATGTCAGGTTTGGCTATATAACCGACAGATGATATCATCAGCTATAGGACAGGCATACATCATATGCATTTGTATGTTTTGCTTGAGTGTATATTACTTTGGTTTACCTGTTTGATTAGCCATGCTTATCTGCTAATTGTCCTATTTACTGTAATTGCATCCTATTTATGTTTTATTTGCTTGTCTTGTTTGTCTTTACAACTAAGAGATCCCTCATCCTGGCGGAGGTGACGCTGAAGGTAGTTCCATCGGTATTTCAAAGGGCCGTAGGAGATAGAAAGTGAATAGGAGAGTTAAAATTAGACCTAGAACTTGAATACATTAGATAACTTACCTAATTTATGGTTTAGTTTACTTCCTTAAGTTTAATTCTGAGTGTTGGAGTTCTAGGAATGCCTCTCATTTTTCCGAGACCTTATACATTATCTATGTTGGCACCTCTACCATACTGAGAACCTTCGGTTCTCATTCCATACATATATTATTATTTTTCAGATACAGGTCGGGAGGCACCGCACTGACCATTCTAGAGACCTTCTGAAAGCGAAGAGCTATATTTTAGGTTTAGCATTATGTTTCTGCTTGTATATATATATGTACATAGTTGTTCTCCGTATTTTATATTTCGAAGTTTGTCCCTCTTAGAGGTTGATATGAAGAAGTAGGTGTTCATTCTGTAGTTCAGGATGTATTTTGGATGGTGTATATATATACTCCAGTCGGCCTTAGGTTTGCAGGTCGAGCCTGGAGCTTATTATTTGTATCTTTGGAACTCTGATCTTATATATATTATCCTTTTCATTCAATCTTATCTACCTTTTTACATTGACCTGATCGTGAGTGATGGGCTTTTCTGTTAGTGTTTTTGTTCAACTTCTTTTTCAAGACTCCCAGTTACAATTTCTTTCAACTATATTATATAAGTATTTTTATTTTTAGAGGTTGTAGTGCCCCGACAACTCTGATTTACGTCCTAGGCATAAAGCTCTGTGTGGTAGAGTATTACACTGGCTACCTTCAATAACACGTCAGCTTGTGTCTTCTGTTTCCTATGCACATGTTTAATGCAAAAAGAATCAAAGTATGAAATTTCATTTTGTACCTTTTTCAAGTACAACTGTAGTATGGATCCCTGACTTGATATTCGTCATTTACTTGAGATGTTATAATTTATGAATCACTAAACACAGTGATTTTTGTTGCACCGACATCACAAGTTAATGCTAACCCTACAAGCAAAATCTCATACTCAACTTGATTATTAGAAATGGGAAAGTCAAATCTTATGGAGGTTTCAATCACCATGTCTTCTCATTTAGTTAGGATGAGACCGGTGCCTCCATTTTTAACATTAGAGGCTCCATCTACAAAAACTTCTCATCTCGGTACCTTGTCACCCGGATGAGTCATTTCAGCCAGAAAATCTACCATCGCTTAGGACTTAATGACAGAGCGTGGTTCGTATTATATGTCAAACTAAGATAGCTCTACAGACCAACTCACCATACGAACTACTAAGTATGGATTTTGCAAAACCTTTTTAATCGATTGGTCGGTTCGTACGATTATTAAATAATTTTGAAAGTACTGGCATAACCGACACGCTTATGTGAGTAATGCAAAGGCTAACTTTTCTAACTTTGAATATTTTAACTCAGGTCCTTGAAGGACATTGCTAATAAAATATAAAGGTCGTTGTTTTTTACTTTCGTCCTCTAGAATTAGAGCTAAAGCCATAGTTTCCTTAGTCACAAATAAATATAAATATAAGGGTTTTTTAGGTTCCAATTTTGCTAGAACTAGAGGAGATGAAAACAAATATTTAAAATACTTAAAAGCAGTCTCACACTCTTCTATCCATATAAAATCTACTCTTTTGCTCATTAAATTGAAAAACGGCTTTGCTTTTTTAGCAGAAGATTCCAAATATTTAGACCAAGCGACTAATTGACCTGTTAAGAGGTTCTAAGGACTCGACATATTTAGAATAGCTTGGCACTTTTCAGGGTTAGCTTTAATACCCATTTGAGTTACCATGAAATTCAAAAATTTATCTCCCCAAACTCCGAAAGCACATTTAGCTGGATTCAACCTCATCTGATGAAGTCAAAGACAATTAAAAATTTCTTGTAAATCAACAATCAAATCAGAATCTTCTTTAGTCTTTATCAACATGTCGTCAATATAAACTTCTATATTTTTTCAATTTGTTGCTTGAATACTTTAGCCATCAGTCTCTGGTAAGTGGTTCCTGCATTTTTCAAACTAAATGGCATTACAGTATAACAATATATCCCTTCTGGGGTAATGAAACCTGTTTTTTCTTCATCAGACTGATGCATATGTATTTGATTGTACCCATTATAAGAATCTAAAAAACTTAATATCCGATATCCCGATACTGAATCAATCATGTTATCAATGTTAGGCAATGGGAAGCAATCTTTTGGGTAGGCTTTATTTAGATAAGTGTAATCAACACACATATGCCACTTTTCATTGAATTTTTTTACTAATACAACATTAGACAACCATGTAGAATAGGTTAGCTCTCTAATAAAACTAGCATGCATTAACCCTTGAACTTGCTCCTTAACTTCGGCAACTCGGTCAGGTGATGTCTTTCGACATTATTGCGTAGCCAGCTTAAACGCTGAGTTAATGGCAAGTTGGTAGGACATGAATGTGGGATCAAATCTGGATATATCGGAGGGTTCCTATGCAAACAAATTCACATTACCTCTTAATAAGTTCTGAAGTTCCAATTTCAAAAGATGAGGCAAGTCTTTGTTAATCATGGTGTATTTTTCTACAACATCTCTAATTTAAAATTTCTGTAAATTTTTATTGGGTTCTAGTCTCAGTTTCTCTTGAACTCGTGAGTCCAAGTCCACTAAGAATATTCCAGTAGAATCTTTAAATTTATCCTTTAAGGTCAAACTTGTTTTGTTGCACTTTATAACAGCTATCCAATCTCCTCGAATAGTGGCTACCCGACCTTTGGAGGTCAGGAGCTTCATCACTGAAAGCTTAGTTAAAATAAACTCATATGAATCATTTATTGTCTTCTTTCCAAGGATCACATTGTAAGCGGTTGAATTCTTTAGGACGATAAACTCAGCATGCACTACTCGAACATCAACACCTCCCACAGTAAAAAAGAGATCAATCTTCCCATCATGCTTAATGAAGTGATCTCCTAAACCCACTACCCCAGGAAGGTATGGCTTCAGATGTTGATCCTTCAATCCTAATGCATCATAAGCATTAACCATGATTCTTTTCACTATTTTATTTTCCAATTTTGCAGTAATTACCAACGGCTCATCATCATCATATGTGACATATTGGATCTTTACTTTGAATGATAAAGGTTATTCTTTTTTTCCCTCTTTCTGTTCTTGGTTTCAGATCTTGAATTCGATTTTTTTTTCCTTCAATTTTGAGTTCAAGCAACATAAAAAATTAGGTTCTTGTTATTTTTAACTCGTTAAGTTGATTGTAAAACTTGCTACATTAAGTTGTTTGGGGGCAAGAAGGGAGGGGGAGGGGGACACTGCAGATTAGTTTTGACTTTTGAGCATGTCATTGAAGCCGGTTAAGATTATTTGAAATTTTTGTATATGAGAGCATTGAGTGTTAAACTTATAATAATTATCTAATGTAATTGTGTGATTAGTGACATTTAGACAATAGATTTTCAATCATTCCTGGGGAGGAATCCTGGAATTTAATTGTGTTGCACTGAATTTATATTATGAATGTGAAGGCTGACTTAGATTAAATGGTGAAATATGTGATTACCCATTGTTTTCTATAAAGTGAGGTTTTTTGTTATTTTTTTTATTAAAATAGAATATCACTAAAATATTTATTTCTTTTGCTAGCAGGAGGATGTGATGTGAAGAAAATATTATCTTTGATAGAAATATGAGATGGGTTGGGTCTCATATACACTTTAACTATCTAAATATAATATTTTGCTCTCTTCTGTATTTTTATTAAGAGACTTTACCGGGTATTACATGTAATGGATATAATATAATATAATATATTTTGATTTGTACTGTTTGAACTAAAAACATATCTAACTTACAATATAAATTTTATGATTTAGATTACTTGAATTTGTATTTTTTAGACTTATTTTGTGATTATCATAATTTTGGAATATGATTATACTTAAAAAAAATAAATCTCATAAAATAGAGTAAGCTATGTTCACTCTAAAACCATGACCATAAATTAAGCTATGGTCACAGTTTTAAAATAGGGTGACCATAGATGAGGCTATGGTCACACTAAAATCGTGACCATAGATTAGGCTATGGTCACGGTTTTACAAAAGGGTGACCACAGAGTAAGCTATGGTCACGATTTTAAAATAGGGTGACCATAGATAAGCTATAGTCATGGTTTAAAATAGGGATGACCATAGATAAATTATGGTCATAGTTTTAAAATATGGTGGTCATAGATAAGCTATGGTCACACAAAAACCATGATCATAGATTAGGCTATGGTCATAGTTTTACAAAAAGGTGACCATAAATAAATTATGGTCACGAAAGATTAGACTATGGTCATCACGGTTTAAAATAGGGGTAACCATAGATAAGATATGGTCACGGTTTTAAATTAGGATGACCATAGATAAGCTATAATCATGCTAAAACCGTGACCATAGATTAAGCTATGGTCACGCTAAAACCAAGACCATAAATTGTCATGGTAAAAAAAATATAGTCTAAAGTGTCAGAATTTAAACATTGCAACTATGACTATAGATAAAAAAAATCGTGACTATAGATCTATGACCACGCCAGAATAGGTCACGGTTAAAAATCGTGACCATAAATAAAAAATTGTGACCATAAATCTATAATTAACTTTTTTACTAATTATTGTCATATTTTTTTACCGTGATCATAGGCTATTTTTTTTATGCATGAATAATATATATAGTACAAATATATGTTCACATATACTGCATGGTTTCCTATAAATTTAAATAGCCAAACTATTGCATAAGTGAATTGCGATCACAAATACCACATGAAAAGTAAACAAAAACTTACATGATCAAAATGCATATATTCACAAAAAGAAAAGCACTAACATAAAAACTAACAACCATTGTTATATCTTTAAAAAAATTTTAATCATTATAAAGATGAGCTTCAACAATTGTTGTGCATTGCTTTCAAATTTCTAATTAGTGTGTTTCATATAAAAATAAGAATGGCATACAGATAAAAATTTATAATAGACTAACTATACATATATATATTTATTAAAAGACAATCCTAAAATGAAAATATATTCATTACTAACTAACAACATAAAAAAAAAGATTATACACGCCAAATGAAATAAAAATGTAAATCTTATGTGTATGGATATTAGAAAAATAAAATTCGAATATAAAAATTCTAATATAAATATGATGAAAGATAGTAATAATAATGTCAATAAACTTAAAAAAAATTGACATAACTAATAATGAAATCAACAAATATTCTGCAATATATCCCTATACACAACATTTAAAGTACAACAATTCTTAAAGAAATTGTTACTCTTTATTAGTAGTTTCAACTTTTTTTTTTACTTTATCTTAAACATAACAACGTACAAAATTGGTCATGGATAAAAATAGGTTTAGATAAGTTTAAATTAACTATACTTAGAGTTTACTTTTGAAATTTATTTATGATCATTGTAAATGATATTATCAACGAAAATTGTCTACGTTAAAATCTGAATGGAAGTGTGTCATTATTGGAAGTGGTACCCTTCCACGATTTATAAAGAGAATGTTTTGGGCATAAACCGTGGTACCCTCCCACGATTTATGATTAAGTCTATATGTACATAATCTGCGAGACCTATTGACGGATTTCATTGTTGGAGTTAAAGTTTTTGGTGGTGAGGAGTTGAGAGAGAATCCGGGACCATCAAGAAGACTCTGGTGCGGTGGGGCCATGGAGGATGAAGTTCGCATGTACCGATTGAATGGCGTTGCGCATGTGGCTGGAAACATCGACCACTAGGTTAGTTTTTAATATGCTAAAATTTTGTCAGTAAGTAGTCAATTTTGTTGTTAATTTATTTTGTAAATTGTTACTTGGGCTCAGTGTAATTCCTAAGTAATTTATTTAGTGATTTGTACGTTAAATTTTGATTAGTATTAAATTGTTCTTTTCGCTAATCTACCTTATTTCTTTAGAGAACCAAGTTTGTTGGAAAATAATTTTCTGTGAATCAATTTTTTCGTTGGTGAGCCATAACTTTTAAAAATTGATTTTTTGAGCATTAATATTTTTTTGTGAACCTTTTTTTTTTATAATTTGCTATGTGTCGAATTAAATTTTTTTGTTAAAGAGCCATATTTTCTTAAAATTAGATTTTTTGCGAATTAATTTCTCTGTTAGTGAACCATAATTTCTTATAATTTGATATGCGTCGAATTAATTTTTTTTAATGAGTCGTATATTTTTAAAATTTCGCGAGTGTCGAAATAATGTTGTGTTCCACATGTTCCAGCCGACTAGGGTTATTTCCTGTGTAAGGAGACAATAGAATATGCCTCTGCATGTACGAATTATACTGTATTTGAAAACTACGGGTTTGTATCACTTGGCTAGGCTGAACAGTCAGTGGTTCTGGGTTGATGAGGCTCTACTTAGCGCATTCATTTAGAGGTGGCATCTTGAGATGCACACCTTTCACATACTGTTTGGAGAGTGCACTATCACTTTACAGGATGTGGCATATCAGCCGGATTTGCCCATTGATGGAGAGGCCGTTAGTGGGTGCCTCACTGATTTTGAGCATCTGATGGACAACGGAAGACTTGCATGGGAGTGGTTTCAGGAATTGTTTGGCGAGCTACTGCCGCCGAATAAAGTCAAGCAGATGACGGTTCACTTCACATGGTTCTATGGGAGGTTTTGGGTTCTCCCAGTAGATGCGAGTGAGGAGACAGTGCGTATATACGTGTGTGCTTATATTATGATGTTGTTGTCGTCTTAACTGTTTGGTGACAAGAACACGAACCCGGTTCACCTTCATTGGTTGCCATTTCTGGCATCGATGGATGACTTGGAAAGATATAGCTGGGGTTCGGCTGCACTTGCTTGGTTGTATAGATGTATGTGTTAGGCGACAAACAGAAACATTGTTAACTTGGCCGGACCACTTCAGCTACTACAATCTTGGATTTTCTGGAGGTTTCCCACTCTCAGACCTAGTGGTTTTGAAGTGTTTGGATTTTCGCTGGCCTCCAGGTATTGATTATTGTTTTGTGCGGATTACATGTGTATTTTGATGTGGCACCGGGTTTCACTTGCTTGGTGGTTTTGACATTGATGACGATGATACCATCGAGAATTCGGATTAGCATTTAGTTGTGTAGCCATTTGGTAGTACTTATATTTCAAGATATTTGTGGTATGCATATTTAGGGTATTACATATGCCAGTCCTATTATAATGTGCTATTTATATATGTGTTACGTATGTTGTATGATAT
Organism: Arachis ipaensis; assembly: GCF_000816755.2. NCBI lineage: Eukaryota > Viridiplantae > Streptophyta > Magnoliopsida > Fabales > Fabaceae > Arachis > Arachis ipaensis. The sequence goes on along the minus strand of NC_029790.2, from coordinate 20,168,224 downwards.
TTACTTTTGAACCCCTTTATAACAAATTTTTTAAATATGTTATGAATCCATCATCGGTAAAAAGCTAAAACATAAACAACATCGTATATCAATTTATGCATGAAATGAAACATAACACATTTGACGTTAACGATGGTTTTAAACAAGTACAATAAAGTTAACCAACTTCTAATATTGAATGACTTAAACATACATAATACAATGAACTCAAAGACAACAAAAAAAATCATGACATCTAAGAATCCCTGGCAGCAGTATATCCTCGCTGGTCACAGTTCCTCCGCGTATGACCGGGCTGACAGCAGAGCCCACAGCGCTTTGGTTGGTTTGGAGCTGTTTGATCCATGCTACCCCAGATTCTGGTTGACTTTGGTCGTCCATCTCTTGCGCACCTCATGTTAGGGTCTAGAATGACAGTCAGACCAGCATATGGCGGCTAGAGTCCTTCGGGGATAGGGGACACAAACTCTTCCTTGTACACGTTGAACACCTCAGTCATACAATAGACATCATGAACATATGAGGCCCAATTCAGCCGTGAGTGAGCGCAACATGCTATGGCATGACAACATGGGTAATGCAGAGCCTGAAAGTAGTCACTGTGTGATCCCTAAGAGAAACTCGATAGCTACCAAGGGAGAAGTTACCAGTGGCCGTCATCTCAGCCATGGTATACTCGGACTGGTGCCTGTTGTATAAAGTGACGGTGAAGCATCTCGAGTTTCTCATGTTCTGCTCTATTACTTTCACCAACGCTTGACAAAATTCATGCCCAGTCCCCATTTGTGCCTCAACCATTTGTCCTTGGACCACGAATAGCTCAGCAAGCCTTCTGTAAGTGGACTTAACCAACGAAGTTATCGGGAGGTTCCTTGTCCCCTTTAACATAGAATTCACACATTTACTAATATTGGGTCCACTTGTCATATTCTATCCGATTGACCTAATCACACATAGCCGGATTCTCAGTCTGCATAATGTCAAACCAATAATCAAACTCTGCTTTGGTCTTCGCATAGGCAGCATTCACCAACATTCTTCTCACGTCTTGACCTTTGAAGGTCAAGCTAAAATTTGCCGTCACATGACGAATACAGAACGCTCGAAAAGCACGTGGAGGTAGCTAACCACCATTGGGTGCCTCAAGGGCAGCTTTGATGCCATTATGCCTGTCAGAGATAATAAGGATACCTTCCTGTGGCGTCACATGCTGTCATAGGTTGGACAAGAAAAAGGACCATGACTCCGCATTTTCTCTCTCCACAAGTGCAAACGCTATCGGCAAGATGTTTGAGTTCCCATCTTGCACTATAGCCAGCAGTAAGGTACCACCATACTTGCCATACAAGTGGGTATCGTCAATGCTCACGAGGGGCTTGCAATGTCGAAAGGCCTCAATGCAGGGTAGAAATGTCCAGAAAAGACGATGAAAGTAGACTGTCGACTCATCGACCTGATCCCCAAGATGAATTGGAGAAGTCTTCAACACTGTAACCGTGCCGGCCATGGTGGACTGGACGCCTAGCATCCAACGTGGCAACTCGGCATACGACTCTTCCCAATTCTCGTATATCTGTGCAATTGCCTTCTGCTTTTCCATCCAAACCTTCTTGTAACTAGGCCTGAATCCATAATTGGCTTCCGTTGCTTCCTGCAAGACCTTAATCGTAACCGCAGCATCCGCCCTAACCAATGAATAGATCCTCGCACAGATAACATAGTAATCAAGCTGCCGATGGTCACTCGAAATGGAGGTGGCCAAGCAAGTGTGCGGACCGTTGTACCTCCTCACCTCCCAAGTTCCCTTTCGCGCATGAAGCGAGATGCGAATCAACCAACTACAACCTTTGTCGAACTCCTTGCATTTCCTATGATACTTCAGATGATCCGACTCTAACACCCTGTACTCAATACCTTGACGGATGCTATAATCCTTCACACTCAAAACAACTTCCTCTTTATTCTGGAATGATTGCCTAATCTGAAATTCTGTAGAACTCCCAACGGCAGCATCTCCGTCTGACTGTTGCCCCATAGCCTCCAAGTTTAGAGTGGAGAAGTGCATAGGATACTGTTGTGTGCCAAAACTTAAAAGGCCATACTGTGTATGTGGATTGGCACCTGTATCATCATCGCTGTCTCCAATTATATCAACAGGCTCCTACTCTGAGTCATCGTCCTGCATTGCATTCTCAACTCGATCAGGTTCTCCGACCCCTACAACATCAGGAATAGTGCCAGCACCGTTATCCACCTCATATGTCTGCTGTCGGACCCCACGACTCTCGAATGGTACAGAACCAACTGCCTCCGTACGGTCTAAATCAGCCGCAAAGGAAGGAGATGCAACATACGGAACAGTTGGTGCGGCCGGAGCCATCGAACTAGAGGCACCGCCCATGGCAGTCGAGTGAGGAACCGGAGCTGATGCCCCAGAACTATCGACACCGACCTCCAACTTCGCATACAGCTCGTGTATTCTCACCTCTGGAAAACTCCTAAGACAATGAAACAGAACCCGAATATCTTCATCGGCCGCTATCACAAACATGTCATACTTAACATCGGTTGACACAACTGCGATGGGAATCTTATAAAATAATTTCTTCACCCACTTGCTCCCAAGTACCGTAAGCTTTGACAATATGCTGTTCTTTAGATCTAACAAGGTACTTGATAAACTGATAAATATACTCAACAGTTCTCTATATCAGTGAACTTCACACCGTATTTCTTGCTTCTTTGAATTTTTCTAGAGCAATGTACTAGCATCAGAAAACTCTCATCCTCACTTGCCATTGTGAAAATGCTCCTGTTCAACACAATGAGATTCACCGTGTATATATAGAATTTTCACTGAACATAAACCGTGCTAGAGTACCAAGGTTTATGTATAAAAATCTCCACTTCATAAACCGTGGCAGGGTTCCACGATTTATGTATAATTTTCTTTGTTCATAAACCGTGGTAGAATACCACCGTTTATGGTATAATTTTAAAACGTGGTAGGGTTCCACGAATTACATAAAACAGTAATAGGACACAAAAGTAAACAATTCTCAATTGTTGCAATTGGATAAACATTTTCTCCATTTATTTCATTTAGGTAAATTGCCCTAGTCTGATTAAATTCAATTTTAATTATTTTGAATATTAGTTTTGAAGTTGCAGAATTCGAATCAATTCGATTATCTAATTAGTTTAATTTTAATTAAAATAA
>NC_029790.2:20158229-20164953 GCF_000816755.2 Arachis ipaensis | reverse complement strand
TCTTCTAATTTTAAAATCTTTCAAATAATAATTTGAAGTTTAAATTAATGATATATTATTTTTTTATTATTATATTATATATCTATTGTATTTAGAGATTTTTTTATTTTTTTAAATTTTATTTTCAATTGAAAATCTAATTAGTAATTACTCGATTCAATCTAACCCGAATTTAATTGTATCAGTTCATTTTTTTTTAATCTGAACCAATTCTGTCCGTGATCATCCCAATAACGTGTGTAACACAATTTGGGTTAAGCTAAACCCGGCCCATCAAAACGGGTCGGCGCTCCAGAACTTTTTATTTCCTCGTTTCTTGAATTAAAAAAAAAAAAAGAAAACTTGTTTCTTCATCCTGTTGGAGTGTTGGTTGTGATGAGTAGGGAGATCTGAGAAGAGAGAGAGAGAGAGAAAAGAATGGGGGCAACTCCTCACTCCAACGGGAACGGTTCAATATTGGATCAGGAAAATGGCACTCTATCATCCCCCGGCAGCGCCACCCACGCCATATCATCATCGGTGGACTTCGGGACGACAGAGGCGGTGGAGTACGTGCGCTCGCTGACGGACGTGGGGGCCATGACGCGGCTGCTGCATGAGTGCATCGCCCACCAGAGGGCCCTTGACGTCCAACTCGACGACCTCCTCTCCCAGCGCGGCGACCTCGACCGCCACCTCCTCCACCTCCAGCGCTCATCTGAGGTTCTCGATATTGTCAAGTCTGATTCAGACCACATGCTCTCTAACGTCTCCTCCACTTGCGACCTCGCCGATGACGTCAGCCGTAAGGTCCGGGAGCTCGACATCGCACAGTCGCGAGTCCGCTCCACGCTCCTCCGTATCGACGCCATCGTAGAGAGGGCCAACTGCCTCGACGGTGTCCACCGCGCTCTCGAAAACGAGGACTATGAGGCTGCTGCGAAGTACGTGCAGACGTTCCTCCAGATCGACTCTCAGTACAAGGATTCCGCCTCCGATCAGAGGGAGCGCTTGATGGGCGCCAAGAAGCAGCTCGAAGGGATCGTCCGGAAGAAGCTCTCCAACGCTGTGGACCAGCGTGACCACCCTTCCATTCTGAGGTTCATTCGGTTGTATACGCCGCTGGGTTTGGAGGAGGAGGGTTTGCAGGTTTACGTTGGGTACTTGAAGAAGGTGATTGCGATGCGCTCGAGGCTGGAATTTGAGCAGTTGGTGGAGTTGATGGAGCAGAATAGTGCCGGTGGCATCAATGCTGGTATGAATCAGAGCCCTGTTAACTTCGTTGGGTGTTTGACTAATTTGTTTAAGGACATTGTGTTGGCAATTGAAGAGAACAGTGAGATCTTGAGTAGTCTGTGTGGAGAGGATGGGATTGTGTATGCGATCTGTGAGCTCCAGGAGGAGTGTGATTCGAGGGGTTCTGTGATCTTGAAAAAGTATATGGAGTATAGGAAGTTGGCTAAGTTGTCCACTGAGATTAATGCTCAGAACAACAATTTGCTAGCTGTTGGAGGAAGCCCTGAGGGACCGGACCCGCGAGAGATTGAATTGTACTTGGAAGAGATCCTCTCGCTGATGCAGTTGGGTGAGGATTACACCGAGTTCATGATTTCCAAGATCAAAGGACTTACTTCTGTTGATCCTGAATTGGTCCCGCGTGCAACCAAGGCTTTCAGGAGTGGTAGTTTCAGCAAAGTGGCTCAGGATCTAACTGGGTTTTATGTGATTCTGGAGGGATTCTTCATGGTGGAAAATGTCAGGAAGGCTATCAGGATCGATGAACATGTACCTGACAGCCTTACCACTTCTATGGTAGACGATGTGTTTTATGTGTTGCAAAGTTGCTTAAGAAGGGCAATATCCACTGCTAATATCAGTTCTGTTGTGGCGGTTTTGAGTGGGGCCAGTAGTTTGTTGAGCAATGAATATCAGGAAGCCTTGCAACAGAAAACAAGAGAGCCGAACCTTGGTGCAAAGTTGTTCTTTGGTGGCGTTGGTGTGCAGAAGACTGGGACAGAAATTGCAACGTCTTTAAATAATATGGATGTTAGCAGTGAATATGTTTTGAAGCTCAAGCACGAAATTGAGGAACAATGTGCTGAGGTAATTGCAATATTTTAAGTACCTTATAGTTTACATTTCATCAAAGCAGTAAATTTGCTTGGTACATCCAGGTTTATCCATGGTTGTGCTCTATTTTACAGAGGAAGGCAATTTGATATTCTAGGGATTAGTCATACAAGAATTTGATTCTTATGAATTACAAAAACAATCATGATGAAAACCAATAGAGCAGTTGTTTCTAGCTGTGCACAGTAGCACATATGATCAAAATTATTGCTTCGAGTAATATTAAGAAATTAATCTTGGATGGATATAGAACAGCATCAATATTGAACTATACTATTCCCAGAATGGGGTGAAATATATATGGTCAATTTTTTTTAATCAACTTCAGGCTGGCGTAGCTAATACAGGCAGGTTATTTGAATTAGTAGATAATTTATTAAAGAATTGCTCTTAGTGTTCTTTGGAAATAGTATTCTGGATTATTTTCAGTTACAGGCCTATAACTTATATTTTTGGTGCCCATGTTCTTTTGAGAATCTTGTTTCACATTCTTTGACAGTGAGGACCCCGTAGAACTATGATTTATCTAACAATAAAATTCTCCCAGTTTCCTTCTGTTCTGTTTGTTCTTGTGTAGTTCGAACTGTGTTTCTTTGGTACTTATAGAGACTGATGTGATATCTAATTCTTGATGGGAAGTATCATTTTTACCATACATTGGACGGCAATTCTGCTAATTAAATGTGACACATATCTCTCTAGCTTCCACAAGACAGCCCCTTTCAGATGAAGGAACTTTATGGATCGATCAGAGTTACATTATTATTTTTCCAATTGGTCTTTAATATCTGGTATATGGTGCCATAATCTGTAATAGTATCAAAATGGCTCTCATGTGTAGTATTGCTTTGCCCAATATAATAATATAATCACTGTATAATTTTAGCATTAACTGACCGAATTACTTTTTGTAGGTTTTTCCTGCGCCAGCTGACCGAGAAAAGGTGAAATCTTGTTTGTCTGAGTTGGCAGATAGCAGCAATGCTTTCAAGCAAGCTCTGAATGCCGGTATTGAGCAACTTGTTGCAACCATTACGCCACGAATACGACCCGTATTAGACAGTGTAGGAACAATCAGCTATGAGCTTTCAGAGGCGGAGTATGCAGATAATGAGGTGAATGACCCTTGGGTTCAAAGACTTCTCCATGCTGTGGAGACAAATGTGGCATGGATGCAGCCATTGATGACTGTTAACAATTATGACACTTTTGTTCATTTGGTTATTGACTTCATTGTGAAAAGGCTTGAAGTCATTATGATGCAGAAGAGATTTAGTCAGCTTGGTGGCCTTCAGCTTGACAGAGATGCTAGAGCTCTTGTAAGCCATTTCAGCGTCATGACACAGAGAACTGTTAGAGACAAGTTTGCCCGTCTTACACAAATGGCAACCATTCTAAATTTAGAAAAAGTTTCTGAGATCTTAGATTTCTGGGGTGAGAACTCGGGACCTATGACTTGGAGATTAACTCCAGCAGAGGTTAGGCGTGTATTGGGTCTACGGGTTGATTTCAAGCCAGAAGCCATAGCTGCTCTTAAGTTGTGATACCAATCTATATGGTCTCTGCACATTCTTCTTTCCTTTAATTATTTTATTAAAAGAAAAATCTTCCAGATAAGTATTATATATTCATCCTTCCTGTTGTTAATTTTTACTGTTTGGGCTGGCTCTCAGTTATTTTATGTTGCTTGCATTACGTTGTTGTTGGCTTCATAAGGGAAAGACCGAAAGAGTGCAAGTATAATCAGTCTTTGTATGCAGAGCATGTTGTACAAAAGGTCATTATTCTTCATTGCTTACCGTCCAATTTTGAGATTAAATATGTTGTATCTTTTGTAAATCAATTTTCGAGAAGGAAATCTGTTGGATAACTTCCCATGCTTATAACCCATGTTAGTGTACTTGTACCTGTGTTGCCAATCTTTGTATAATTTGCTATTATTTTGTTCTGGTGATTCTGTCGCGTCAAGAATAGTAGCACTACAATTATTGACTATTTCCATTTTCCACGAAATCTCAACATATATTTAAAATTGCAGACACAGGAGATTGGTAATACGAAACTTAAATGAGTTTTAAGCATGATTTTCTTAACCTTTCCTTTGATAGAGGCTGCTGATGCCCATGTACATATAATGCTTATTTTATGCTGATCAGTGGCAGAGTCTTTTGCAATACTCACAAGTCATTAGAACATAAGGCAAGAAGCAGGGATTTAAAATGTTACAAGTAGTAAAAGTCTGAGAAATCTGCAAAAAAAAACAGGACAATCAAGCTTTCACACCAGTTTCACAAAGGGGGAAGTTCTGATCTAAACAACAAATCCTGCTTAGAAGGTAATACATTCTGTGAGCAACGTTTGAGTATTAATTTGACCTCTATTAAGTATATGAATTAGAGGAATATGCGTCCAAAACAAAAAATCACAAACAGATAGATGTCAGGATAAAAAAATAGTTTTAAAAAAAAAATTAGACATGAGCAGTCCCCTGGGTGAATTTTGGGTCCTCACATCTGTACTTGCCATCAGGGCCAATTCCAAAACCTTTTGGATCAGCGAAAACATTCTCTAGAAGCTGGCTGCGGGGTGGAAGGGGGCTCTCATCTGAATACTCAACAGCATCATCAAGGACCTCATCAATCTTTTTCTCTATGCTCTTCAATTCTTGTTCATTTGCTAATTTGTTCTCAATCATGTATTTTTTCAATGCAGATATCGGATCCCTAGCAGCATAGCGTGCCTTCTCAGCTGCCAAAGCATAAACATATCATGATAAACATGGGTTCAAAAGTGAATGTTACTAAGATACCATGAGAAATACATAATGGAATTGCTTACCAGGATCACGAAGCTCATCAGGATCAGCCAATGAGTGACCTCTAAATCTATAGGTCTCACATTCCACCAAAGTTGGTCCATCTCCTCTTCGGGCTCTTTCAATTGCCTCCTTTGCGACTTCCCTAACCTTCAAAACATCCATTCCATCTACATGAACCCCTGCCATTCCAAATGCTGGTCCTTTCTTCCATATCTCAGGATCTGAAGTTGCCCTCAGATGTGACATCCCAATAGCCCACAAATTATTCTCCACAACAAAAATAATTGGCAATTTCCACAAAGCTGCCATGTTAAGGCATTCATAGAACTGTCCATTGTTACAAGTTCCATCGCCAAAGAACGCCAGTGTCACGTGATCAGCACTTGCCTCTTTGAGCACCTCCCTCCTGTACTTGCTGGAGAATGCTGCTCCAGTTGCCACAGGAATACCTTCACCAATGAAAGCAAACCCACCAATCAAATTATGCTCCTTTGAGAACATGTGCATTGAGCCACCTTGTCCTCTGCAGCACCCTGTGGCCTTTCCAAAGAGCTCACTCATGACGGCACGTGCTGGTACGCCCTTACTCAGCGCATGAACATGGTCCCTGTAGGTGCTCACTACAGTGTCTTCCTTCTTTAGAAGCTTGATGAACCCAGTTGACACAGCTTCTTGGCCATTGTACAAGTGAACAAAACCGAACATTTTGCCTCTATAGTACATCTGTGCGCACATGTCCTCAAAGAATCTGCCTAATATCATGTCTTCATAGAGCTCCAAGCCTTCCTCTTTGGTAATGAGCTGCAACACAAATCCAAATAACTAAACAACAATCTCAAACATCTATTTCTAGAATCTGCAAGAAATGAGCTCTTCTTAACGTTTAATCAATCCCCAAAATCCATATCATCATGTTATGGAGTATCTCTACACGATTGAAAGAGCACAAATAAAAAAGAGAATTAAGCATCGAAAAGTTTTGTCCATTCTGTTTTTCAGAAGCCCATCACGCAGAATTGATGCAATGCTGGAAAGGGAGAGAAAACGAGGGAAAAGGGAGTACCATATTGGCGCTGGATTTGACCATTTTGCCGTTGGAAACATCGGTGACAGCGGCAGCAGGGGATCGGCGGCTGTGAGGAATAGCAAGCTTAAGGGGAGGGGTAGGATTGAAACGAAGGCTGTGTGGAGATCCAAGGAAAGATGGAGAACCTCTGAATCTGAATCTGAAGGGATCCGAAGACAATGACTTCTCATTGGATCTGATTCCGACAGGGACAGGACGAGGTTGAGCAAAGTTGGTTGCTGAGAAAGACATTATCGTAACTTCCAATGAAGAGAGAAAAATGTGTATTACGTTTTATTATTGTTATTATTAATTGGCTTATTATGTTAATGTAATTCAATCAGAAAAGAAAGGAGTAGGGGCGGAGGATACAAGGGAATAAGACAATAATCAGCGCCTTCACCTATCTATCTATTTAAGTATTTACTATTTATCAAAGAATGATGAACAAATCACCTTCACTTAACTCTCTCATTTCATACACAGGGAGAGGGAAAGAAGCCACATTCCAAATGCGACATGCAAGCCACCAAAACTCAACCAACTTTTCCTACAATTACTATCTTTACCTAATAATACTAGGTGATTGCTATGGTGCCTAAAAGTGTTTGCCTAACTTATCAAAAAAGGTTAAAAATTAATATTTAATTTTAAAAATATAAAAATAAATAATTATTAAATATTCAAATATTACTATAAAAAGTAAGTTAGGTAAAAGTTAGGCATCAAGT
>NC_029790.2:20144149-20158197 GCF_000816755.2 Arachis ipaensis | reverse complement strand
AACCTTTATGAGAACTTTGTAAATCTAGAATATTGAAATATATTATTTGAGTGTAATTTGAATATTCAGCATTCATTTAAGAAAAAAAATGTTGAAGCACAAAATTAAAATTCAAAGAAAAAAATTTTGTTGTTTGAATCCAAGAATTGTATTTATTTATTTAAAGGCCTTGAAATTATAGTGTCAAAATTAATTTAATGTAGAAAAAAATTGAAAATGTTAGATAATAAACTAATATGGAAAATATTATTTGTACACTAAAATTAGCTACTAAAATCAGCCACCAATATATTTGTTTATAAATACATGTGTGATTTAATTTATTTTCAATGTGTATTTGTATTTTAACATGTGTTTTATACTAGTGGCTAACTTTGATAACTAATTTTAGTGTGTACACGTAGCATAACCCAATTAATATAAATGTAATTGTACAAAAATTATCTATAGTAACTTCATTGTGAATTATTGTTGTTCTAGATATAAGTTTTAATTTTGGCCCTGTAATAAAAAGTTAAGTTCATTTTCAAAAATGAAATTCTCTTACATACCGTACTCCATGAACTTGGATACCCATGATATATTGATATTTGTCTGCCTCTTTATTATTTAGTTTGCTTTATAAAAAAAAAAAAAAAGGAGTTATGTATGAGATTAATAAAGACAATAATATACTCTTTAATGTTCAAAATTTGAGTGACTAATGCACACTATACCTAAAATGTTAGTTAAACATGAGATGAAATCTTCAATTATTAAAATAATATCTTCCAAATTTACATTTTATATGTTAAAATCAATAAATCATTAATATTAAACTAAAAGCTAAAATAGTTATATTTGTAGCATTAACACATAACTTAGAAGCCTAGTGTAAATCAGTACATGAGTATGGGAGAGAAAATAATCTGCATCTTATACATAAATTTTAGAGGAAGTTACTGTTTATCCAAAAAATTATTAAAAATCAAATACAATTACTGATTATAAAATATTAATCCTTGGACTATCTCTCCCCGTTGAAAGCAAATGTTTTTGGGATTCTGATAGGACTTGTTTTGTTCTATTATTCTGGCAAACCTGCTGTAAAATATTAAATTAAATTGTAAAAAATATTTTAACAAATAAGGGTCCATAGCTCAGTGGTAGAGCATTTGACTGCAGATCAAGAGGTCACCGGTTCGAACCCGGTTGGGCCCTTTTTATTTCTTTTTCTATTTATTACCTTTTGTTTAATGAGTGTCGCAAAAAGACAAACTAAAAAATTATTAACTAGTAATTCTTTTTGGTAGGAAGCAATTATCAGCCGTCCTTATATACAAGGAAAAGGAATATAATTAGAGATGGTGTATGAACGACACCAATAGTTGAATCATATACGATATAAGAATGAGGACTTTTCAAGTTAAAATGGAGCAGAATTCATATTCATTTCGCGTGAAGAAACTCATGGTCGAGTATTAAGAGTATCGATACAAACTCCATATACAAGGAAACGGAATATAATCTTCTAGAGATGGTGTATGAACAACACCAACAGTTGAATCATATACGATATAATACACTGAAAACAAATCGTCTTCTGGACTTCATGAATTTTAAGTTGGAGGTAGTTCTGGCAGAGAAAAGCAAACATGAAATTGGGATGAGAAACATTGCACTGAGAACCCAATAGGAGACGAAATGGATACCCAAACAGGTTCTTACTTACGATTCAGTTATAAAAATAAATCATCTTAAATAAAGGAAAACTCGGCACATCCTTTCGAGTCCAGCTTTTTACAGTAGTTGGCATATGGCTTGTGCAATCAACAGCTAAAGACTTCGTTATATTGCATGGCAACTTAAGAGCTGCTGCACACAAGAGGCATAGCTTGATTGTTAATTGAACATAATTCCAGATACACCACACTTCTTCATGTAAAATCAATAAACCAAATCTTAGCTACATCGATTACAAATCCCAAAACTCATGTTTCGTTTGATAATTTTAGCGCTCTACTAAATAAGTAGTTAAACACTTGACACTTCAGGACATTTTGATCCACACTTTTGCAAATGAAGCAATCAAGCAGATAAATAATAGCTTGCGGAGAACTGCAAATTATTGATTTAGGTTATACAGCCATGTTAACATAAAGGTGAATGCTATGGTGCCTAAAAGGTGGTGCCTATTTACTAAAAAAGATTAAAAGTTATTATTTAATTTAAAAGATATAAGAATAAATAATTTTTAAAAAATCAAAACTTACTACATTAAGTAAATTAAGCAAAATTTAGACATTAAATAAGTTAGGCAAAATTTAGGCAAAAACTCATAAGCACAATAGAATTGGCCAAACATAAAATGGGTCTGAACTCTGATCACATTCATGTCTACGGAAGATATAAACCATAAACGCAAACATTTCTACTGTCTGAAATCTCAAAATGGTCACACCCATATTTTCCAAAGTTCATACTTCATAGCACTAAAACTCATAAGGAGTCGCCAACGTATATAAATATAACCAACCCAAAATGGAAAAACTACAATATCCATAAGAATAATAAACCCTAGATAACACAAAAATTGACCGGACAGAGCCTCTAGTCAAATAAGCTGAATCCCATATCATCATCACTCTCTTCTTGGGGTTCTTCCTGTAAAATTGCAAGAAACAATAACGTATTAGAAAACCATAAGCTAGAACAACACCACCACCACCACAAATAATGAATTACCTTCTTCTTCTCCTCAGCTGCAGGAGCTGCTGCTGCACCACCACCACCACCGGCTGCGGCAACAGGGGCGGCAGCAACAGCAACTGGAGCCCCACCTCCTCCACCGCTGGCTATCAAATCCTCAACATTTCTTTTCTCAGCGAGTTTAGCGAATAAGCTGGGCCAGTATGACTCAACTGACACCTTGGCACTTTTCAACAAGGACGAGATATTTTCAGCCTAACAATAGATTAAGGAGATACACATCATCCTTGAACGAATTCATAATCATACCTACCAATCCAACTTACCCAAAACTTAAATTTACTCCAAATCAATTCAATCAAGCATCAATTAATCAACTGATAAAACGAAAATCAGATTATACCACATCCGATAACGTAATATAACTGAATAAATAATACCCTATTTCAATCAGCAAACAAGATGTTCATTATGAATCCCAACGACAAAGTACTCCAATTGATCCAATATATGCCAAGAAAACATAACCCTAGATCAATCAATTACAGAACACACGCACAGGTAGCCCTAAATTAAAGGATGAGGAAGGATACAGTGACAGGGAGTTTGTCGTCGTGAAGGATCATAACGGCGTAACTGCAAGCAGCCTCTGCAATCGACATTTTCACACTACAGAAGCAAAGAAGGAAACAAAAAAAAAGATTATATTCCGAAAACAAAAACAAGGCCTTCAGAACAAAAATGAAAATAGAATTGGTTTCGATGTATGGGATTGGAAAAAACCTTACCCGGATAAAAGGAAATTGGAGAAGGTAGAGTGAAGAGTGGTTTCTCTGCAACGAAAATTTGGTGCGCGCCGCAACGGTAATGCGATTCTAGGGTTTCGAGGGTTTATTAAATGCTATAACAGCAACCACCAATCGTTTATGCATTACATGGGCCTTTTGCAGTTTAGGCCTATTTCATATTTTTCACATTTCGTTTTACTAGGACAGCCCACCACAATTGGCCTAAAAATATCACAGATTTGTTTGTTTTTGTTTTTGCAATTTTTTCTCTAAGTCACTATATTTTGATATCCAAAAAGTCAAACACACAAGGCTCTAGAATTTGAGCAAACAATTCAAATTTTACTTTACCAAATTTTGCAAGTACTAGTTTTTTTTTTTGGTGACTTGCAAGTACTAGTTTGATGTCCTACACGGAACCTATTAATTTTTGTTTTAACTTTTAAGTGTTATTGTTAAGTATAATTTTTTGTCATATAATATTTTTTTGAGTAATATTATATGATCAATAAAATTTATTGGTTCTCTAATATTTTTTTATTTTTATTTTTTTGTATGTTTTTCTTTTCACTTAAAAATTATATGATGAAAAATTATACTTGAAAAGAAAAAGAAATTAAAAAGATTCTAATGAATAAATAAATCAATTAATCATTTAACAAGACATTAAAATTATTCAGTATAAGTATATGATATATCAGGATGAATATTAGAGTGTCACTAAAATTTATTATTTTTTGTCAATAATTAATTAAGTGTGGGTTAAAAATATATTGTTGGATTACTAGCTAAAAAGAATTAGATTGATAATTAAAAATATTGATAAAAAATAATAAATTTGATTCGTCTTCTAGTATTTTTTATATCACAGCTTGTCAGCTTGAAATCAATAAAGAATTACAGTAAGTTAGTCTATTGCCACCAAAGAAAACTTCAAAGGAGATTTTGTGAACTTTACTAAGCAAAGCAAAGTGATAAATTTGGAAGAGATTAAGAATACTACGCATAGCATATTGTGGGAACCATGTGTTGATGTGTACATGGGTCATGTTTATGAGCAACTCAGCTAGCAAACCATGCAGAATCTAAGGAGAGCAGGTCAACTAAGTACAAACTGAAACCTTTGTATGCATTCAGCATCCAACGTGCCGGCCTAGAAAACTAAAAAGTTTGCACTGCACAACTCATTTTGCAGATTTTAGAACATATACAATTACAGACATTTCTCTGCGCATGCCTTAATTAGTAGCAATTCATGAGATTCAGGACTCCGATAATATTAAATTAACAAGACCCTAGACGTTTATTTTTTTAGATATAGATAAAACTTTGATGTAATATTCAGTTATTAGATTGTGTAGTATTTTTTAAAATTATGACCATATTATCCAATAACTGAGTGTTATACAAAAAAAATTAGCCGACCCCTATAACCCTTTTTCTTTTTCCCTAATACTGATCATGCTCAAATAATCAATAATATAAATCAATAATAAAAATAATCTTTAGAAAGTTTATATATAAATCATACTGATAGTATAGTAAAGTTAATTTATTACCACGTGTCAAATTAGTTGCGCATTTAAAAATGATATATCTGCACTTTATTTAAACTAATAACAATGATAAGGAGTTAATAAAAGGATTAAATTTAACTCATATTTGAAAACTAAATTAACATATCAAAATTTTAAAGATCAAGTTAATTCATTTACGATATTTTAAAAATATTTTACATATTAAAATATATTAAATTTATTGTAAGTATAACAACCTATTGATTAAGATTAGGTATTCCAGAAATACTCTAATTGAAATAAATGAAGGAGGAGAGAGTGGTGAGAGTCGGGTAGAGTGTCTGGTGCACGAAATTGTGATCTCTGGTAATGGCTCCAAAGGTTTGGTGCTCTAATCTCAATTCATAATTTGTCACAACTTCGATACAACTAACCAGCAAGTGCACTGGGTCGTCCAAGTAATAAACCTTACGTGAGTAAAGGTCGATCCTACGGAGATTGTTGGTCTGAAGCAAGTTATGGTCACCTTGTAAATCTCAGTCAGGCGGATATAAAATAGTTATGGAGTTTTTGAAAATAAAATAAGGATAGAAATACTTATGTAAATCATTGGTGAGAATTTCAGATAAGCGCATAGAGATGCTTTCGTTCCTCTGAACCTCTGCTTTCCTGCTGTCTTCATCCAATCAGTCTTACTCCTTTCTATGGCTGGCTTTTTGTAAGGATGTCGCCGGTGCCAATGGCTACTTTCAATCCTCTCGGAAAAATGGTCCAAATGCTCTGTCACAGCACGGCTAATCGTCTGGAGGCATCACCCTTGTCGATGGCTGCATCCTATTCCTCTCTGTGAAAATGGTCCGATGCGCTGTCATTGCATGGCTAATCATCTTGGAGGTTCTTGGTCATACTGGAATAGAATTTACTATCCTTTTGCGTCTGTCACTACGCCCAACACGTGCGAGTTTGAAGTTCGTCACAGTCATTCAATCCCAGAGTCCTTCCACACCTTAATCTATGGAGTATAGAACTCTACCGTTTGAAAATACATAAGTGATAATGGAGTTCATTGGTCTCGGCCCCAGAGGGGAACCGGAGTAACCAAGACTCCTAAGACAATGATAAAAAGTTCTATTTATAATAAACTAGTCACTAGGATTTACAGAAGTAAGTAATTAATGCATAAATCCACTTCCGGGGTCCACTTGGTGTGTGCTTGGGCTGAGTTTGAAGTCTACACATGGAGAGGTCATTCTTGGAGTTGAACGCCAGCTTTTGTGCCATTTTGGGCGTTGAATTCCACTTTGCAACTTGTTTCTGGCGCTGGACGCCAGAATTGGGCAGAGAGCTGGCGTTGAACGCCAGTTTGCATCATCTAAACTTGGGCAAAGTATGGACTATTATATATTGCTGGAAAGCCCTGGATGTCTACTTTTCAACGCAATTGGAAGCGTGCCATTTTGAGTTCTGTAGCTCCAGAAAATCCATTTTGAGTGCAGGGAGGTCAGAATCCAACAGCATCAGCAGTCCTTCTTCAACCTCTGAATCTGATTTTTGCTCAAGTCCCTCAATTTCAGCTAGAAAATACCTGAAATCACAGAAAAATATACAAACTCATAGTAAAGTCCAGAAATGTGAATTTAACATAAAAACTAATGAAAACATCCCTAAAAGTAACTAGATTCTACTAAAAACATACTAAAAACAATGCCAAAAAGCGTATAAATTATCCGCTCATCAGTGTCCGAAGGCAAAATATGGTGAGAATTTCCTGATCAAGAAGATTAAGGGAGAGAGTGCGGAGAGGGTTGCATCAGGTGATAAGGAGGATTTTTAACAAGGTAGTTTTAGAGTGGCTTCAAAAATTTTATTCCGTGATAAGGTGGTCGGTTCCTCTAAATCCTTGGGGCTCACTAGGGTTGATGCCTTAGATGAAGATTCAATGGCGGTTATCACGGAGAAACAAGGTAGCCTAACGCCTCCAAAGATTAGGTTTTATGAGGAGGCTAGAAACACTCTATCTGAATCCTACAAAGAGGCCATCATGATTAAAGTTCTTGAAAAGCATTTCAGATATATGGCTTTGGTGCATAAACTTAAAGGTGCTTAAAGGAGGCTGTGAAGTCTTAGATGTTGGTTTTAATTACTTTTTAGTCAAATTTAATATCAAGAAGGATAAGGAGAAGGTATTATTAGAGGGTCCATGGATGACGTTAGGGCATTACATTGCGATCAAGCTATGGACTTCGAATTTTAAACTATGTGAGGCATCGTTTGGGGACACAATGGTTTGGATACGGATTGTAGGGTTGAGCATATGGTATTATCATGAAAAGGCCATGATGCGGATTACTTGGCTATAGGCAAACCTGTCAAGGAGAGGATATCGCAACCAAGTCGACAGAGAGGGAAAGTTTGCTAGGGCTTGTATACAAGTGAATTTGGGGTTGCCAGTTGTTCGGCGAGTGGTTGTTGACGACGTTGAATATAATGTGGAGTATGAATGTATGCCATTGATATGTAAGAAGTGTAACTGTTTCGGGAATATAGCAGGGGAATGTAGCACACACATGGTTCCTTTGGTGGCTGTAGATGTACAGGAAGGACCAGTTGTTCATGAGAGCCATCCGGTGAATCAGAATCAGTAGACTTTTTAATTTGGAATTGCATCCTTGATGCCGTGGTAGTAGTGGATTCTGCGAAGAAAATGCAGGTAACTACATTGCATGAAAAGGTAAATGTGAAGAAGCTGTTGGACAGAGAAGGGAGCTAGACTAAAATTGTTAGAAGGGGTAGAGAAAAATTTGGCTAGAAAACTAAGGCCCAAGCGGTGGCTAAAGACTTGACACCCCCCTTTTTGGACACCAGTTGCGAGAAGACTGGATTGAGTTGCGGGTTGCTTTCTTCTTCTCACCAAACTTCATCAAAGTCAAGGGGGAAGCTCAACGGCGTATCTGTAGCTGGGTCTTTGACTACTCCCCGCTCAAGAATGGCCACAAGAGACACAGACTAGCATCGCTGCAAAACTCGTCGACACACCAGAACAGTGACGACGCGGCGAAACAACAGCAACAGGGTAACATGCCGACAGTGGCTTCCGTTATAGTAGGGAGCATTCCTAAGCAGCTATTTGTGCCGAGAAGGTAAGGAACACGGGAGGTTGCTGGTCTTTCATCGGTTCACTAAGGGTCCACTGTGAGGTTGGTTCCATTTATGCCCATTTATTTTTATGGATCGTTTAGATACAAATTTCTTATCTTGGAATACTAGAGGGGCTTCTAACAAAATGGTCCAAGTGCATTGCAAAGAGTTAGTTCATAAATTTAGTCAAACTTTTTTTTATTCTTTATGAAACTCATGTGCCTTTTGAACAAATGAAACTCTTTTGGAGTAAACTTAGTTATCATGATATTGGGATTGTGGAAGCTAGAGGTCATAGTAGGAGAATCTGAGTGCTGTGCTCTAATTCTATGCTGACTATCAAAATGGTAGATATAGCTGACTAATGTATTAGTTTTGAAATCTCTATGGACAGTGGTTCTAGTTATTGTAGTGCTATATATGCTAATCCACATGTTCATAAGTGAATGGGTCTATGGAATGATTTGATCAGGATTTCCAATATAATTCAGGGTCCCTGAATTGTGTTTGGAAACTTTAATGAGATTTTGATGTAAAGTGAGGTTAGAGGGGGTGCTTTCAGTTAGGCTAGGACGGAGATTTTTGCAGAGACTCTGGCAAACTATTTTTGTTTGATATGGGGGTTATTGGAAGAAGTTTTACTTGGTACAGGAAGGTTAGAGGGGGTTTGCAGGTTGTGAAAAAGTTGGATAGAGCTATTGTTAATCAGGAGTGGCACATGTTGTTTTCTGAGTCTTATAATGAGATTTTGGGGCGTCTTCATTCTGATTACTGTCCTTTGCTTGCCAAATGTACATCGGCTGTGAAAGCCAAGAGAGGTTCGAGACCATTTAGATTCCAAGCTGCCTGGATGACTCATCCATTTTTAGCAATGTTATTTGTGCAGCTTGGAATAATTTAATTCTATTAATTTTTTGAATCATTTGGTTGAAGTTGAAAAATTCAACCATTGCAATGGAGGGAGTACGTTAAACAATTGAATTGTTTGGATGGTACAAACTAGAGTACTAACTCCGATTTATTATTTTATTATTTCTATTTAATTAACTGATCAACTTACTTTGCTTTGTTATCAAGCATTTTTTTGAATTTGATTTCAAAAGGGGTCCCTGATGTGGTTAGAAGTTTGATCGAGGTGCAGAAGGATGTTCTTATTTTCAATAAGAAAATCTTTGGTAATGTGTTTGTTAAAAAGAAGGAGTTGGAGAGGTAATTGAATGATGTTCAGATTTTTCTTGAGGGTATGGAGGATCCAAGGTTGAGGGTGAAAGAATAAGGTATTCATGATGAGCCAAATACTATCCTTCTCCAAGAAGAGCTTATGTGATATCAGAAATCGAGAGAGCAGTGGGTTCGGTATGGTGACAGGAGCACTAAGTTTTTTCACTTGCAAACGATCATCAGGCGAAAGCGAAACAAGATTCATGGACTATTTCTTGAAGATGAAACTTGGGCTACTGAGCCGTAGGAGCTAGAGAAAGAAACAAACTCCTTCTTCCAAAAGCTCTTTTCGACAAGAGAGAATATTGATCTAAATGCTATGGGAGAATTTTCCAGTCATTCCTTTAGTAATGAGGCCTATCAAAAGTTAGTTGAATCGATGGCGTTTGAAGAGGTAAAAAGGGCTGTAATGACCATGAATTCTTTCAAAACTCCGGGACCAAATGGTTTTCATGCCCTGTTTTATAAAAAATTTTGGAACTCTCTGAGCTATGATGTGCGAGGTTTAGTCAAGAGAGCCTTTAAGAGAGAGAATCTAAATGCTGCAATTTTTGAGACATACATTATTTTGATTCATAAAGTTGAAGCTCTTACTTCCTTAAGAGATTTTTGTCCCATCAGTTTATGTAATGTTCTTTACAAAATCATTACAAAAGTGCTGGTGAACAAGGTTAGATCCTTTCTTTCTGAAATCATTGGTCTGCTTTAGGGTGGTTTTATCCCGGGAAGAGGTATTATGGAGAACATCATGATTACAGAGAAATTTATGAGTTTCATGAAGAACACTAAGTCTAGGAAAGGAACAATGGCCTTTAAGATTGATTTGGAGAAGGCATATGATAGAGTGGACTAAAGATTTTTTGAAGCTTTGGTCCGGTTTGGCTTTCCGACAGCTACTATTCATCTTATTATGGCTTGTATGACATAATTTTCTTTGTCTATTTTATGGAATGATGAGAAACTCCAAAGTTTTAATCCCTAGAGGGGTTTGAGACAAGGGGTTCCCATGTTCCCTTATCTCTTTGTGCTTTGTATGGAGTGTTTTGCTTGTTTTATTGCCCATCGGGTTTCTCAATGTTCGTAGATACTGGTGTTAGTTTTTAGACATGGCCCAAAAATATCCCATTGATGTTTGCTGATGATCTACTGCTTTTCTGTAAAGCTACAAAAGCTCAGGTAGAGGAAGTTATGAAGTGCATGGACTTATTCTCCAAAGCATTAGGCCTGCAAGTGAATCTTATTAAGTCTAGGGCTCACTATTCAAAGAATCTTTCTGTGAGAAGGAAGGAGATGCTCTCAGGAGTCTCTAGTATTCATTTTTGTCCGTACTTGGGAAGGTACCTAGGGGCTAATATTGGGCATGAAAGGTCTTCTAGGAGGACGACTCAAAAAGTCATTGAGAAAATTCAGAACAAGCTTGCTAATTGGAAGGGGTGTCTGCGGAATAAGGCAGGAAGACTTTATTTGGTTAAGTGTGCATGTGAAAAAAATGATTCACTGATGCGATAGTTGTTATGGAAAGGCCATAATAATGGGAGAGGGTTACCAATGGTTAAGTAGGAAGTAACTATTACTCCCAAAAAGGCGGGTAGTTTGTGTGTAAGAGATACATACTGTGCTAATCTGGTGCTTCTTGACAAGTTGGTTTGGGATTGTTTTAACAATATAAACAATCTATGGGTGCAAATTGTGATGCAAAAATATAAATGATTTTGGTGGTAGTCATGGACAGAATACATCAGCCACTTGGAAGAACATTCTTAAAACATATGAAGCTCTTAAAGATGGGTTTAGGTAGAATGTAGGGGATGTATGTGCAGCAATCTATGTGGTATGATAAATGGACCCCATTTAGAAGACTTTGTGATCTTGTTCCCTATATTCACATATCTGAGTCGAAATTCGTAGTGACTGATTTGTGGCGTGATGGATCTTGGGTGGTAGATACGCTTGCTACGAAAATTTCTCTTGCAGTTAAGCAATTCATTTGTGGCCTTCCTTACCCAAATTCGCCAGATCTTAGTGGCCTGCAAGGGCAGAAGGGTACAATGCAAGAGAAGGTTACAGTTAGTTGTTGAAGCATAAAGTGAATTGGAAAGAAAATAGTGATTGGAGTTGGCTTTGGCATTTAAATCTTTTGAAAAAGATCAAATTCACTATGTGGCTTGAGCTTTATAACGCTCTCCCGACAGAGGCTTTCCGATTTAGGCGGCATCTAACTTGTTCGGATTTGTGCCAGAGATGCAATGCGACTCAGAAGATAATTGAATATTGCCTGCAGGACTGTGTTAAATTTTAGAGTCTTTGGCAAATGTTAGACCCTTGCTTTATTGGCTCGTTTGAAGGCACCTCCATTGAGACTTGGTTTAGAAAGGGCGTACTTAGTAATGAGGTTCTTTTTGGGGTCGGAGTCTAGTGATTATGGAGATATATGTGTAATGATGTTCTCAATGTTAGAAATCTTTGGATGGATCACAAGGTGGTTGCCCTTATTAGAAGCACTGTCATGGACTTGAGACTTTTTATGCACCGGTGTTCTTCCTTCAGCACCTTCAAGAATCACTAGTATTAGAAACTCCCAGTAAGTAAAAACTTTAAAGTTAATTGTGATGCAACTTTATTCCCTAATTTGAGTTTGGTTGGTTTTGGCTGTATTATTAAAGACTCTAATGGGTTGGATCTCAGACTGTTCTAGTAGTTCTCTTCTCTGGTCTATCACCAGATGTGAGTTTTTTGCAGTCTAGAGGGACTTGTCTTAGTCTAAGACTGTGGATTGAGAGACATTGTCTATGAAACGAATTGTTTAGATGTTTTGTACCTTTTACATAACTCTAGTGGTGGGTACACATCTTAAGTTGTTGATTTAGTTCACAAAATTCAAGAGATTTTATCAAGATTTTAATATGTTCAAATTGATTAAATAGCTAAAGAAACAAATAAAGCGACAAATTATAAGGCTAGATATAGAGCAAGAAGTAACCTATTTGTAAAATTGATTTGATGAGTCTAGTGATGTTCTCTAACAAATCATCAATTCTAATTTAAGATAAGTATTTGTTTTGATTTTCTCTTTTATTTAGACACTAAAAAAAAATTAAATTTATTGTAAGAATCCTCTTTGTGGAAAAAAAAAATTTCACCCAACGTAAGTTGCACCTAAACTGTGACAACACCATAGAACCTTGACTTCTAATTTACCATAGAAATTATTAGTACACGGAAAAAAATCCACAAAAACTTAAGGGTAACTTTTGAGTTAATCATGAGCAAGCAACCATAAGCGAGAGAAAAAAATTATTAAGGAAAGAAAGATTATATATCTGTCAAAGATCCAGACAAGCGGATCCGTCACATGACATGTAAAGTTTAAAAATGATGATTAAAGGCAAATTAACCCGTGAGGTTTTGCACTTTGGCTTTTAATTGCAAATCCTGCATGCAAGAATTCTCGATTAACATTATTATGCCATTGATTGTTATATTGGCCATCATGAATCCTTCTTCCTTCATAATAGCTACTTATTATTTCACATGTATATAGGTATATATAGAGAGAGAGCTAGTTATTGCTGGAGTACACATACACATGGCAGCTTGCTTTATGTAAAAAAAGATTAGAGCATGCTGTATGCTGAATAGATAAATGGCGAAGAAATAAGTATTGTGTTGATAGATAGTGAGATATTTATCTATTTAAAAGAATGTATCATTTTATTTTTGAGGAGTGTTAGGGGCCAGTAACTTTTGGTATTTGTAGCCATCAAATAGCCATCAATAATTATTTTAATGGTGTGAGATTGGTGTGAAATTTCATTCAATGGCTCACTTTTTCTTGCTAGTTACATGCTGGCTAGAATTTGAAGAAGTTGCTGGCCCCTAGATTTTTCCATTCAAGTTAGTCTTTAACTTTGATTTCATCACAGAACCGTTAATAGAATGCTGAAATAAATTGGTGGCGGTCACGCTGAACTTCTTAATAACTATTTAATGTGATAATTAAAACTTTTTTATTTTAATTTTTTTCTTATGAAGCGTTTAAAATTCAAATAGTAATTTTACTTAAAAATTTTAAAAATTTCTTAAGGAACAAATAATTAAAATAAAAAATATTAGTTATCACATCAAATAGTCTTTAAAAGCTTAATGTAGTAGTCCTCAATGTAATAGTCATCAATTTATTTGAGTACGTCATTAATAGTTCTATGATAAAAATAAAGTAAAAAACTCATTGACTTACGAATAACAAGTTAAAAAATGAAATTGAGTAAATTAAAATTTTTGAGATAAAATTAAAATGCTAATATAAGTTTAAAGATTAATTTAAATATTAATTTTTTTATCGTAGATATATTCCTCTTTATACTACATAAAAAAAATATTAAAAAATGATCAAAATTTATTATTTTTTATCATCAATTAGTTATCAATATTTAAAATATAAAAAAATATAGTTAAATTTTTAGACTAAAAAAACTTACTAAAAAAATTGAATTAATAACAAATAATAACTAAAAGATAATAAATTCTGATAATCTGTCTAACCTTTCTCATGCAAAAACCTTTTCTTTATAAAATTCTCATAAAAATATATCGCTACTCACGAGACCGGCCCTGTTGGTGTTCTCTTTTTTATGAATATAGTTTCATTGACTATCATTCTTAATAACAAGGATACTAATTATTTTTTAAAATTTAA
>NC_029790.2:20126508-20144124 GCF_000816755.2 Arachis ipaensis | reverse complement strand
ATTAAGAATTAAGATGTAGTATGTTTTTAAGTTTATTGAACTAATTTTAAAACCTATTATTCACGTTGTTTACAAAAATCATTCTCTACTTATCAAAATCCTAAAATAATTCACGAATTAACCTGTGCTGGCCGCCGATTAAATACTTATTATTACTTTCTTTCCTACATTACCCCAAAGATTCCAAACAAAGAATATGAAAAAAGGGATCTAATAATGCTTTGTTTGCTTTTTGTGTCAGTCAGCAGGCAGCACTTATTAATTAATATATATATACATAAGAAACAATACAAGGAGCAAATCGAATTGAACTAGTTCTATAGTAGAAGAGAATATAATATGGGTAACTGCGCCTTAAAAGGGATCATCACCGCCACTAGTCATGGCGGAGTCTTAATGGATAACAAGCAGATGGTGAAGGTGGTGACCTCCAATGGAGGCATCATGGAGCTCTGCACCCCAATAACCGTTCATTCCATTACCAACGGGTTCCCCGGTCACGCCATATTCGCAAGCCCCTTCTCATCGGAGCCCCTTCTCCGCAAACAAGAGCTTCATGCCGGCCAACTCTACTACCTCCTCCCTCTCAACCCTTATTATTATTATTCAACTTCAAGAGCGAGCATGATAACCAGACAACTCTCTAACTCCACCTCAACACCTTACCGGATTTTCACTTGCAACGCTAACATGTGGTCGCAAGCAGAAGAGGGATCCTCTCCAAGGCATAATAATAATTACAGCGCCGGAGTGTGGAAGGTGAACTTGGTGATAAGCCCGGAGCAGCTGTCGGAGATTCTGTCACAGGGCTCGCTGACGGAGGCGCTCATTGAGAGCTTGAGGACAGTGGCAACCCGGTTTAATTAATGCACTCTTAGGCCTAGGATCACATTCAATTATGTATGCTCACCAAACCAACCATGAACCATCGTTGCTTAAGCTAAGGTAAATCCCCTATTAGTATATTACTAGTCATCTAATTAAGTTACAAATAAAAGATGTAATTGGCGGCTAAAACTCTCTGTTACTCACGGTGTGCCTAGTCTATTCTATCCGTCCATTTTATTATATAAAAATTAAAAATTGAGTTTCTTACTTAATATCAGATTCCCGCTAGGGATGTAATTGAGTATTTTACAATGTGTACTGGACTGTTTATTTGACTTAATATAATATGAGTTAAAAAATTAACATCTAAAATAAAATACTACTAATTTCTTAAACATAATACATCCATACTATCCAAAATAATCATTCAAGTCCCAAAAATAATAAACATCTAATATATTTTACTGAATCGAATGTCTTTAAACTCCATTGTACACATTGTACATGTACTACATTAACTCTCTATACTTCCTCTTAATAATAAAATTAACATGACATATTTTTAAGGGTATTTTTTAATTTATTTTTTTAACTCATTAAATATAATTTATTATCATAAATTAATTATATCAACTAATTAATTAATTAAATATTTAAATATCACATAATTTATTATAATTTATGTGGATCAATAATTTTAATTTATTATATCAATTATTTTAACTATATATACTAAAAGAAAATCCTATTTTTTTACCAATTAAAAGAGAATCCCATTTTTTTACCAATTACACTTTCATTATGTAATTTTTATAACAGTTTTTTTCTTTCTATGAGGCACCGTCACAAAAAGACAACTATTGTAGACACAAACTACCAGACCCTCCAAATTTCGTTAATTGAGTGTTCATCACTCGAAGCTATATATAATATGTTAGCCATAAAGTATTCATGGAGCATGCATGGTGTTATCACGTATGATAAATAAAAAAAGTTCCGTGTTTGAACTTGGTTCATTTACCTGTGTTGTGTCGTGTATGTATTATAGTGTAGAATTACTTTCAATTTGTGTTGCGCAATGGTATTATGTCTAATTTAAACTTTTATTTTAGAATTGGTTATGATTGTATCTCATTATTTTCTCTCGAATATCAAATTGACGTATTTTTATTTATTATCATTGAAACAGATGTGATATAAAATTTATAAAAAAAAAAAAACTCTCATACTCAATTCATTTTATTGTAGTCTATTTCTTCTATTTATTTTTTTTATTTATTTAAGCTTTTTTAATTTTTTATTATGAATTTTATTATTTTAATTTTTATACATTAATTTATTTTAATTCTTTACAAGTCACATGTTAAGTATTTTTACTGTTAAAATTGTAATACCCTAACTATCAAAATGTCACGCTTCCAGCTGCGTCACTCTGATATCTTGGGTATTAAGACGACTCTTAAAATATTTAATACTAAAATATAAGCCTATTTAAAACTTAAACCGTATTTCTTAATACTTACATCCATAATTACATTACAAATTATAATACTCACAAGAATATCAATCAACAACCAATTCACTACAATCCAACCAATTTTCAGTCATAAACACAAGTAAGAAGGTTCAAACCACCGCCAGCGCCACTTTCCGTCGCGCAGATACTTCCCGCCGGCGCCAGCTCTGTTCCACACTTCCACCCCGTCAGCCACTATCTTGCCTCTTGCCAGCCACTGTCCCCGCCAGCTCTGCTTTTTTCCAGGCTTCCAGCTTCTAACCCTAGGTATAAAATTTGTTCTGTGTTTTTTAACTTTTTGAACCTTCCAGGCTGCTATTTTAGTGTTTTTTAATTTTTGAATATGTTGTTTTTGAATTTTTGTTGATAGATTTATTGATTTTAGGATTTAAGGTGATTATTTGTTGCTGTTTTTTAATTTTTATGCTCTGTTCATTTGCTTCCATATATTTTCTTTGATAGTATTTTCCCGATTATAAATTCTGGTTTTGAGTCAAAACTTTGCATTTGTTTTGTCTGTAGTTTGATTTGAGATCAAATTAGATCTGATCTGATCCTATTAAGTTCAAACTATTCATGTGAATTTTTTGTGTAGAATTGTTGGTGACCTGTTTGAAGTGTGTATT
Source organism: Arachis ipaensis (assembly GCF_000816755.2). Lineage (NCBI taxonomy): Eukaryota > Viridiplantae > Streptophyta > Magnoliopsida > Fabales > Fabaceae > Arachis > Arachis ipaensis. The sequence continues at coordinate 20,141,154 of NC_029790.2, read as the reverse complement.
TCTTGTGATTGGATCTGTTTTGAACTGGATTGTGATTTATGCTACATTAGGTTCTGATAGTTCATCTTGAGTGTAATTTTGGGATCATTTACTTGTTAATTATCGGACTTTTAGTTTGGTAAGGATCTTCTTGTACAAATTTGTTATCTTTCTTTAGGTTCCTTATAGGTTTATTTGTAACAAATTTATATAAATTTCGGATCATTTTGAATGTGTTTGTTGGCGCAACTGTAAGAAGTATACTGAAATTTTGGTTTCAATTTCAGTATCTCAAAGTCTTCTGGTTCTTTGAGTTTTTGTACTATTGTACACAAAACCAAACTCATGATAAATTAGTTGTTTCTTTACAGGTGCAGTTTGTATTAGTTCTATTGAAGAATTTGCTTGTTTTCTTGTTGAATAAGAAATATTTTTTTTCTTTCTGTTTTTCTGCATTTGTATGTCAGAATCTTGCCGCGAGAGAAGTACGAATGGTTCCTTGATCTTCAGCGAAATGGAATTGCGAAGAACTCTGGTTTCACTCTGCGGTTCGACCTTATGTTCCTCTTCCTAGCTGGTCTTACCAATGTTGGGGATGTTATCCCTTTCCCAAGAAGCTATGGCATAGCCAACAACTAACTAACTATGGATACAAGAGAAGTATGATACTATAGGTGTGTGTAGCATATCAGTTTGAATGTAAGTCCTACTGTACGACAACATTCATATTTTAAATGCCATAAGATTATATTAGAACATTCAACCAAGCACTATCTTAATTTCACTTGTTATTATTTAATTCTGAGTTTGTATTTTGATAAGATCACATGGTTTTGGTTAATGACATTTCATGTATAATTTTAAATTTAGAAGATATTTTAAGATTTATATTAGATTATAATTATATTTTAGGATGTTTATTTGTAATTTGTTTATTATTCTATTCTAAAATGATTTTTTCGGTTGAACTACAATTGAACCGGTTGGACCATTAAACCAGTAACTAAAACGGTTTGATGATCAGTTCGGTTCTCAGAATCTTGGTTCAAACACAATCAAGCAGTTACATTAAGTAGAGCAATTAGCAATTAAACATAAATAATTACATAAGCAAACCAATTACAATATACACACCCAAATAATGCCACAGATGCATATGATGAATGCCTGTCCTATGGCTGATGATATCATCTGTCGGTTATATAGCCAACCCGACACGTCCTGGTAGCTAACCATGGACTGAAACACCCATGCAGAGCAAGTGAATTTGAGCTACAACCCCCTTACTACTACCTGCTTAACCCAGAGCCAGTGGAATAACCACTATTACGGCTACTACCCAGGCGGGTGTTTAATAGCTCAACCTGGAGCAAGTGGGACGAACCACAACCCTTGCTACTACCCAGGCGTCACAATTACTGACCTGGAGCAAGCGGCATGAACACCACCCTTGCTAGTACCCAGGTATCTCAAACAATGACCTGGAGCAAGCGGGACGAACCACCATCCTTACTACTACCCAAATATCTCAAACATACATTCATTTATGCCATATATCATTTTCTCCTCAAATCACTTTACCTTGAAACCAAAGCCCTTTCTCTTTATAGCATTCTTTTCCACACCATCTAATTTTCCCAAAGCAACCTCAAAATCATTTCATTCTTAAACCATCTGCTTAACCACTTTAAATTAGGAATTATTAATTAATTACCACCACAAAGTCTCAAGATTTTGAGGGAGAATCTACCAAATTTTAATTTCTTAAATTCATTAAAGATCCTTAAAAATCATTGTTTTCCTAATTTAAATCAAAATCAAATCACAGAAATCAGAAACCCTAAATAATTTTCAAAGCCGAATCACTTAGAACAAAACTAGCCCATTCAAATCGAAATCACCTTCAAGTTCACTTTTAAGACCAATTCTCTGACTTCTTCCAAAACATCACAAATAGAATTACTTAATCAAAATTCAATTTCTTTTAAATCCACTAATACTCCTCCAATTGAAATCCTCAAGTCAAATTCAAAAACATAAACTCTTTTCACATTTAAAATAGCCTTAAGACATAAGTTTCTTCGAAATGACTTGCTCCCAAAAGAGATATAATATTTTTCTCAAGAAAATAGGATTAATTATAATTTTCATTTCAATAATTCATTTCAAAACATGGTTTATCACTTTCTTGAATAATTCAAGTAAAATAGTAAAAATCTTAAAATCATAATTTTCCAAATAACATTTCAATAAAATCTCGGATTTTATAGGAATTTCGGTATCATCTCCCCTAAAACTTGGATTTGCCACCCTTTCCGGGTCCCAACTAAACTATTCCACAACCCTTTCCAATGGTTCAAAACCAAATCAGTTTAAAATCAAGCTAATTCCAAAAATTCATGTCATTTTCGTATCTCAAGGAAATCAATTCAAAATCAAATCATTTTTAACGAACCAAACTCATTTCCCTAAACTTTAAAGAAATAATTTAACAAAACCAAACAATAATCCAATCAAACAATAGTCATATTCATCCCAAAACAGCCCGACAATACATAAGACTTACATAATCACCAGAAATTGTATTTATCACATCCATATCCATTTATAACAATTCTAAAATATAAAATAAGTTTTTTAGAAAAACACCCTGCCTCGACAAGCTGAGATCCGAAAACCAAATGCGTCAAGGAAACCTTCCCTCTTAGGCAGCCGCAACCACAACTTCTTTAATCACGACACGTAAGAACCGAACTCAAACCTAAAGCATTAACGTTGCAAGGACCTTAGAAACATATCACACAATAGCGACTAAAAGAAATCGGAACAGGGAATAGCTTACTGAACCTACGAATATCCGATAAAACAGAATGGCGGCGACTCCGTTGACGACGCGGCAGCTTGATGTCGCATGCACGACTACTGAACTCGGCATGCACGAACCACAATTCGACCCTATGTTACCATCATCTCAGTAACTCTAACAGGTTATGACAGAAAAGCCGATTTCAAAGGTCTTAGAGACGATAACACTTACCAAGACAGAGGATCCAGCGGCAGTCTCCGGTAGCAAAGGCAAGGCATGGCTAAACCCAACTCTTTCTCCTTCCCCGCGACTCAGACGGCGGCACGGGTAGCCACAGCGGCGGTGAGTTTCAGCTGCGATGGGGAACAGCAAAACAGCGCCGTTCTTCCCCTCCTCCAGCTCTTCCCTCTTGAATGTTGCGCGTCCTTCTCTTTCTTGGCAACAATGGCGATGAAGGCGAGCTTGGTGGTGACGGCGGCAACACGCGACGGTGGAGGTCCGCGATGAGGACGACAGCGGCGCTGGCTCCACAGTGAACCGACGCGGTCTCCCTCACTCCTCGTGATTCTGCTTCGACGGCTGCTCCAAGGTGGACCGGCGGCGACGTTGAGCTGGGTGGTGGCGTGGACAACTCCCCCTTCTCTTCCTCTCCTTCCTCGAGCTCCCTTTCCCGTTCCCCTTTTCTTTTCCTTTCTTTCATTCTTTTCTTTTTTGTGTTTCTACGCGTGTGTGTTCGTTTGTTGAGTGTGAGGGTTGTGTGTGAAAGGTGGGGAGTGCCGCTTAGTTTAGGGTTTGGGGGTAGATTAGGAAATTTTAATAAAAAATAAGGTAATAACATAATTTTATAAAATAAATGAAAAAATAGAATAATAATTAAAAACTAAATTAAATATAAAGCATCTATCTTAAAAAAAATACCTTTTAACTACCAATCAATATTATCTTAAATAAATATTATTATGGATCATAAATAATTTATTAATTTCTTTTCAAAATTCGGAGTCCTACAAAAATTATGTTTCTAATGTGCTTAATTTTATTGATTTATTAATCATGTGAAACTAAATTTAAATGTATGTTACCAATCTTAATATCCAATAATACAAAAACTATCAATTTCTTAATTTTATTTTTATTTATTTTACGACGAGTCAATAACGTTGTGAAATGTAAATTGTTAGGATAAAATACCATTTAATAAACGAAAATAATTAGATGACGATAAACAAACTTTATTCCAGCAGAATATTTATCTTCTTTTTCAACTTCAGATTAACATTCCTCAAATGGTAATAACATATTTAATTTTATAACTCAAAAGCATTGGAAAATATCATAGCATTTATTTTTCCATGTGCGTTCGTTTTTTCATATGTGCAAAAATTTTAATTTAGTTCCAAAATACTTCAGTGATATGTATATAATTTTTTTAGTTCTCGAATTGTTCGGTAGCTCGTGTATTGGACGGTTTGGGGAGATCCCCTGGATATTAGAGTGGGTTGCCGCCTGATTCCGGGTTGTGGATATGGAGGAAGGAGCGGCCAACTTCCCAAGTACTTCGTGTGGAGAGAAGGGGTGTCACCTGCAAAAACACTCCGACGCTCAAATCAGTAGCGTGTATAGGTGATGTGAGAGCTTAGTATATGGTGACATATCTTAGGGGAGGGGTAGGTCCCTCCCCTTTTATACCATGTCAGTGAGGAGGGTCCCACGAGGGCAGACCCACTTTCCAGGAACCTTCCTAAGCTCCAGCTGTCCACAATTGGCTTTCAGGAGGTGTCCGGGAAGGGGCCGGGTGAGCAGTGCCTTTGTTGCTCGTATTCCCGGGTCGGGTCGGGTCGGCCAAGAGGCCAGTTGGGCTGGGCCGCAACAGTACCCCCAACGCGCCAGCCATAGCCGCGAGCACCGTGGTTGGTGCGTTTGACTCTAATGTGAGCACTTTATCGTTTCGTCGGTCCATCGTGCTCGGGACACGCCTTCCATGCGCGTGAGCTTCCTTGGTGCAGGGGTGCGTCGTTTGACGCCTTGCTTTTCGCGCTGACCATTAATGCTTATAGTGGGTTATTTCAAAACCCCGCGAGTAAGGACAATTTTACCCTTGCCTTTCGCGCTTCTTGAGTCAGTTTCTTAGTTCCTTATTCAGTTTCGTTTCTCCTTCCCTTGCCATTATCACATTCTTTCTGCACTTGCTTTCTACATTCTCCCATTTCCTGCTGCAATTTCTGGGGTTGATTGCGTTCATTCTTCTTGCCTTTCCAGATCAGCACAAGCACCTTTGGTAAGTTTTGTTTCTCAATCTTAATCTTCGTTGTTTTACCTCACTGTTCATGCCATTTGTTTTCCTGCTTCACTTCCGTATGCATGCTGCTTTTAGCATTAAGTAGGCGCGCTAGGGGGTTACCATTCCATCATGATGCCTTTTAGGATTTACTTTGGCCGGAGATTTGTTCTTTGTTTGATTGTAGTTATAGAGTAAACAAGATGTAGTTTCTGGGCTTTCTCCGACCTCCCGGTAAATTAGACTAACTGTGAGTGGTGCCCCACTGTAGGTATGGCCCAATGTCATATTGGCCGGGTTCCCGCTGCAAGGGCGGCGTACGACCGGTATGCCTGGGTAACTTCTGATGTAAAGGAGACCCCTAACCAAATGGGCGTGGAGGAGCTTACCGAGTTCCGCCAAGACGAGTACTTGTGCGGCGGGACTGACGAAGAATTTAATTACGAGGTTTTTATCCCTGCTCCCCACGAACGGATATACGAACTCAACTTGCACTCCCCCCGGATTTCCAACTGGATATGGTTCTATAAGGAAATGTTTACCCAGTTGGGGGTTTGACTCCCTTTCTCTCCCTTCCAAATGGCGCTACTCAACCGGTGTGACGTGGCGCCATCTCAGTTGCATCCAAACAGCTGGGCTTCTATCCGCTGTTTCGAGATGGTGTGTGAATATTTGGAGTTGCCGGTCTTCGTCGAGGTGTTTCTTTTTCTCTTCACCTTGACGAACCCCTCCAAAGAGGGAAAAGTGAAGAAAGGTTTTATGTCTTTTCGATCTGCCCAAGGCAGGAGGATCTTTGGTCTGTTCGAGGACTCTTATCATGGGTTCAATGACAAATACTTCAAGGTTTGCCCTGTCAGAGGTCGGCATCCCTTCTGGCTGACGTTGGAGGGAGAACGCCATATCCCAATGTATTGGAGCTTCGGGGCGGGAGCTAACACTTTTACTAAAGTAACTTATAAGGGGATGACCCCAGATAATAGGAGAGTTGCCGATGTGTTGCTGGCCGTTTTCGGGAAGAACCATGTCAATTTCCATCTCCTCATGGGCAATCGGGACATGGCTAAGAACTATATATGTGAGTAGTTGCTAAATGGTGTGTGCATTTATTATTATTATTACCTATCCTCCCGATTTGATGATTAACAACGCTTTGTGTTTGTTGCAGTGTCAATGTCTGCCGAAGTGACTGGCCTTAACGCTTTATTCAACACATTTCTGGCTGGCGATAGCAATGAAGAGCCGGCCAATGACAACCAGGAGGTGCCCCCCGAAAATAACGAGAACCAGGCGGTGCCTCCCTCCCATGCTGCCGAGGTGCCGCCTCATAATGCTGCCGAAGCGCATGCCTCTCCTACCCAAGGTGAAGTGGTCGGTGCTAGCGAGGGCTCGACCTCTCAGCCAGAATTTGAGGAGGATGTGATTATTGTGAGCAATCCAAAGAGGAAGAGGTCGTCCTCCAGCCCCGAAGGAGCCCTCACTGTGATGGAGAGGAACTTTGATGCCGGAAACTTTATTAATTCCCAGTTGCTCCCCGGCACGGAGACTTCTTCCATGGTGGGGATCTTCCTTCACAAGCGAGGTGGATGTACCGAAGTCTTCTTCGTGGGGCTGCCATAGCGAGGAAGGCAGAATTCGCTCTGGCAGGGACGCAGTCTGTTAAGAGAAAACTTGAGTCTTCTGTTCAAGCCAATAATAAATTTAAAGTTGAAGTTGAATCACTTTGGGAGCAGCTGTCTAGCGCGGATGAGAAGCTCAAAGTTGCCGAGGAGAAAGCCAAAGTCGCTGAGGAGAAATTGAAGACTTCTGATGCAGCCGTTTCCCGGCTAACCGAGCGAGAGCTGACTTTGGAGGGTCAACTCAATGCTGCTCAGGGTCGGGTGGCTGCATTGGAGAAGGAACGCGACGAGGCCGCCTCGTCCACTAAGGCTTCTCAAACTGAGGCTGCTGAATTTAAGAAGAAGTACAAGGAGACCGTGAAACAGGGAAAAAGCGCCATATTGATGACTGAAGAGGCTCTTAAAGCCCAAGTGAAGCTCGTGGCTCCTAACTTCGACACATCGGCAATTGGGGTCTTTAAGACCATTAGGGATGGTAAAATTGTCGATATGCCGAAGAAGTGATCTTTGTAATCTTGTATAAATTTTGTAATTTTATGGTTTTGTGGACTTTGTCGTTTTACATGCTGGACCTTGTAGCTTTGAATTACTTTGCCAAAACGGTAGCCGCTTGGTCGGCTTATGATTATTGTTTGTTCCTCACTTAGTCGGTAATGCGCTTTCGTTCTATTTTGTTACCGTTTTGTTGGTATTGGCTTGTCGCTTGTGTTTATTTACCGTTGCGTTGGTAACTTGACGAAGCCAAGTCGTGGCTTTATTGTTGCTATGGCCTCTTATTATGGTGTTAATTTGGGTGGTTCCCGGGGTGATCAGTCCTAGGTTACCGTGTCGTCGCTGCATTTATCACTTATCATAAGAAATTCATTAACATGGAATATAAAGGGGAAAAGTGAATTTAATCACAAGTGAACATTAATCGGCAGTTGGTTAGACCTATAGCGATAATAAGTATTTGACAAAAGTAAATTATTTAATCATAAAGCAACTTGGGTCTTACTGAGCCTGGCAGGTCGCCTATTCGGAGCACTTGGTCTAAGAATAAAATCTTCTTAAGTTACCCGCGTTCCACGTTCTCGAGACTTCCTTGCCGTCAAGTCTTTCCAACTTGTAGGCGCCCCTGCCGATTACTTCCTTTACCTTATACGGTCCTTCCCAGTTTGCCGCCAGCTTACCTTCCCCCTGAGTCAATAGCCCGATGTCGTTGCGTCGCAGGACTAGGTCGTTTTGTTCAAATTCTCTCCTGAGCACTTTGGCGTTGTAGCACAAGGCCATTCTTTACTTCAGCGCCGCTTCCGACAAATGAGCCATTTTTCTAGCCTCGTCTATCAGGTCTTTTTACACAGCTTCTTCAACTCCTCCCAAGAGAAGCCGCGGGCTCGGTTCACCGACTTCTACAGGTATCATTACGTCCACTCCGTATGTCAAGCGAAATGGTGTCTCCCCAGTAGATGACTGCTAAGTTGTGCGGTACGACCAGAGGACTGAAGCAAGCTCGTCAGCCCATGTCCCCTTCTTCTTATCAAGTCGCTTTTTGAGGCCTAGCAGGATGATCTTATTCGCGGCCTCGACTTGGTCGTTGGTTTGAGGGTGTTCCACGGATGAGAACTTTTGCTTTATACCCAAATAAGCGAGGAACTCTCCAAACTTCTTATCGATGAACTGCGTCCCGTTATCGGAGATAACGACCTCGGGGATACCGAACCGAGTTACTACTTACCTCCACATAAACTTCCGACAATTAGACGAGGATATGTTGGCTAGTGGCTCGGCCTCTATCCACTTGGTATAATAGTCGATGGCAACTATCAAGTACTTGACTTGCCCTGGACTGACCGGGAAGGGTCCTAGGAGGTCGACTCCCCAGTGTGAAAAAGGTCGGGAAGACGTCAATAGACTTAGTTCGGTTGCTGGCGCCTTGTGAAAATTGGCGTTCTCCTGGAACTTGATGCATTTTCTCACGAATTCTTTAGAATCCTTCATCATTGACGGCCAGTAGTAGCCGGCTCTGATGAGCTTCCTCGCTAAGGCTTTGCCTCCGATGTGGTGACTGCAGCATCCTTCATGGACCTCCTTAAGCACATAGTCCATTTGGTCGGGATGCAGGAATTTCAGCAAGGGTTGGCTAAGTCCCTTCTTAAACAACTGGCCTTGTATGATTGCATACTTGGCCGCCTCCCTTCTCAACGCTCTTGCCGACTTCTTGTCTTCAGGGAGCTTACCGCTTTCCAAGAAGTCGGTGATCGGGTTCATCCAAGAGGGATCTACCTTTGTTAAATGGAGGGTAACTGCTGGTTATTTTATCAAGCCTTAGATGAGAGATCGGTTTCTCGCTCCTGGCTTTGTGCTTGCCAGCTTTGAAACAGGTCTGCTCGCGTGTTTCTCTCTTTCGGGACGTGCTACACCGAGACCTCTTCAAATTGCCTAGTTAACTCTCTGACCTTCTCCAGATATTTTTGCAGTTACGAGTCTCTGGCCTGATATGTTCCATTGATCTGTGAAGTCACGACCTGTGAATTACTACATATTTCCAATCTTGTGGCTCCGACCTCCTTAGCCAGGACTAAGCCGCCCAGAAGGGCCTTGTACTCTGCTTGATTGTTTGATACCGGGAATTTGAACTTGATCGACTGTTGATATACGACTCCCTTTGGGCTTTCCAAGATTATCCCGGCTTCCCCGAATGTTTGGTTGGAAGCTTCGTCCACGTGGAGCTTCCACTGTGTACTTGGCATCTCGATTGGGTCTCTTGTGACTTCCACCAGAAAGTCAGCCATGGCCTGAGCTTTAATCACATGCCTGGGTTCATACCGCAGGTCGTACTAGGACAGCTCAATAGCCCAAGTCATCATTCTTTCCGCTAGGTCGGGTTTCTGGAGTACCTGGCGGATTCCCTGGTCCATCCTCACGATCACTTAATGACCTTGAAAGTACTGTCACAATCTGCGGGAAGAGGTCAGGAGCGCAAGAGCTAGCTTCTCTAATTTGCTGTATCTTAACTCTGCTCCTTGCAGTGTTTTGCTCACAAAATAGATTGATTGTTGGATCTTTCCTTCTTCTCGCAGTAAGACCGCCGCCATCGCTTCATCAGTTATGGCCAAGTACAGGTATAGCGGTTTCCCGTTCTTGGGTTTCCCAAGAACAGGTGGTGTTGCAAGTATCTCCTTGAAATGCTTGAACATTTCTTCACACGCCGGGGTCTATTCAAATGCTATCCCCTTCCTCATCAAGTTGAAGAATGGTAGAGCTTTAGCAGTCGACGCCCCGAGGAAGCGGGACAGTGCGGTGAGCCTTCCTGCCAACCTCTGAATGTCTTTGATGCACCCTGGGCTCTTTATTTGGAGTATTGCTTCACACTTTTCTGGGTTGGCCTCCACCCCTCTTTGGGTTATCATAAACCCCAAGAATTTTCCTGCTTCCATGGCAAAGGAACACTTAAGCAGATTGAGCCTCATGCCATGTTACCGGAGGGAGGCGAATACATTTTCTAGATCACTTATGAGGTCCTCAGGTCGGTGGGTCTTTACTAGGATATCGTCTACGTATACTTCCACCGTTTTGCCTATAAGGTTGCTGAATATCTTGTTCATCAACCTTTGGTATGTGGCCCTGCGTTCTTCAGCTCGAACGGCATTACCTTGTAGCAGTATGTTCCCCCTGGCGTTATGAACGCCATTTTCTCTTCGTCTGGCCGGTGCATCGGTATCTGATTGTAGACAGAATAAGCATCCATGAAGCTCAGATACCGATATCCCGCTGCTGCATCGACGAGCGCATCTATGTTGGGGAGGGGGTAGGAGTCCTTGGGACATGCTTTGTTAAGATCGGAATAATCCACGCACATCCTCCATTTTCCATTGTGCTTCCTAACTAGAACTACATTCGACAGCCAAGTCGAGTAGTCGAGTTCCCGGATAAATCCTGCTTCAAGAAGGCTGGCCGTCTGCCTGGCTACCTCCTCTGCCCTTTCTTGTGACATTTTCCTTCTCCTCACGGCCAGGTGGTGTGACATGAGCTGGGGTCTATCCCTGGCATGTCCGCTGGCGTCCAGGCAAATAGGTCACCGTTAGTCCTGATAATTTCCATTAAAGGTTCTTTCAAGTTGTAGGTGAGGTTTCTGTTCACGAAGGTGAACTTCTCCTCGGAGTCGCCGACCTTGAATTTTCTAAATTTCCTTCCGGCTCGGGTCTAGGCTTGTCGTCGACCCTGGTGTCCAGGTTGGCGAGGAACACCCCCGATGCCTCTTTGGATTTCTTTCTTAAGGAGAGACCGACATTGTTGCACGCGACTGCTGTTTCCAAGTCTCCCTTGATGGATCCCATGGATCCATCATCAGTGATGAACTTCATTATCAACATCTTTGTAATGATCACTGCCCCGAGATCGTTGCTAGTCTTTCTTCCTAGGATGATGTTGTAGGCCGTGGAGTCTCGCAGAACTACGAACTCTGCCATTACCGACCTTTTTCCCTGTCCCAGTCCTATGGATACTGGTAGGGAGATTATCCTATCGGGCTTGATAAAGTGGTCGCCCAACCCGACTACACCGTGCTGGTGAGTCCTTAAATCGGCATCCCGAAGACCCAAAGTGTTGAACACGTTGCGAAACATGATATTTGAGTCGGCACCGATGTCTACACCGGTTCCCACTCTGGCCGTGATGACCATCTGAGGGTTTTCCGCGACCTCATCAAACCATTGGTCGTCTGGACCGAATGATATGGACGGAGTCCTCTTGGAGTTTAGCGCAGGGCTGGATGACGAGATAGCCAGGATCTTGTCCTCGGGCTCTTGACGTTGCTTCACCGCGCGGCTCTTGTCCTCTCCATCTCGGTCGCGATCTCGTATTCTTGGCTCCCTGATGAGGTGGGAGAATTCGGCTAGCTTTCCGTCCCGGATCGCTTGTTCCAGCGCGTCCTTTAGGTCAAAACAATCCTGTGTTTTGTGTCCATAGCCCTTGTGATAATCACAATAGAGGTTCTTGTTCCCTCCGGTTCTATCCTTTAGAGGTCGAGGCTTCGACAGAATTCCCTTCTCAGCTATCTGCTGATAAACTTCTACAAACGGCTTGAATGTCTTGGCCGGTGCTCCATCTTTGGCGTGCTCCTTTAGCCTTTCCCTGCTACCGTGCTGCCAAGGTTGGTTGTAGGCAGGCTGCCGCTTGTTGGCTGCCACCACTTGACTGACTTCTTCATCGTTAATATATTCCCTAGCCATGCTCTAGATTTTTTGCATCATCCACACCGGCTTGGTGGTGAGATGCTTCCTGAAATCCTCATTCAAAAGTCCATTCGTCAAACATAAACTGGCCACCGAGTCGGTTAGGCCGTCAATTTCCAAGCACTCATCGTTGAACCTATCCAAGTATTTCCTGGTCAGATCGCCGGATCTTTGTGTCACCCCGAGCAGATTGATCGGGTGTTTTGCCTTTGCGATGCGGGTAGTGAACTGGGCCAAGAAAGCGTGGCTGATGTCTGAAAATTTGACTACAGAACCTTGCGGGAGGTTGTTGAACCACCGAATTGCAGGTCCTGCCAGGGTGACCGGGAAGGCGCGGCATCTCACCTCGTCGTCTACCCCTTCCAAGTTCATCCTGACCTCGAAGGCCGTCAGATGCTCTTGTAGGTCTTGGGTCCCATCATACCTCATGTCCGTTGACTTATCAAAGTGCTTTGGTAGCCGGACCTCGAGGATTGAATGATAGAAAGGGGTTGCACCTATGATCACAGGGCGTCGTATTCTCTTCGGCCTTTCTTCATCGTCCTCCCGATTCTGCTCAGCGGCTGGTCTCCTTACAGGTCGGGTGTATATTACGAGGTCACACCGTCTTCTTGGCGCTTCCCGATTCTCCCCTTGGAGACTATCCGATCCAGATCGCGGGCTTGGCATACGCCTAGAACGACTTCTCTGGGGAGTTCTCCCCCGTTTGTCGGGAGATCGTGAATAGTTTGGTTCGGGAGTTTGCCGATGACGTCCGTGATCTGGTAGCTGACGTTCCAAGTTCTGCACCTAATGCTGCAGTTCCTGCATTATCCTGGCGCTATCGTTGCCTGTTCTCCCGAAGGGACGTCGCTCTTGGGAGCGTGAGGATGGCTCGGTTTGTGGTAGAGGAAATCTCATGCACTCGCGGGAGGAAGTCACAGAGGCTGCCCCCTGGGTTCGGCTCCTTCGCCAGGCTCTCCAGGGCCCATTAGGAAATTCATCTTGACGGTCCCCACAGACGGCGCCAAATGTTCGGTAGCTCGTGTACCGGACGATTCGGGGAGATCCCCTGGATGTTAGAGTGGGTTCCCGCCTGATTCCGGGTTGTGGAGATGGAGGAAGGAGCGGCCGACTTCCCGAGTACTTCGTGTGGAGAGCGGGTGTCACCTGCAAAAATACTCCGACGCTCAAGTCAGTAGCGTGTATAGGTGATGTGAGAGCTTAGTATATGGTGACGTACTGGTGCACGAATTGTGAATCACACTTTTCACAACTCGTACCACTAACCAGCAAGTGCACTGGGTCGTCCAAGTAATACCTTACGTGAGTAAGGGTCGAATCCCACGGAGATTGTTGGTTTGAAGCAATCTATGGTTATCTTGTAAATCTTAGAGGGACAGCTTGGTTTAGCCGCTTAGACCAGGATTTTATTCCTTTAGGCCCTCCTATCCACTGATGCTCAAAGCCTTGGGATCCCTTTTAATTGCCCTTGCCTTTTGGTTTTAAGGGCCATTGGCTTTTTCTGCTTGCTTTTTCTCTCTCTCTCTCTTTTTTTTTTTCTGCAAACTTTGTTCTTTGCTGCTTTTTCTTGCTTCAAGAATCATTTTTATGATTTTTCAGATTCTTAATTGAACTGCTTGGCATTCTTCTGCTATTTGCTTTGATAGCTGCTGCTTTGTTTGCTTAAACTGTTCTTCCATATATATGGAATCCAACAGCATCAGCAGTCCTTTTTCAGCCTGAATCAGATTTTTGCTCAGCTCCTTCAATTTCAGCCAGAAAAATACCTGAAATTACAAAAAAACACACAACTCATAGTAAAGTCCAGAAATATGAATTTTTCCTAAAAACTACTAAAAATAGACTAAAAACTAACTAAAACATACTCTAAACTATATGAAATTATCCCCAAAAAGCGTATAAAATATCCGCTCATCACGTACCTTAGGGGAGGGGTAGGTCCCTCCCCTTTTATACCATGTCAGTAAGGTGGGTTCTACGAGGACAGACCCACTTTCCAGAAACTTTCCTAAGCTCTAGCTGTCCACAGCTGGCTTTCAGGAGGTGTCCGGGTAGGGGCAGGGTGAGCAGTGCCTTTGTTGCCCGTATTTCCGGGTCGGATCGGGTCGGCCAAGAGGCCAGCTGGGCTGGGCCGCAACACGAATAAAGATAAAAAATCTTAAAAATAAATTATACAAGCTATATATTTTAAAGGAATGGGACACCAAATGATTTGATAATACAATAACAATAATACTAATTTTTTAAATATATTAAAATTAAATTTTTCTTCAAACTAATAAAAGTGAGGTAACGAACCTTCATAGTTTTTGTTCCCTCTAACATGAATATGCTCTTATTTACTATTAATTAATTATTTGTTATTTTTTAATTTCTATTTCTGAATATTTTTTTAAATTTTCAATTCCAATTATTGCTATTTAATTCACTAATTTTAGATAACAATTAAATTTATTACTTTCATTATTCAAATAATAAATAAATAAATAATAAATAATTTATAATAATAAAAATATTATCATTTATCAATTAAGTAATATGTACATCAATATCTCTTTATTATACTATAATGTAGAATAATAATTTCCCAAAATAAATAAATAATCATTAATCCCTTTCACGTTAAAAAAAATAATAAAATTTGATCAACCTAAACAAATTTGCATATAAATAATAATTATATGAAGTAAATATTATGTTAAGCAAAATAATAGCAAATATATATTATAATGACAATGAAAAAAAAGG
>NC_029790.2:20112650-20126497 GCF_000816755.2 Arachis ipaensis | reverse complement strand
AAAAATAGAAATTAATTCAATTATTATTGTTTAATTCACTTTTTTTAGGTAACAATTAACATTATTATAATTGTTGCTAATCTTCGTGTTAATAGTTAAATTCGTCCCTGAAAAATGACTCATTCTTTAAATTAATTCTCAAAAGATTTTTGTAGTCATATTAGTTCTTAAAAGATAAAATGTAAGTCAAATTAATCCTTCCATTAGTTAGATGATGACGTATCACATTAAGTACCACGTGGCATGATGACGTGGTAGGTTAACGCCACGTATTACAAGATATTTGGTTGACGTGTTAGGTCAGTGACACCTAGCATATCATGTATTAGTTAACATGTAAAAAGTTATTTATAATAAAAATAGTCCCTGAAAGTCCAGACGCAAGTCATTTTTATCCCTAAAATTTTAAAAATTAATCAAAGTTGATTATATATTTAAAAATTTAATATTTTAAATTTCACTAAATAATATAGTAGTTATTTTGAAATCTTTTAAATTTTTAAAATTATAATTTTTATTATTATTTAATTTATATGGTAGAACTCAATAATTAAAAAACCGAGGAGACATGCACCGGCAACCGAGGAGGGTGGCAGCAGCGGCAAGGGAGGAGTCGAAAGGGAGAGAGAACAAAGAAGAGGAGACATAAGAGAGAAGAGAATACGAGAGAGAGGAGGGTGGCAGTGGTGGCGACGGAGGAGGGTGGTAGTAGCAGTGGCGATAGAGGAGACGAGAGGGGAGAGAAGTGAGGAGAGAGAGAGAGAGAGAGAGAGGGGTTCGCAGAATAAGGGAGAAGTGTAACACCCTCACTATCAGAATGTCACGCTTCCAGCTGCACCACTCTGATAGCGAGAATTTTATGATGATTTTCATATATTTAATAATAAGATATTAGCCTTTAACTCGAAACTGTATCACTATTTTTTTTGAAAAACCGGAAACGCTTTTTATTTTAATCAAACATACATATATAACCCAATTCAAATCACAGTAACTTACAAATATACATACATACATATCATTACAATTCTTATCCCTCTCACAAATATAATAATAAAGGTGAGGAAAAACTATAACTGGATATACAATAATATAGAATACAATCAGATGCTCAAAAGAAGCTCCTTAAACTCTTCATCTGTCCCAAAAAGGAAAATCTGTAGGGGATGAGAACATCATCCTCGCGGGTTCTCAGTGAGGAGTTTTTAAGAATTGTCATAAGAGGATACGTATAAAGAAAACTAATTTCAATTGCAGTGATTATCGTTCGTCTTATGAATCTATTCAAACATAAACATATAAATAAATCCAAAAATCCAACCGCATATCTTAAATTTTATAAAGAGTTCCATTCTCGATGAATCACATAACATTCAACATATACCAAAGGATTAATCAATCCAAACTCACCAATCACGGCCTCCGGCCCAAACATAACAAATCACGGCCTCCGGCCCAACAAAAACATAATCTCGGTCTCTGGCCCAAAATATAAACAGTCACGGCCTCCGGCCAAAGCATAATCAAACCATCACTCCAACCACCATAGTCCGAACCAAACAGTCACAATCACAAGTAATAAAGTTCAAACACAATCAAGAGCAATTACAACAAGTATGGAAATTAGCAGTTATACAGAAATATTCACATAGGCAAACCAAATACAATATGCATACCCAAACAATATCACATAGATGCATATGATGCATGCTTGTCCTACTGACCATGAGCTCACGTATCAGTTAATTTTCAGAACCCGACACATCCAGTAGCTAACCCGAACATTGTCCTCTCTGCTATTTACTCGCTATATAAATAGTATAGCCTCACAGGGTGAGTGCCCTGTACACCTTGCAGAGTTAATATTCTGTATATCTCGCAGGGTTGAGAGCTCTGCACACCTTGCAGAGTTAAGTGCTCTGTACACCTCACAGGCAGAATAACATGTATTTCTCGCAGGGTGAGTGCCTTGTACACCTCGCAGGCATAATAACCTGTATCTTTTTCAAAACTCATTACTCCACGAGCGGGATAAAACCACCGTCCTCCGCATATCAATCCAAAACTCATTTCAATCCAACATAGTCAAATATAACCAAAATTAGAATTAATAATAAAGAATTGAATCGAAGAGAATCCTCAACCTTCTATCCAACTTTCCGGTGCAACCTCAAGCTTGTCCACCGCAACAAAAGAGGAAATCCTCAACCTCATCTTTAATTCAAATCAATTCAATAAAATTCGTTTTCACCAAATCAAAAGTCTCAAATTAACCTCGATAATCCAATCTACAATTCCGTTTGAAAATCCTCAAAAGCATAACTCTCAGATTTGAAGTAATTGCATAGAGCCCACTTTCAACTTCATTCTCAAGCTCAATAATTTTTCGAGATCTAAAAATCATCTTTCTTCACCAATCAAATTATTCAAATACTGTAAATTCACCAAAACTCCTTAAAAGATAATTCTTTAATCAAACTCAAAACATAAGTTTTTTCATATCAAATCAAACTCAAAACATAATTCCTTTCTAAAATAAATCAAACTTGAAACATAATTCTTTTCTTAATAAATCAAACTCAAAATAATATAATTCCTTTCTTAAATAAATAAAACTCAAAGCCTAATTAATTCTTTTCTTAATAAATCAAAATCAAATAATATAATTCTTAAATCTAAATCTTTCTAAAGAATCACTTCAAACAAAATCTCCAATTTTTATAAAAATTTCGACAGCATCTCTAAAATTCGGACTTTGTCATCGTTCAAGGGTCCTAACCAAACCAAACCAAATATCTCTCAATCATTCAAATCATGTCCAATAAACCATTATCACAACAACAATGCTCAACTCAAGAAAATCAACAAAATCTAGAATTCAATCAACCAATCTCATCAATCCCAATTTTAAATCAACTTCAATAGTATCAATCAATAATGTTCAAATATCAAACTGCTTCCAATTTCAAACATTTTCAATATCAATTCATTTTCAATAAATCATTTTCAATGTCGATTCATTTTTTATATGAAATCAACTCCAAAACAAAAAAAAACCACATTTCATAATATTCAATCGAATCAACTTTCCAAATCGTATTTTACCAACAACCGTGCGCCAACCCAAGAAATCAATAATTCAATCAAGCCAACAATTTCATTCATCCAAAGCAACTCAGTTCAATCCATAAGACTCACATAATCACCATTTTTTGCATCAATATCGATCTATAACAATTCTTGACAATAAAATAAGTTTAAGAGAAGCGCCCCTACCTTGATCGCGACTCAACTATGCGATAAAAACTACGTTTTCTCTCGGCCCACAACCGCGGCAACCGCAACCACAGCTCCAAACCACTTTTACAACAACCATAATGGTAAAATATAGAAAATATAGAAAATTAAACTATTAAACTTTATAATTTAAATATAGAAAATTATCCAATAATGGTAAAATTAGATAAAAATTCTAATTTAATTATCAAAACTTGATTTAATTAGCTTTAATAAAACAATTTCTAAAATTAAAGTATTTAATGAATAAATAAATTGAAATTAACTCATAATAATATTTTTCCAAAAGTTCTGGGTCTTACAAAAATAGCACCAAAACGGCACGTTTCATTGTTGAGTATTACCGTCAAATTTTTCTGCCATTCGACGGTAACTTTGGCACTATTAAATTGCTTATTCACGCCAAAACTCACTACTAGGAAATTACTTATTACAAACAGATCTATAGCAAATTTGGTCTTCATTACAGACAATTGTTTTGTTACAGGCGAATTTTGTCCATCAATAAAAACCTCATTGAAAGTTATTTACCAAAATATTTTTCCGTCAGTAATTTACCGACAAATCTTTTTCTGTTACTGACTGATTTTTCTTTGGTAATTGTCCCTTTTATTTCGCAAAAAATGCCAGACTTTCTGTTAGTAACTATTGTCAAACTTTTTATAGATTTTCTATCGGTAATTAGAGACTGGAAAAGCATTCACAACTCTGAATATAGATGGATTTTTCATCTATAAATCCGTTATTAGTAAGGTAAAACATAATTTTTTTTAGATTTTTTCATTGCAAAATAAATCTGATTTGATACAAAATAAATATAAATTTAATCAAGATAAATTTTAATCTAATTTTCATCTAACTTGTATTCGAACATTTATAGTATTTTAAATAATAAACAAGTTCATCGTATTATCAAACTATAAACAAGCAAGTCAACTCAAAACATAAATAAAGTGTATTGAAACACCAACTATAATCTTCAGTATATTATTCAACCATACTAAAAGTATCAGCTATTATCCTCAGTGTCATCATCTTAATTAAAACGCAACATTTTAATAATTTAAATATAGAAGGATTTTTTGTCGATAATTATTTTCCACGAAAAGACATTAATTTTTTCGATAGAAGTATGACAAATTCGATCTCTATTACATCAGTAAGTTCATGCTTATTCATTTTTCTTTGTTTCTGACGAAAATTTTCTCGCAAAATCTGTCTGTATTTTTGTAGGACAAAATATATTAGAAATATTCATCTGTAATAAGCAGTTTTCTAGTAATGATTACAGTAAAATTTTGGGACAGAATACCAAATTTAATGGTAATTTTTTTACCAAACAAAATATGATAACAATTCCATGCAAAATCTGATGATAATTAACGAATTTTTTGTAGTGTGTTCTCAACTTCTCATTCATTTCAAATGGTTATATTACAACCCTTTGTTTGCACCGGAAAATAATGAGCTTATTTTTTTTCAAATGAGATATCATAATATATATTTTCACACTACATGCAATATAATTTGTATAATTCTAACTGAATATCTAATGCCAACTTTCTTTCGTGTATGAAGTATAGGTAGCTTCACTATAAAAAATTACCAAATTAGCAACTGATTTTAGCGACCAAAAAAAGTGGTTGCTAATAGCGACCGATTTAGCTATCGATATAGAATTTCTAGGACTAGAAAAAAATCGGTTGCTAAAATTATATTCAGTGACTGATTTTAGTGACCAAAGAAATCGGTCACTAATAGTGACCAATTTAGCGACCAATAAGTTTGTTATACAAGTAATATAAAGTTGGTCGCTAAAATGATCGCTATTTTTTTAACTTAGCAACTGGATTGAGGAAGTAACGCTTGGGATTGTTGGTCACAAAATCGGTTGCTATTTTTTGATTTAGTGACCGATTTTGCGACCACTAGAAAAAGAAGCTAAAAGTGGTTGGTCGCTAACTTTGTCGCTAAGCCGGTGGTCGCTAAATCGGTTGATAATAGTTAAGGTAGCAATCGATTTAGCAACCAACTAGAAATACTGATTTAAAGTGATTGGTTACAAAATTGGTCACTATTTTTACTTAGCGACCAATTTTGCAACCGATAAAATAAGAGGGTGGAAAAATTTTGTCGCTAATTCGGTCACAAAGTCGTGGTCACTATATTAGTTGAAAATTTAATCCTTAGCGACCTAATTAGTAACCAGTAAAAAATACTGTTAAAACTAATCAGTCGCAAAATCGATCGCTAATTTAAATAAAATAAAATAATTATTGAATTATTCTACTATCACTAACCCTAATTCATCCACAACACCATTATCTTCTCACACAGTTACCGATGGAACCACCGCCGAAAGTACCTCTCCTCGCAGGGTCTTCGTCATCAACTGAGTTCGCTGCACCGCCGCCTTCATCTTTGAGATCTCGGTGCCGTCGTCGTTGTCTTCTGTGCCATCGCCGCCGTCGTCGTCGTCTTTAGCTCGCGGCGCCATCGCCTTCGTCTTATGGTATCTCGGTGCCATCACGGTTGTCTTCATCAATTTCTCAAGCATGTACTCTTCCCTAATCCAAATTCTGATCAATTTCATCTACTCTGTTAGGGCTTTTTCACCTATTTTGATCAATTTCATCTATTCTGAATAAATTGAACAATTGGAGATAATAGCTATAATATTATTCTACTCTCTTGCTCCTTGCTGGTACTGCTTCTTTGTTCTGCTCTCTCTTGTTTGTGGTTTTGCTCTCTCAGTTGGCGTTATGCCTCTTCTCTGCTCTCTCTGCCATCACTGTTCTAGGCAGGTACGTTCTAAAAAGCTCCTTAAAATTTATATTTGTTAAAGGTTAATTGTTAGTTTGATATATTTGTTAGTTGATTGTTCTGATGTTAAAAAACTTGATAATAAATGATACTTTAATATATCTATTTAAAGCTATTCAGAAAATTTGTCATTGAAGGCGCATGCATTTTCCTCCAACTAAATAACCTTATTATGTGCATATCAACATAAGCATTCAGAATTATTTTGGTAGTTAGAGCTAACAAAATGTCCTTGGTTCTTTTTATTTTGAATCAAAAGAAAGATGTGTAATTTCGGTTGCATCAGTTAATCAGTTAGGTATTCTTCGGTTATGCATTTTCATGCTTCTTGGAGTTGTAACTTCTTTCCTTATGTTGAGGGGATGAGCTGGTGTTATTCAAATATTGACTTAGAGAGCATGTACTTTTAGTACACACAGTAATGAGGTTGATGAACCCTTCTCCTTAAGGTACTCTAGTAGAATATGTGGCTCATTTCTCAGTTGTTTTGTCACAGCACCATCACAACGATAAGGGATTGGTCTTTGAAAATTGTTGAAAAGATTGATAGTACCGTATTCTGCTGCACCAAAAGTATGCAATGGTGGGGAACCTGTTGCTGGCTCCATGTATGTATAATGGTAAGGAATAGGATTACCCCATTGATCATGATGGAAACTGTTTTCATGGTTTGTTATTTTTGTTTCAGTCTTAATTATAATCTATCTTCAATATCTGGTTTGCTCTTATTATTTCAGAGGGTTTATGGTGAGGAACAGAAGAAGTGCAGTAATAAAATAGACCTGACATTGAAGCTGTCATCTTGTGGTGATGAGAAAGAAGAAGAGAGGAGGAGGAAGCTGAAGAGGTCGTTATCAGTGATCAAAGATGGCAGCATCACATAAATGTAGTATACATAAATATAAATTTGTTGTATTTGTGTGAATTTGTTTCTGCTTTCATTTTTACCAATACATATATGTAGTATACATAAGGGATAAGTACTTTTTTCATCTCCAACGTCTGGGGTCAAAATCAATTTCGTCCAAAACCTTTTTTCCTTATTAAAATCATCATCAGCGTTACAAAACGTTATAAAATTATCCTTTTGTCCATAAATAATATTTTTTGGACAATTTTGCCTTTTACAAAAATAAAAAAATATTAAAACTAATATTAAAAAACAAAAGAAACCCTCTCCATCCCTGGCGTATCTCTCACTCTCTTTCGGTCTTTCTCTTCTCTCCCTTTCCGTCACCCCACCACCACTGCCCCCACCTCCTTCTCCATCTTCTTCTCCCTCTCCATCACCACCTCTCTCTCTCTTCACCACCACTACCACCACCTCCACCACCATACCACTTACTACCTTTAACTTTAACACCAATCCTGCTAACTCTTCATCCATTAAAATCAACATCTGAATGGTTGAACAATATCACCCAATCGGTTGAACAAAATCAACACCCCCGCACCAACATCAATTAAATGCTCAAATTTGACGATTAAGACTTTAAATGAAGAACAGAAAATAGAAATTAACAAAATCATTTCACCTGAAGCCGAAACAATTGGGTATCCAATTACAAAACATAGCACGATGAATATGCTATTCACCACACTACAAAAAAACTGGTTTAAAACGGCATTTTTATTAGGGCGGTTCTTTTTAACTGCCATAATTCTCTTTATTTTCGGCGGTACATGTTATTGTCGTAACTTCCTTTTTGAATATGATAGTTTTTGTGATTTCGGCGGTTTCAAACCGCCTAAATATTCTTTTATTAATTAAAGAATTACCTCATTTGTGCAAACCTAGCTTAGCAAAGTAGAGTGCGCGAGAGTGAGTTTTCTCCTCCGGCGATGCCTCTTCAGAGTTCACAACTTCCATAGATGCGATCTGCGTTCTCACTTCTAGGTTTGTATACAAAATTCTCATTTCTCTTCTTTTTCTATGGAATGCGTAAATTACC
Organism: Arachis ipaensis; assembly: GCF_000816755.2. Taxonomy (NCBI): domain Eukaryota; kingdom Viridiplantae; phylum Streptophyta; class Magnoliopsida; order Fabales; family Fabaceae; genus Arachis; species Arachis ipaensis. The sequence goes on along the minus strand of NC_029790.2, from coordinate 20,118,425 downwards.
TCTTCTCTCTCTCCCTCTCTCTCTTTCTCTGAGTAATGCGTCTTCTTCTCCAAGATTTTTAGATCTGTTGCGGCATGGAAGCCCGACGCAGAGGTTTTAGATCGAATGCTCCAGATGAAAGAGTGATTAGTGTTGCTGCGTATGAGAAAGTGTGAGTGATGTGAATGATGAACCCTAATCTTTTGTCGCCCTTCATCTTCCGCAGCTATCGTTCATCTCGTCGTTGTTTCTCATCCCCTCACGCCACCAAATTAGTTCTTCCAACATTTTTGACGGCCTCTTTGATTGGGAATTCATCGAGAAATGGTTCTACACTTTGATTTCTCTGCTTCTTTTCTTCCTTCTTAATACCTTTCATTGATTGTATTTATGCAGATTTTGATTTTTAATTTTGCAGTTTATCTCCTTTTGTTTTTCAGTAAATCGTTGATTAAACAATCAAGGAATCGGATCAATGTGATAAGGAGAAAGAGAAATTCAGCAAAGAAGTTTCTTAAGCGAGACAGCATTGATCTGCTTGCGAATCATTTCCAGGTTTCTTACAATAGAGTAATTGATTTATTTTTTCTGCTTTTGTTTCATGAAATTTAGAAAACCTGTATGCATAAACTAGCGGTTTTATTCTTTAATTGTAATTACTTTCGCATACAATTAGTAAACCACATTGTTTGACATATGAATTATTATAGTTGTTATTATACCGAGCTAGGACCAAATACAAAGTCTGAGTCTATTTTAATATTTTTAATCAATTTTTAGTATTGAAACTGTTCAAGCAAATTTGGCATGTTATCACATAAGGCTGTGCACCTGATTCAAGGCATAAACGAGAAAAAGGCAAAGTTTCTGATTCATAATGCTTAATTGCTCAGATAATTGTTGTTGATGGATTAATTTCTATATTTTGAAATATGAACTGGTTTCTAGTCTTCCACATAGTCCAGCTAAGAAAACCTATGTTACTGATTAAGAACTAAGAACACTATTCCATTTAATTGTAGCGAAAGAGAGAAAATCCTAATGAACCAGGTTCACCATCCCTTATTCAGAGCTGGACAAGTCTCTGCTGTGTGAATCTTTGATTTCTCTTGTGAAATTTGAACCTTACTTTTTTTTTCTAATTACACAATATCAATTGGTTTACCAAAGGAATGGTTCTTATAATTATGCCAGGGTGATCCATGGGAGTGGTATGAGTGGACCAATTGCTTCTGGAATTTCATTTCTGAAAAACCTTACTGACTTGTAAGCATGTTATTTTGAATTGTAGCCACCAATGCTTGAAAATTCAAAAGTACTTAGGTGTTGTGTTTCAACATGCTTAAAACATGCTTTGCAGGAGAATCAGCGACTTGAAAGGACCAGATTCTTATTTTCCACCACTTAGTAACTTGACAAACTTGCAAACATTGTGAGTTTAATGCTTACATCTTTTTTAGTTTTTCTTTTTATTTTTTATTTTATGAGTTAATAATGCCTAACTAATAAATTCTCTTAGCAATGGGAGAAAGCTAATAGCAATGCCATTTTGATCCTCAATTGTTGAATTGTTTCCAGAGTACTGAGAAGTTGCAATCTTATAGGATCGATTCCAGAATATTTTGGAAATGTAACTACTTTAAACTCATTGTAAGTGATGCTTTATTCTTTTCAATTTTTTTTTGTTGGCAATATGCTTCTAACTTGGAAGTTTCATGCACTGAATGTATTTTTTTGACAAATTTTTGCTGTTTAACTTTGATAAAAAAAATATAATAACGTTCAGAAGAATGACATGAGGTTTGGGGACAAGTGATCTTCACAAAAGCAAAAACAGATAAATTAAAAGCATATTTTTTAATTAATTTTGCCTTTTTTAATTAAAAGCAAAAATAGATAATATGTATGAAGGCTATGCTATAGACTGGAGTCTTCTTGTTCCTGGAGCCGGAAGGCTTGTATCTGGTAATATTTGGTTATTTCTTTTTCTCTATATTTAGCTACATTTTATAAACATGGAATATTGACAATACTCCATTTATTGGGCATACTGCTAGTGTTGAAGATCTGCAAGTTATATTGGGGTTTATGAGACCTCTTAACTATCAAATAGCATATAGTTTATAGATGATGATTGAGCATATATGTGAATGCTTTTTTGGATCTATATAGTCTTTTTGTAATTATATACTGCTTTGTATAATTTTTTCAAGAATTCCATCAGAGCAAAATCTTCCAAGTAAAATGAAGGTATTTAACTATTTATATTTGTAATTATATACTTCTGTAATTGGTATTTTGTGGGAAGTATGAAGGGTTATCGGATTATTTCCAAGACCCTTTATTAACTTAGCTTTCTATTTTCTGCCATTGACTTGAGTTGTCAATTCTTCATATTAAATTGGCATGTGTGATGAGTGTGAATGCTAATTCATATTAAAATCCACACACATATGACATTATATTGGGAATATTGGGGATTTATCAAGCTTCAAGTAACCTTTGCTCCAAGCTATTCTTCTTCTTTCACACAAATCCATCTCTTTTAAGACAGAATTCAATTCAAGAATGGCAGTTACACATGTTGATCTCGAACCAAACACAGGGAAGACATGTTTGATGAGCAGCAAAACTGGTGTATTCCTCGTACTTGTCACAATCCTATTGGGACTCTCCTCCTTCACTCTCTACCTCATAGCAGAAGCCACACGTTCTCAGGTACATAATAATCATATATATTAATCACTTAAATCTCTTAATTAATATATAATTAATGATATGGCAGGTGACATGGATGAACACAAGAAAACAGAATGTGTATACAGAATTTAGTAAACCAAAGCTAGGACTATTCAGTTTACAATTTAGTAATAGTTCCTTTTGTTTAATAAATTGAATGCAGAATTTAGTAAACCAAAGCTAGGACTATTCAGTTTACAATTTGAATGCAGAATCTCAAGGATAGCTTTGATTTTAGATGAAGTGTACTCACTCTGCTGCAGCAGAAAACATCTCTTCTTCCTTTTGATTTTCCTTTTCTGCACTTATACTTTTATGTGGTCAAATTATAAAATTTTCCTTTTCTGCACTTGTACTTTTATGTGGTAGGATCATGGGATTGGATTCATCACTCATTTATGGTGGACTTTAGTACCTTGCGGCCAGTTCTACTACTACTACTTTCTGCACTGTCAAAAAATATTAAAGAATAAAATTGTAAGTTTTATTTATTTTTATATTTAATTATTTATGTATTTTTTTCAAATGAATTATTATGTCTGAAACATTTTTGCATTTGTAACCTGGACAAGTTTCCAAGTAAGTGCACAGTAGGTAGTCTTTGGTTTTTTACTTATTATAATAAGATGTTAGAGTGAGAGAGAAACGGTTTAAGTGTTGAATTGTGAATAAAATAATTTTATTTTTTTAATCCCTTTCCAATAAGAATAACTCAGGAGACACAAGTAGTTATTACTAGTTTAGTTATAAGAGTTAATAAGAATAAATGATTGATAGCGTACAAATTTAATTTTGTTGTATTTGTAAGAATAACTGAGGAAGAAGTAAGAGCTGTTGCAGCTTGTGCAGGGGAGGAAGTATTGATTAGAACTCGTTTTCTAGAGATGAATGCTCCTAGGGACAGTTCATCTGTCAACAAGTGAGTTTGTGTTAGTTAATCTCTATTTAATATGCATGTTTATGATGATTTGTTTTGTTGTAAAAATGCTTGGGAGATTGTAACTTTAGCAAATGTTGCTCAAGATATTTTTGCTTATTTTATTCAATTTTCAAGTGCCCTGATCTTATTTATAATGTTTTTCTTTTAGAATTTTATTAAATTAGCCTTGTTATGTGTAACAATGCTCTGGGTGCTTGATTGTCACCATTATTGGCTTCTTTTCAGGTATTACAACCTTGCTCATGCCAATTTCCTTTTCTGTTACATTTTTGCAGGAGGTTTGTGCTATGAAGTTTAATGTCCTTGTGACTACTTATGAGTTCATCATGTATGATCGATCAAAGCTTTCAAAATTCGATTGGAAATATATCATAATTGATGAAGCACAGAGAATGAAGGATAGGGATTCAGTCCTGGCCCGTGATCTTGATAGGAAAACTCCCAATGTAATAGAACTAACAATATTTCTTAGTTTGATACTTTGTATAGGAGTTATTATTTTTTATTTGTAATACTAAAATATCATATATTATGTTTAATACTGAGTTATATAATATTTTGTCTATGGATTATGATTTTGTTATTGTGAAATTTTAATAAAAAAATTATTTATTTAGCAAGATAAAAATAATAGTAAAAACTGTATTTTTAAAAGATAAAAAAATATCATTTTTATCCGGTAAAAATGGCAGTTAAAAAATGCCATTTTAAACGAAAGGGATGCCATTAAACCCTGGTAAAAACGGCGTTTAGAAATGCCATTTTAAACGAAAAGGATGCCATTAAATACAGGTAAAAACGGCGGTTATAAACGCCATTTTTAACAAGAAGGATGCCATTAAACCCAGGTAAAAACGGCGGTTACAAACGCCATTTTAAACGAGGAGGATGCCATTAAACCCAGGTAAAAATGGCGGTTACAAACCGCCATTTTAACCGCCAAAAAACCGCCGTATTATCCACTGGTTATTACGGCGGTTTTCAGAAAACCGCCGTAATAACCAGAATGGCGCCCAGAATTTCGGCGTTTCTTGGAGGCGCCATTTTCGGCAATAATGGTGGTTGTAACCGCCGTAATTACCTTAAAAAACCGCCATTTTAACCCCTTTTTTTTGTAGTGCCATGGTTAGTTCTAGACCAGATGGTTGGCTATCAAGTGATAATCCCGAACCAAATGCATTCTGGTAAGTCATGCCAACAGTGTATAATATCGGCCCAAGGCATACTAAACTGCCGAATGCAAGGAACATGGTCCATGTGCTTGCCAATGCAAAAACCATAGACAAATCTTCCTACCATTATTGGGGAAAACGCTTGTGAACATTCTAACTACACAACTATCTTGATATACCACTAATTATGTACTAGCTACAAGCAGTCGATAGAAACACATCACATCACACACAACCCAAACTTTCTCAGAGACACAATGAGCCAAAAAGTGGAAATCACCAACTCTATATGGGGGTGGGGGAAATTACCTCTGCATCAGCATATGCTGATTGCCTCCTGATGCTGAATCGAGGATACTTGATAACCGATTTTGAATGGTACCATCTCAGCTTTAACTATTTCCAAGATTGATTTCAATTAAGGAACAGAGAAACAAAACCCCCACAAAATCAGCACAAAAAACAATTTAAAACAATTTTAACTATTGATTTCACGGAGGGCTTTGGCTCCTCTTTCTAACGATTCGGGGTCGAAGCCGGACTTGTTAGGTTCATCGGGGGGAGGCGGCTCCGTCTTAGAATCGGAAGCAGGGTTGGACGGCGAAGGCGAATTGGAAGGTGAAGAAGAGAAGAACGGGAAGCAAAAAGAAGAATCGGCGTTGGCGGCTCGATCGGAAAGCGAGGACATGGAAGCCACCGCGGCTGCCACCGCGGCGCAAGTGGTTAACCTAGACGCTGCCATGGCTTCAGAATGGATCTTGAGGATCTTGGATCTTGGTGACGGTGGAGCTGTTGGTGGCGCGGGAATGGTTGGGCCATCGTGAGAACAAGGCGGCGGTGGAGTTGTTGACGGCATGGGAGTGGTTGGGCCATCTTGAGAACAAGGCGGTTGCAGAAATAAGGAGAGAGAGAGAGAGAGAGAGAGAGAGAGAGAGAGGTGAGACA
>NC_029790.2:20110856-20112422 GCF_000816755.2 Arachis ipaensis | reverse complement strand
GGTGTTACGGTTACTGGTGGCCTGGTGGGGTTAGTGGTGAGGGTGGTGTGAAGAAGGTAACATTTTTTCTTTGTTTTTATTTTTGTAAAAGGGTAAAATTGTCCAAAAAATATTATTTATGGACAAAAAGATAATTTTATAACATTTTGTAACGTTGAGGATGATTTTAATAAGAAAAAAGGTTGGAGACGAAATTGATTTTGACCCCAGACATTGGGGACGACAAAAGTACTTATCCCTATACATAAATATAAATATTTGTATTAGAATTCATTTTCCATTTCATCTTTATACGATTTCGTTTTTGCCTTCATTTTGATTTTCAATAATTGTTGGCATTTGATCCTAATAAATAGTTATCTATCTTTAATTATTTATATATTTTGTTGAATTAGAATTATATTTAAAAATTAAGTTTTAATAGTGATATATGTGAAATTTAGTTAAAATTTATCATTAGGAACCAGTAGTAGTGACTGATTTAGCGACCGATTTTGAAATTTTGAAATTAACTATTAACGACTGATTTAGCGACCGAAATATTGATCGCCATTTAGCGACCGAATACCTCAGCGACCAAAATATTGGTTGATATTTAGCGACCGATCTTGTTAGCGATCGATTTAGCGACCAAAATTATTTTGTATGGGTTAGGTGGCTTTGGTTGAAAATCGGTCGTTAAAATCAATTTCTAAATATTGGCGACCAACATCGATTGCTATTTTGAATTTAGCAACCAAGGTTTTAGCGACCACCAGAATCGCTCGCTAAGCTGATAGCAACTGATTTTCAAGAAATATCGGTCGCTATTCTGATAATTTCTTGTAGTGCTTATGAATTCTTGTCATCAACCTTGAACACTTCAAAATATATAACACATAGTTGTCATTGTTAGTAAGACAGTATATCTTTATATATCATATTGGAAAAATACTTCTTCACTACAAGAAAATAGAATATTTGTAACAAAAATTTTGCGTCAAATTTAAAATTAATATAAAAAAATAATTTTTTATAATAATAATTAGTGATTGTTACAGCCAATGAGTTATAACTCAAATGGCATAGTCTCCCCATACTCAATTAAGAGGTTGCGGGTTCGAGTCTCCTATCTTTGGCAAAAAAAATAAAAATAGTGATGGTTACAGAATAATAATATTTTGTAGCCATATGATCTGTAGACAAGAACTAGATTGATCTATCACATCTTGTATTCTACCTTCCATTGGGCATTATAATAATAAGAGGAAATGTCATCTTTATGACACTTTTTTTTTATTTACAAAATGCATTTTTTTAATTAAAAGGGATAAGTACTTTTTTCGTCCCCAAGGTCTGGGGTCGAAATCAAAATCGTCCCCAACTTTTTTTTCTTATTAAAATCATCCCCAACGTTCAAAAATGCTTTAAAATCATCCTTTTTCGAATTTTTGGCCCAAAATACCCTCATCATCATCATTCTCCTCTTACCACCAACATTACCACCACAACCAACACCAACACCAACACCAACACCAACACCCCACTCCGGTAACCCCCCACCCCTTACTGCCTCCCCCTCACCCC
>NC_029790.2:20108925-20110787 GCF_000816755.2 Arachis ipaensis | reverse complement strand
CCTCACCCCACTCCCTCACCCCCTCACCGTAACCCCCCACCCCCTCACCCCACTCCCTCACTCCCTCACCGTAACCCTCCACCCCCCTTCCTTATGCCCCTCTCTTCATGGTCATCATCATCATCAACAGAAAATTCAAACAACATGCACAACAAATTTTACAAAAAATCCAGTCCACAGATTTTACCAAAATTTCAACAACAATAATATTTCACAACAAATTTTACCAAAAATCCAGAAATTTCACAAAAAATTCAGTTCACAGAAGAAGAAAAAGAAGAAGAAGAAGCGGTGGTGGGGTGGTGCGGTGCGGCAGAACGGCAAAGTGGCTGCGAAGCGGCGGCGACCAGCGTAGCTCGTGGCTCCATAGGTGATTGATGAGCGGATAATTTATACGCTTTTTGGCATTGTTTTTACATAGTTTTTAGTATGATTTAGTTAGTTTTTAGTATATTTTTATTAGTTTTTAATTAAAAATCATAATTCTGGACTTTACTATGATTTTGTGTATTTTTTGGTGATTTCAGGTAATTTTTGGCTGAAATTGAGGGACCTGAGCAAAAATCTGATTCAGAGGCTGACAAAGGACTGCTGATGCTGTTGGATTCTGACCTCCCTGCACTCAAAGTATATTTTCTGGAGCTACATAGATCCAAATGGCGCGCTCTCAATTGCGTTGGAAAGTAGATATCCAGGGCTTTCCAGCAATATATAATAGTCCATACTTTGTCCGAGTTTAGACAACACAAACTGGCGTTCAACGGCAGTTCCATGTTACATTCTGGAGTTAAATGCCAGAAACAGGTTGCAAAGTAGAGTTAAACGCCAGAAACAGGTTACAAACTGGCGTTCAACTCCAAGAGAAGCCTCTACACGTGTAAAGCTCAATGCTCAGCCCAAGCACACACCAAGTGGGCCCCGGAAGTGGATTTCTGCATCATTTACTTATTTCTATAAACCCTAGTAACTAGTTTAGTATAAATAGGACTTTTTATTATTATATTCGAAGTCTTGGTCACTCCGGTTCCCCTCTGGGGCCGAGACCAATGAACTCCTTGTCTGTGGTATTCCGAGTAGGATCTGGGAAGGGATGGCTGTGACGAGCTTCAAACTTGCGAGTGCTGGGCGTAGTGACAGACGTAAAAGGATAGTAAATCCTATTCCAGTATGATCGAGAACCGACAGATGATTAGCCATGCAGTGACAGTGCATTGGACCATTTTCACATAGAGGATGGGATGTAGCCATTGATAACGGTGATGCCCTACATACAGCTTGCCATGGAAGGGAGTAGGAATGATTAGATGAAGACAGCAGGAAAGCAGAGGTTCAGGAGGAACGAAAGCATCTCCATGCGCTTATCTGAAATTCTCACCAATGAATTACATAAGTATCTCTATCCTAGTTTATATTTTATTTATTTATATTTTTTATTATCAATTCACCATAACCATTTGAATCCGCCTGACTGAGATTTACAAGGTGACCATAGCTTGCTTCAAGCCGACAATCTCCGTGGGATCGACCCTTACTCACGTAAGGTTTATTACTTGGACGACCCAGTGCACTTGCTGGTTAGTTGTGCGAAGTTGTGACAAAGTGTGATTCACGTTTGAGAGCACCAAGTCTTTGGCGCCAGTGTGGAGGATCGCAACTTCGTGCACCATTGACGGCGTGAGGCGCAGCTGACGGCAAGGCGTGACGGGTTCGGTGGATCAGTGGGCGCGGCAGTGACAGGAGGCATGGCAAGATGTACGACGGTGCCAAGCTTCTCTCCCTCTCTACCTCTCTGCTCTCTTGGACCTCTGTCCTTCGCGCGGATCTGGCGGTGAGGCGCGGCGGGGCACGCAGCAGGCTGAGCA
>NC_029790.2:20093254-20108899 GCF_000816755.2 Arachis ipaensis | reverse complement strand
TTCAATTTAACAGAAAAATATATATTTTATAAATAAAAAATGTCATTTAGACATTTTACAACGAAAGTCCTTGTACTTGGTCTTTTTCTTTTTTCTCTTTTATTCTGTGAATCTTTCATTCTTTTAGACTAGTCTATCTATCTATGCAATGAGTAATATTATATCATCTTTCAAAAAACTTGATTATGATTTCAAAAACAAAGACAGCAGAGTCAGTACAGCAAACTCGTCGAATAGCGACTGTTTGCAAAATCGCATTCCAACGGTTCATCAACCAGCATGGTTTAGGGCACGAAAATTTGTATTTGACGGCGGTTTTTAGCAACCGTTTATATAACCGCCGTTAATCCAATATAATGCGTCAGATTATTGGTAAACCGTCACGATATGCTAATACAAGTTTTACATGTCGTTTTTCGACTGACACAAACCATTGCAATTTGGAGTGGTTACTAACCGCCGCTATCTAAAACCACTCAATTTTTAAATTTATTTTTGGCTATTTATAATTGCTGCTAGATTGAGTTTAAACTGCTAAAAAATGTTATGTTTTGCAACCCAAATCGCTGCTATTTTTTTCTTTAAATATTCTAGTTATATTTTTTGGCGCTTTTTTGGATTTTTTAATATTACAAATCTTATTATGTTGCATCTAAAAATATAAATTGATGGCAAAAATTCATGAAAATATAACAACAAACAAATTAATATATTTATATAAATATCAATAAAGTATACCTCTTATTAAAAGTTGCATAGTCAACTTAAAAAATATATATACTTCAAATAAAATAACATCCAATCTTAATATTTATTTTCTGCTATGTCTCTCTAAGGAATTCATCCCTGCAGTAATGTCTGGTGGTAGCTCTTCATCTTGTCGTTGAATTAGATATCTCAAGCACTCTCCATTATCTGCCTCTTTATGGGAAAGGGAGAGATGAAAGGGTTACAGAAAGTAGTGAGAGACGAGAGGGTGAGGAGAGAGAAAGAGAGAGTATAATTCGAAATGAGGGGAGAGATGATATGTGCTTCAAATGTTCGTGATATGAAGAGTTCAAGTGTTATTTAGAAGATACTAGTTTACATTTTTAGAATATTTTAATTTAATTTGAAGTATTTTGATTTTATTAATTTAATTACTAGATTGGACCTTATATTTGTGGGCTTAGGGTTTTCTATATTTTAACCTAATAAGAGGTTATAAATGTCTCATAAACTAGGGTAGTCGTAATACAAAATGATTTAGAGATTTGAAACCCCTTTTTTAGTTTCGTGATGAAACCATGATATGGACAATTGAGGTTGAGGAGTCTCTTTCTTTTTGCATCGAGAAATCGGGTAGAAGATTGAGGAGTCCCTTCTATTCAATTTCTAAACTATGGCATTGACAAGTTAGGTTGAGGAGTCTCTTTCTTATTGCGTCAAGAAATTGGGTAGAAAGTAGAGTAATTCTCTTTGTATTCAATTTCAACCTATCTTTTTTGTTTTTATTTCAATTACAATTTATCTTATCTATTCAATTTCAATTCTGTCTGATAAATTGTTGAAGATTCAAGAAGGAATTCAAAATTAAATTTCCAATGCAAGTCGCAAAAGAAGGGTGAGGTCGGGTTGCGAAGAAGCGTTGACGCAATCCTTCACATATAAGTCTTTCTGTTGTTATCTTCCTCTTCTTCTGACATAACCGGTGTTTCACATTGGAAACGCTTAATTAAACGGACTTCGTTTCTACTACTCACTCATCTAGCTCTCCAAGTTCTGTCGATTTTAATAGTGTTATCATGCATAAGGTAATCAAGAATGATTCGGTCATCGACTCTAATCTTTATCGATACTTACTCTCTCTCGCCACCTAAGCAATTTACAGCTAAAAGCTAAATCCGTGTCATGCCTCTTCTTCGTAGTTCGGTTCTTAATTTCAACATTTAAAACCCTAATTCGGCTTAGGTATGGACAAGTGCAATGTCTCAATAATTCTATAATGTAAATATAATTCAGTTATCAGTTCCACGATTACCTCCTCCTTGTCATGGTCGATTGACATCTTGGCCCCTCATATGTGGACAAACTATAGCTTTATGCCCTGGTAAACCGCATTTGAAACACCACAACTCATCGGAATATGTCTTTATCTGCTTTCCTCTTCCATTCCCATCGTGATTGTCATTCCTCCCGTGATCGTTCTAGCCCTGTGGATGTAGAGGGACATAACCATTTCTCTTTAAATTTTGACTCCTCGGCGTAAGGTTCTTTCCTTGGTTCCTCTAAAAAGGCATCCTCTGATTTCCCTTCTCCACTGCTGTCTTCCTCACACACTTCTCAGCCACCCAACTCTTATTAACAAGCTCAGAAAATACTCTAATCTCCATCAGTGGAACGGAGCTCAGAATGTTACTCCAAAGGCCTCCATCATATTTTATACACTTTCATTCAGTGAAATCCTCAGGAGCACCTTGGAAAGTTCGAGAAAACTGGCACAACTCTTCAAACTTATTGGTGTACTTCGCAACTGTCATCTGACCCTGCTTTAACTGCAGCAGCTCAAGCTCCTTAGTGTTTCTAACTGAATTAGAAAAATATTTTCTGTAAAACTCTGTTCGAAACACCTCCCAAGGTATCACAACACCATCTGGTCATAGGATATGCCATGTCCCCTGCCACCAGTACTGGGCTTCACCCTGTAACTGGTAGGTCACGAATTCCACCCACTATTCTTCAGGCATCGCCTGTGCTTGCAAAGCCCTCTCCATTGCCTAAAACCAATTTTCAGCCTCAGTGGCGTTCGTAGCTCCTCTGAAGGTCGAAGGATGCACCTTCAGAAAAATAGCAAGTGTCATCGGCCTGTCGTCCCCATTTCCGCCATTCCCATTGTTACCTTGATTCCCTAGGGCCGCAGTTGTAGCCTGCATAGCCACAGCCATCTTCTCCATTGCAACTATGAAGTTTGCAGGGTTGTTCGCGTTCATCTTGGGTTCCTCATTTCGATTCCTACCTCTCCCTAGACCGCAACCGCATTCGCGAGTTGACATCTGGTTCCTATTCACACCAAACAAGTGATATCAAGGTGATCAGTCTCAATATCGCAAGTCTAGTGCTTCAAACTCCCAAATGCATGCTCATGGACATTTATGCCACATATATCAGTTAGATAACCTAATTTAGTATTTATAGACACTCAGAGTATGCCCAAAAGCATAGTCAGTCCGTCCCTCAGACTCTACAGGAACGAACTACTCTGATACCATAATGTAACACCCTACCACACAGAGCTTTACGCTTAAGTCGTAAATCAGGGGTGGTGTGGTATTACAACCTCTAAAATAAAATATATACGTATAATAATTGAAGGAAGGTAATATACCAAGAGACTTGAAGAATAGGTAAAGCAAAATCGTAAAAATTAAAAGTGCAACGCTTCGGGATAACGTAACTTGTGTGCGAAGAAAACTAAAGCACACATACATATGTATATAAAAAGAGAGTAGAAGGTCAATGGTACAACTTAAGCAAGCTTCTAACTCATCCTGCGAAGTTAAGGCTAGCCGGAGAATATTTATGTACATACATATAGATATCTATAACCTAAAATACATAAAGTAACCCTAGTTCTCCATAAATCTCTATGAGGTGTAACAGTAAAGTATATATACATAAGGAGAGTCTGTACATATATAGATAACAAAATAAAACAAAATGTAAACTCCCAAAAGCCCACTTCGTTGCAGGGGACTTCAGACGCCTAGCGAGGTGCCTCTCGACCTGCATCTGAAAATCACAAATATCCGTATGGAATGAGAACCGGAGGTTCTTAACATGGTAGAGGTGCCACATACATAAGATATAAGGTCTTGAGAAAGCCAGAGACAATCCTAGAACTCTGACATTCAAATTATAAAACTTAAAGATTTAAAACCGAAACCATAAACAGGGTAGTTCTCTAAGGCTTCTTATACTTAACCAAAACTCTAATCAAAACCCTCAAGTCTCTGTCTTCCTCCAATCCTCCAAACTCTGGTAGAACCATAGAGACAAACAAACAGGCAAAGCAAGCACATATAGAATATAAATACAGTAGGTAGCACTTTAGCAAGTACGCATAATAATCACTTAGGCAAGCCCAATTAATGCACAATCAAATATAATCATACAAATGCATATGATGAATGTCTATCCTACTGACCGTGAGCCACTACAAAAAAAAAGAGTTTAAAATGGCATTGACATTACGGCGGTTTTAAAGAACCGCCGTAATACCCGGTTATTATGGCATTTTTGGTTCCTGCCATAATTAACTTTGTGTTTGGTGGCGGTTCTGGTGATTATGGCGGTTTTGAACCGCCGTTTTCACACGTATATAAAACAAAAGAATTGTAACCCTAGCCTCATTAAACGAAACACACGGCACTCTCGATCTCCCTTCTCTCTCCTTCGTCTCCTCCGTGCTCCGACAATGCCGTTCTTCCCTCTCGGGCTTCTCCTCTCTCCGCCGGTTACGATTTCTCTAGGTACCTCTCCCTCTCCGCCAGTGCACTGCTTGCAAAGCCGGTGAGGTTATTTTCGTAACCTTACCCCCTCATCTCTTTCTCTTTCTCTCTCTCTCTCTCTCTCTCTCTCTCTCTCTCTCTCTCTCTCCCCGATCTCAGATCTAGTGCCAATGTCTTTAGTAGCTTCTGCTTTATGTGATTTGCAGTTGAGGTAGTGCCAATGTCTTCTCAGATCTAGTGCCAATTTTGATTCGGAAGAAACTTTTAGGGTTTGGAAGAAATTTTTGAAAGTGTCGAGGAGCAATTTGATTGAGAAAGCTGTTGTTCAGGTGAGTGGTTACTGCCTAACTCCAATATGCATGTGTTATTGAGAAAACTGGGATGAAGTTTATTCACTGTTTTGCTACATTATTTAGGTCTTCGAAGGTACCTCTGGGATTGACAATAAGTTACAACTGTGCAATTTACTGGAGAGGTATAACTTGTTTTTATTATTGTCTACTTTAGCTTGATGTCCATGTGAAATTGAGTTTGCAAATTCATTGAGTTTACTGTCTTTGATTTTTGCTCTCTGCTGTTTACTTCTTAGATGACCCTTTCTTCTGATTGCTCATTTTTGTAAAGAAAATCTGTTGTCCTGTGTATTCCTTCTCTGCTGTCTAATTTTCTCTTTAATCCCAAAACAAAAAATAAATAGCTATACTTTTGATAAAAATAAATGAATTCGGTTTTCTATTGCAAAATGGCTCGCGAACTTTTCTTTGATAAATTGGTAACTATCACTTGCTGTGTATGAAATTCATTTTTGCATGTTTCAGGAAATCTAACTGCATCGGACTTCTTTCTTAGTTTAATATTGTAATATTTGTGTTTGGATTAGCTTTAGTTCTTTCTAAACTATTTATTAAAAATGTATAATAAAGTGTAATTAAGATATGAAAAAGGAGTTTTGATTAATTTTTCCTGCTCAATTTAACGAGTGATTGAGTTCACTAAGAAATTAGTTGCTGTATTTTAGTTATTGATCCGAAGCTAAAATACGAGTGCGAGGAGGTAAGCATATACAGTGGTACCACAAATATTACTGCCTTTCTTAGCAATTAAGTTATGGTTTATGGTTGATCCTTATTTATTGCTTAGTTATCCCAATTTCTTATATTATATATGATATTTCTAGGCATTGAAGGAGGGTGACTTGTTAATGAATTTGGGAAAACTGAAGGAAGCATTGCCCTACTATGACAAGGTCATGGATAACTTACCGTTCCAGGTAACTATTTTAATTTAAACCACATTTCTGTATTTTGTGGACAAAAAATTGCACATGAATGTTTTAAGATTAGAAAAGCTGTAGATAACTTACCCTTCCTAATATCCAGTTTATGAACTTTCAACTGTAGTGACATATACCCTAGTAGGGAAACTAGGGAAAAAAAATATTTGGATGAATATAAACATGATGAGGTTAATCATGTTTGTGCAGAGTGAGCTCCATGGTTTAGCTGCTTTGCAGTGGTCAATTTGTCAAGACTCTCTTAATAGGTATGTTCAGAAACTCTGAAATATGTAAATATTTGAATGCTGAGAATTGATTGTTAGGAATAATATTCTTGTCACTGTAGTGCACTGTACTAAAACTCAAGCTTCTATTAATATAAGACCTTGCTATCTCTTCAAAAATAATTGCATGATTTTCTTGGCATTCCCAGCACAGTCTTAAGAAAATATTTAGATTCTAAATCAAGTGTATGTGTGTGCACTACAACTGAATTAGAAAGTGAAGGTGCTTTTCATTATTGCAGTGTCTGTTTAGTGATTCTAGATTTCCAAACATATCTTGATGTATTGATAGGTCTGTTTAGTGATTCTAAATACCAATTACCTTTATTTTTTTTCCCCTTCTCTGGAAAATGTGGTTTTGATATGGTGCATGATATTTGAATAAGGTATTTTGTATGGAATCTACTTTGTTTTTCATTTTTCTTGTTTAGATAACATAGCTGGACTTAAAAACCAAAATCTTTTAAAAAGTAAAAATTCTTACATATAGTAGTATAAAACTCACATGCATAAAAATAATAAAGAATATCACACATCTTTGCACAATATAAAAGAAAAAAAATTGAGCCTGCTACAATGTATATATCTAATTTTTTTATTTAAATTTTCATTTAACCGATGTTACTTTGACGTATATTATTAGCATCTGATTTTATGATAAGAACACGAAAAGCAAAACTATCTTTTTATTCTTTACAAACATTAATATAAATGACAGAGTCATAATTGAGTATAAGAAAATACTGAGAGCAAGTATATTTACATTTGTATTATTTCTGGCTATATATGTTTTTTCATTCTGCACTTTTGGTTGGTACCAAATTTTTCTAGCATATCTAGGGTCAGTTGGGGGCAAATTGGATGCACCACCCTCATTAAATACTATAATTGGATTATATCTCTGATTTTTTTCCCTTTTCTTGCTCTTATTCTTCAACAATAAACACTGCCCGAATTTGTGATGCAATGAAATAACAACTTCATAGTTTCAAAGCCATGCCACTTGTCAGAGATTGAAAGGAACATCCCAACCCTTCCCTGCTTCCCAATTCTTATAAATGCAAGACTGTGATACTTTCTTGTTTGAATTCAATTTACAAGTTACATGTTTATTTGTTCCATTAATATTATTTATTTGACATCATCAGATTTTTTGTTTTTGCTATCTATAACCCATTTATTTAATTAGCTTCATAGCTTGTGTTCTTATTAATTTTATTTTTTAAAAATATTATGTACATATTAAAAATTAGTCATTAAATTAATTATAACTTATTTATATATAAATAATTTAATCTATTTTCCATTCCTTTCTTCTCCCACAATTCTAATCTATTTTCATGTGAAACAGGTTTTAGATTTTCTTCAATTCTTGCCACTAGCTACTTTACTTTAAAAGTTTCAAGTTTTAATATTTGCTGGAAAAGAGAAAAGAAGAAAAATTATCATTTGAAAGAGGTAATTATAAGTTTCTTATATTTTCTTTTAGAATACTATTTAAGTAAGTTTCTAATATCATTTTTAACCATGATATATATGCTTTATTGAATAAACTTCCAAAATTGTGCTGAGACATTTTAATATATGGATCTAATACATGATATATATCTCAATCTCCTTTTGTCTTTGCTTTCATAGTAAGGAAATCCTATAGCTATTTATGGATTAATTGCTGAAATTCTTTTATAATCGTTCCTCAGTTCATAGTTATATACACGTGAATATGGTTCATAAAATCTTTGCAGCAGTGATATTACTGTTGACTTTTCACTCTCATAAAATCTGGTTCATAGTCCTTGTTTCATTTCAGTCTCAGGTCATCAACATCAAACATATCCTTGCACTTAGATTTGATTAACATGCTGTAATTCTCTCATGATTCATTAATGATTTTTTTTTAACTGTTTGTTGTAATTTTAATTATTTTCAGTTAAGCAATGTATGTCTAATTTAATTTCTTGTTCAGTGTTCAACATTGAATGAAGAAAAAATATTTGAAGTTCAGGACAGCTTATCACTGTTTCCTTTAGGCTGGATACATGTAAGCTCCATTATCCTTGACTGTCACTTATTCATTCTTAGCTCTGATGGTGGAGCTCCATTCTCTTGACTGTCATTTATTCATTCTTAGCTCTGATGGTGGGTTGAACCATCAATGTTTTTCCCAATAATAGATAGTTAGATACAACTGAAGATAGTATAAGCTGTTCTTCTGTTCTTTTTTCTTTCTCCAACAAAATCACAACTTGCAACGTACAATCAGCAAATGCATGTAAGGTTTTAAATTTACCTACCTGAATGGTTGTATATTTTTTTTCTTTATAGATTAGGTTGAGAAGTGAGTGAAGTAAGGAAGCTTGCTAATGATAATGTCGTAACTGGAACTTCTTTTAGATGGATATATCCATTGTTCTTGGATGCTATTTACATTGTCAATAGGTTCTTATATATTTATTAGTTATTTATCAAAGACCTTACAACAAAACAATGGTCCCTTTAACCTCATATAACACCATTTTATTTCTTATTGATATGATCAATGACATTTCCTGGACTTTTGGATCTCTTTCTACAGTCCTCATTGTTCTTTTAGCTCCTTGCAATAATTTTTAATTATATTTAGCTAACACTTTGGACCAACACTATATATTAGTGTAGCCTCTCATCAAATCCTCTGATTTTTTAACCATGCTATATATGCTTTATTGAATAATAGGATAACTGATTTGCTATATATGCTTTTCACCATTTCAACAATGACATCAATTTTGTTGAATTTTGTCAAACAAGCAATGGAAGATACCTTTGAAAAAAGTACACATTAGTTTATTAATTTATATATTATATTACAATCAGGATAGTACACCAAAGGGTGAAGAAAATTTCTTTAGTTTCTATTATGTTTGTATAAATTTCATCTCTTTTATTGTAAGTGAATATAAATAAATAATAAAATTGTATTCATGGTGCAGAAGGCCGAGAGGGTAATTGAGCCCAAAATGTAAATCAAAAATATCTCTTATCCTCAGGTAATTGTGGCGGTTTTCTGAAAACCGCCGTAATAACCAGAATGGCGCCCAGAATAACGGCGTTTCTTGGGGGCGCCATTTTTGGTAATAATGGCAGTTCTAACCGCCGTAATTCTCCAAAATAACCGCCGTTTTAACCCTGTTTTTTTGTAGTGAGCTCACGTGTCGATTAACTGCCAGAGCCCAACACACCCAGTAGCTAACCCGGATACCATCTCTCGACTGCGCATCTCTAGGAGGCATAAAATCGAGGGATTAGTGCCCTACCACCTTCTCTTGGAGGCATATACTAGGGAAAAATAAATTGGGAGATTAGTGCCCTACCATCTTCCCCTGGTGAGGCTGGGCCATACCGGTCGGGGGACTAGTGCCCTACCACCTTGCAGATAGAAAGAGAAAGAGAATGTGAAGGAAAATACGTCAGGGGATTAGTACCCTATCACCTTCCTCACATCCTACAAAAAACAATCACAAGGAATGTGAGGAAAAGAATCGAGGAATTAGCGCCCTATCGCCTTCCCCACATCCAACACATTAATATCATCATTATGTCCATTACTTCTCAAATTTGTTATTATCATTCCTTTACATTCATTCATTATTAATCAATAATTATCACTTTGTTGTAATTCATAACGCCATCATCATCTCCGCACTCCTAGATCATAATTCATTACTTTCATCATCTCATCAATTTAAGTACCCCTTTCTTTTATCACAATTCACCTTTTACAAAACTTCTTTCACCTTCAAGTTACTTTTCTTCCTAACTTCACCTCATCACTAGGTATACCACTAAGGACTAGGGGTTAAAAGAGTAAAAATAGAGGTTTAGAGGTTCGAAATTATGTTTTAAAATACAAAATTTATTTTTTTACTGAAAACAGGGGGTCACACATACGCGTGGGCTGCATTTTTTTCTGAACACGGGAGTCACGCGTACGCGTGGGCGTGTATTTTTCCTTCCGTGCGTATGCAGCACCCTGCTCGCGTACGTGAGATGTCCAACCCAAAAAGGTTGGTCGCACTGCGTGCTGTGGTCGCGTACGCAAGACATGCAGAATGTCAAAAATGTTGAATGCTGCAAAATTTTCATTTTTGTACTCCGAACTTCTGACGTACATAACTTTTTTATTTTAAAATATTTTTCATCTGTTCTTTGAACGACGTAAACTTCACGGACCCAATTTTCATATGAAATAAGTTTGAAACAATTTGGGGGTCTGGAAGCCAAGTTATGGCTTATTGAAGTTCGGAAAAAAAATCATATTTTTCACAAATCCTCAAACCTCTATTTTCATAAAAACATAACTCATACTCATATTCACACAATAATAACCTACACCAAAACATACCAAATCACAGTAGCACAGCTCCACATCCTACCACAACCAATCATACCTCAATTTTAAATAGTCTCAATTCCAAAAATTCTCCAATTAACACAACACAATCATCAACAACACATGCCCACATACAATGTTCTTATCCATTACCATCAATATCGTTATTCATCAATCTTCCTTACCAAACTAACAATCCACACCCAACATGATATTATACATCAATGAAACATCAACAATAATTCATGTTCATAATTTTCACTACATCATCAACTATCAATCATAAGCAACAATCATCAACCCATTATCATACTAATTCAACATCCTTCATAAACTTTACTAAGCATTTAACACAGACATACAATTCCAACCTATCCTATGGTTATCTAGCCTAAGTTTTCACAAAACATCACTACAACAAATATGGGCTTTAGCAACGCCAAATTTTGCAATGCCTTAAAACCGTTCTCTAAGATAGTTTTAGACAATGGTTTTTTGTAGTGTTACTGTTGAATTCAATTTTTTATTATTTTATAGCAATAAATTAAAACCGTGACTATTTTAAAGAACGGTTTATAACCGTTACTATTACCGTTCTATTAGATGGTTTTAGACAATAGTTTTTACGGTGTTGCTGATGAAGTTCAATTTTTTATTACATTATAGCAACAAAGTAAAACCGTTCTCTTTGACTATTTTAGAGAACAGTTTTATAACCATTACAACAATTATTTATCAAACAACAATTATTTATCAAACAACAATTTTATAATATTATTTAAATAATTATACAAATTAAAAGATACATATCGATGAATAAAATTTTATGCATTTTAAAAGTAATCTTTACAATATTAAATTTGAATTCTAAATTATTATTTTATCTCAAATATTTTGTAAAATTATTATATTACTCGTATATATTTTACCATAATTCTAGAATTACCAAATAAAACCCTACTTTCACAAATTCCTAAATTTGTTACCTGAATCCCTAAACACACATACAGAAAAGGAAACAGAAGGAAAGGGAAAAAGAAAGAAGAGGAAAAAAGAGACGGGGGAATTGGGGAAGAAGAAGGGAAGGAGAGGGAGAAGAGCGCGCCATCGCTGCACCCTGTCCTCCTGTCGCCGCCGTTCCGTGGAGCCGCTACCATCGTCGCGCGAATCGTAGGGTGTGGAAACAGAGAAGAGTGCACGCGAGAGAGCAGAAGTAGCCACCATCGTCGAGGACTCCATCCCCGCCGCTGAAGGTCCTGACCGTTAAGCTCGTCGTCGCCGTCGCACCTCCCATCACTGCCACCACTGAGGAGCTCGAAGAGAGAGAAAGGGTTCGCACAGAGAAAAAAACACGATGAGGGAGGAGGAGGTTGCCTCTGTTTCTGCCAAGCCATCGCTGGCGCCATTGAGCTGTGTGCTACCGTTGGCGTCTGGATCGCCACTCTGTTTCTGGTGCAACTCACCACTGTCCTGGTGAGCTTTACCCTGCGAGTTACTTTGCTGTCGCCTAATATTGATTTTAATGTTGATTTGGTATAATGTTGTTCTGATGTTGGTTTGGTAACTGGCTATTTGAAAATGCTGTTGTGATTTTATTTTGATTTTAAGATTGATTTAGTATGTAACTGGTTCTCTGGCAATGCTGCTCTGATTTTGTTTTGATTTCAATTGCCCTCATACTCAATTTCACCAAACTGGACATACACTTATCTTGAAGCAGCTTGGTCTGATCATTGGCAAAGGTCAGTTATTCATTATTATTAGAAGCTTGACATTGTGATTTAGTTCTTTTACTTTCATATTCATTGCATAGGACAATAATTTGTGCATTTTTTTTCCTTTGAATCTACTACTGCTTGTGTAATATGATGATGAGAATTTTTTTTAATGGTCGAGTATATGGCTAAATTCTTGCATAGGACAATAATTGGTTTCGATATTGTGTTTCTAATTGAAATAGCCTAATTTAAATAAGTTTGTATCCTTGAAAGGCCAGCGTGGAAGGAAGCTTGTGCTACTCTTCAAAAGCTCCTTTCAGGTACAAGTTGCAACCTCAATTTGTTCTTTTCTTTTACAAATAGGACAAGGTGATTTGTGTGGTACAATATTGGAGGAATCCGGGTAGGAAAGAAAGAAATAAATAAAAATAAAAGGAAAAGAATAAAATAGAGAAAAAAGTAATTTTTAGTTGAGCAAACAAACATTCCAATGCCTTAAAAGCTACACTGGCTTCTACTTCCATTAACACTTTCGCTGGTTTTGTTGGATGGAAATCTTCTTCTTTGTTTCCACATTCTAATGCCTTAAAGGCTACACTTTCACTCCCTTTCAACCCAAAACCACACTTCTCCGTCACTTGCTCTGCCTCTTCTTCCGATATCACATTTTTTCCTTCTTCTCATTATGCTCTTCATTTTGTTCAATTTAGCTTCTTTTTATTTTTTATTTTTCTTTCAGTTCATTTATTTTTTAAAGTGGTAATGTAGCTACTTTATCTATGTGATAATAAAGGTGACGTTGTTGGTTCCTAATAGCATTCAGTTTTAACAAATTTGTTACTTTAGATGGTGGTGCAAATTGTTATAGGGTTCTAGGAGAGGATAATTCAGGTATTTTTTTAGTCTTTGAGATGAATCAATTAATGGAGATTGTTGAAGTTGATTGATTGAAGGCATGGAGAAAGAGGGAAAAAATTTCTGTTAACAATTAACATTCATTTATATGTTTTACAGAAATGAGTAATATTGTTCAAATTTGAGAGACTGTTATAAGCATTTCTTTCTCTTAATTACTCTTTTATTTCAGATCCTCTGCTGGTGAAGGCTGCTAGAGGAGAAACTATTAGTCGGCCACCAGCATGGATGATTTTGTCTTCATGATATATTTGAGCATTGTTTGTGTATTGACATTTGACAAATCTATTTGTGGTATCAAATTATCTTCAAATCTTACATTTTGTTTGTGATTTTTTAGTTGGTATTGATGCTTATATTTGCAAGTTACTCTGAAACAACAGGGTTAAGTCGATTGTGAGGAGCATAGCTATATACTTATTAACAAATACTTTAACAAATAAAACTATATAATACTACGACTTTTCTCTTAGCTTATTATGCTATACCAGCTCAGTTCGTTGTTATTGTGAGGAGCATAGCTATATACTTATTATAGCTTATTATGCTATACTAATTAGTTTAGTGAGATTATATTATTATTAATTATTATTGATGGATAACGTGAATTAATCTCAATTTCTTTTGGGTCACTAACTCACCTGATGTGGAACTTCTTAGTTTATGCAAAGAAGTCAGGGTTGAAGTGGAAGCTATAGGCCATGTTTGGCATAAAAATCTTATGCGGTTGTTTGGATATTGCATAGAAGGAGTACACAGGTAAAACTTTTTCTGAACAAGTTGCTTGAAAATTATTACAAGTTTCTGTTCCCAATTGATGTTTCAGCTTCATGATTTATATGATCCAGACAAGTTGGTACATAACTTTGTGTTTGTCTTTTTAATGCTTAGTATCCAGGTTTTCTACCAAAAATGTTTATACAGATAAAGATCATATTTAAGATTCTTTCTAGTTCTTTATGTGGAGCAGTTGCCATTGAAACCAAGAGAGTCCACTCAAGCTGAGTTACCACACCAACTTTGATGGAGAAAATGAAGAAATTGCCACCCTTAGGTTATAGTATTATGGTATTTTAAAAAATAATGATGATATCAGTAAAAGTAGTTATGACCTAGATTAGTATTATGTTATTTTGCAATGATGATATAATGTGATTGTGGATCTTACAACGATTTTTGTAAGTCAAATTTGATGGTAAATGTTCAATTAGTTTTCTTTAGTAATTTGATTCAAATAGTTTAGGTTATTTATTGACACTAAATTTAAAAAAAAAGTTGGAACTAATTTCATTCATGAGAAAACTCTTGTAAATAATGAATTATGTTACAAAAACCATTGTCAAAAGTCACAAAAGGCAATAGTGTTAAAACCGTTGTCAAAGATAACTATAAAATGGAATGGTATTAAAACCGTTGCCAAAAAGCGACACTAATGGCAACGCTTTAAAACCGTTGGCTTTGTGAATAATAAAACTACAACAGTTTAAAACTGTTGCCTATCTAGTTATGATTTTAAACCGTTATGTCATGAAAGAGAACGGTTTTAAACCGTTGTCTATTCAGCAACGGTTCTAAACCGTTCTTTAAAAATTATTGTCAAAACCGTTGTCTATACCAGTAACTTTGGCAACGGTTTTTTTGTTACTGTTGCCTTAGGTAAAAAACTGTTGCCTTTGAGCATTAGCAACGGCCGCATATACCACAGGTCAAAAACCATTGCCAAAACGTTGCCTAAAGTCTTGGGAACGGTTTTTCAATCTACGGCAACAGTTTTTTACCGTTGCGAAAACCCTTATTTGTTGTAGTTATATATTAAATATGAGAAACCAAAACCATACTTTAGCCGATTTTCCGATAAACCCAGAACACCTCAAGCGTTCTCGCACCACAAGCTTATCAACACAGCCCCCTCACCAACGAACCTAGCTTCTAAAATCGATCTCAAGCTTCTATTTTCTCAAATTGACTCCAACCCACAACCAATTCAGAATCTAACATCATAATTACCAATATAATTAACATAGAGTTCATCAACTCAACATTTCACCAAGAGGTTGGAGAAGCTTACCTTGCCCACAGTTCAAGTGAACCTCACCCAACAAAATTCACAAGCTAATTCGAACCTAAACACTGAAATTAAACAATTTTCAATATCTTTGTTTTTTGTCTTGTTTGTCATTTTATTTATTAAAAAATTTAAAAATTATTTCCAATAATAATTTAGGACACACATGAATTAAACTCTTAAATGAAATAACATTTTTCATTTATAGCTCTCAGTGATTTGGGTTTATAGTTTACTTCTTATCTTTTGAGTATTAGTACTTATAACTTTACTTATTTAAATTTTCTCTTTATTGGTATTTTTTATATATATCTTTTGTGTATCTATGTTTAATAATGTTTTAAGTAGATTTTTTTCATTCGAAAATTATTTTTCACAAGGCCATGTCTATATTTTGAAGCCAATTGTACGGACAATTACGGTGAAGACGCACATGCATTGTGACAAATGTGAAGCTGATCTCAGAACCACGTTGCTGAAGCATAAAGGTAATTCAACCGTTATGTTAGTTTTAAAATATTTATTTTA
>NC_029790.2:20087251-20093210 GCF_000816755.2 Arachis ipaensis | reverse complement strand
AGAATCTATTCAAAACACAATTCTTTATTTGTTTATAATTTTAAATTTTTAAAATAAATAACTTCATGTCATAATATTAATTAAAGTTAATTTCTAATAAGGCTTTAATCAAATGTCTACGAGAGACAAACTTGATGAAGCAAAGCTTTCTCCCGTGGTAACATTGGAACAACCGAACAACTAGCCGTCTTTACCATTGATCCTAATGATCTTGAATATCATAGAAAGAAGGACAACATTTCATAACGTTATGCAAGTGATGATGATCCATATATGACTCTCCAGAGTAAATGAGTAAACTCGTAAAATATAAAACGAGAGGTTAACTATTATTAAATTATAATTTTTATTATAGGATAAAGTATATTTTTTATCCTTGAGGTTTGGCAAAAATTTTAAAAATATTCCTAAGTTTTATTTTATTTTAATTTTGTCCTAAAAATTTTCGATTTGCATCAAATATACCCTCGACGACTAAATTTTCAAAAAAATTAAGACCAATCTAACAATAGTGCATAAAAATTATGCTTGATTTGCTTGTGTTGAGGGTTGTTCACTTGTTCTTATGAAATTGTTGTTGCATTGGTCTTAAATTTTTTTAAAAATTAGCCGTCAGGGATATATTTGATATAAATCGAAAATTTTTGGGACAAAATTGAAACAAAATAAAATTTAGGGGTATTTTTATAAAAAATAATTTTGAAATTTATTGTTTGACTTTTATAATTTCAAACATTTTAACATATATGGAAGCGTGAGAATAATTTTCAAAAAGAAAAGGCGCCTTAACTTTAGTTCTAAAGTTGTCATGATTGCAAGATATTAAACCCTTGCGATTTCAAAGTCCTTATGATTTTAAAGTAAAGTCGTTGCTATGAATGCGAAATATGAAATTTATGTAAAACGTTTATGCATCAATTTTTTGCTTTGTAAATAACGAAAATGTAATAAGAGGCATAGTTTGAGAATTATAGAGAAACATAATTTTTTTTNGTATAATAATCTAACAATATATTTTATTCTATATTTTTAAATACTAATGACTAATTAATAATACAAAATAATAAATTTTGATGACCCTCTAATTTTTCTCTTCCAAAAAACTTTTAAATTTCAAAAAAATTTTAAATTTCAAAAGACGCGCCCTTAATATTTGCGCCACACATTCGTCTTCTTATTCCCTTTTTTCCTCTTCTTCTTCTTTCTCTCACTACAAGAAAATGGAACATTTGTAACAAAAAATTTTATATCAAATTTAAAATTGTTACAAATTATAGTTTTTTTGTAACAATAACAGCAAGAAAATTTATTACAAAACATTTCAATATTTTGTAACAACATGATTTCTTTTGTTACAAATTATGTTAGTTTTCGTATTAAATTGTTGCAAAAATTCATAATACATTTTGTAACAAAATATCTATTTATTTCAAAAGCTCTAAATATTTTGTAACAAAAAATTAATTTGTCACAAAATACTATATTTTTGTAACAAGTTATTTATTTGTCACAAAATTCAAAGATTTTTTGTAACTAATAAAAAATTTTGTTTAAACATATTAAATGTAAGACTTCGAATTTTTGAAAATTAACATAATGAGTTATTTATGATTTATTATATTTATTTAAGATTTTATATATCCTTTATTCTTTTATAAAATCATATTTAATTTTAAAATTATTCACATCTTTAATTTTATCAAAATATCTATTCATATCTATCCTTTGTTCTTTTATAAAATTCCTAATTTCTAATCCTAATTTTCAAATTAAAAATCAGAAACCTAATTCTCAAATTGAGAAACCTAACCCTGAAACCTCCCTTTCAGCTTCGCATAACAGCCTTCAACACACATACCCCTTACAGCGGAGAAGAGAGAAAGAGAAAGAGAGGGATCCGAGAGAGCAGAGGAGAAGGGGGAGGGCTGCTGCCTCACCACCGCCACCGTCGCACGCATCGCCACTCCGTGGAGTCGCGCCTTGCTGCCGGTCTGCCATTGAACTGCCGCAGGCGTTGTCACCGCGGAGAGAGAGAGTAACGCGATTGAAGAGAGGAGGAGGAAGGAGACCCGTGCGCCGTCGGAGCCAATGTCACCCAGTCGCCATTGTTCGCCGTTCAAGCCGCTGCCAAGTCACTGTCGATGAAGCTTCTGCCGCCACTGTGAATCGCGAGCAGACGCGTAGAGGGAGGAAGATGGAGGGAGAAGAAGGAGGCGCTGTTCGAGTTGCTGTGCCCAGCTGCCGTCCGCGGAGCCGCCGCCGTCGATTGTCACTGGGGAACTACCGCCGTGCCTCTGGTCGCTGGAATCACGGACAGGAGAGAAGGGGGCTGCCTCTCCTATTGCTGTTGTTTCGTTCTTTTATCGTAAGCGATCTTTGTTTTCAGTTCAATTGAATTCATTTCTGTTTTTTATTCCATTGAGTCTGAATTCTCCATTTTGCTGTTATTAATAATCGTAATGTTATTAAGTTTGGATTATTGCTGTGAATGTGACTGGTTTTCTTGTTATGAGAGATTAATTGGTAGATTTAAGCTTGGATTGAGGTTGTGAAAATGTGATTGGTGTGGTATTGAGACTATTTTGATTTGAGGCTGTGATTTGTGAATAATGATTTAATTGTTTGAAAGGGACTAATTACTCGAATTCATGGTTACGCTGATTTCTTGATTTAGTTGTGAAATTGAGATTTATTTGATGATGGTGGATATTGTTGCAAGATTGTTTGAGAAATTATTAGTTACTGGATATGTTAATTTGACTGGATAATATTGTGTTGAGTGTTGAATTGATTTAGTCTTTGCTCGGTCTGGAATTATTGTGATGATGGTTTAATTGTGACGATTTTCTGATTATTGAGAATGAGTGCTTGTTGTAAATTTTGGTTATATTATCAATAACTTTTGTTATTAAATTAAATGGGTTGAGTACCATAAAGTTCTGCTATGTTGTACTGTTGTATGCATATTTTTCGTGTAGTATGTATATAGGTGGAGAATTCTTTTAAGTTGTAATTTTTTTCTCATGTTGCTTTTTCTATTCTCGTTCGCAGGCTTAAATGCGGGATTTAAATGGCTTTGTTGAGATGAGACAACAACTTTTGACTCTGAAACCAAATCATCACATGAACTGGATTGGTTTTTCCGTTGCCCATCATTTGAACTCTAAGTAAGATTTGGATTTATATCGAATTAAATGCTTTTTCAATTGATGCTCTTTGAACTGCCTATGTAAAGTATTAGTAGCATGTTGATCTTAGAGCATATGCTTTAGTTCATTAATGTCTCTTCTTTATTAATGTTGGTTTTGACTTCATATGCGTAAGTATAACTGGCAGTTCACCCAATTATATTTTCTTCTATTCTTGTTGGGATACTTTGCTAGAGATTCCTTGTTTTAGCTTATATAAAATTGGGATACTTTGCTAGAGATTCCTTGTTTTAACTTATATAAAACTACAAGGACCTAAGCTTGATCTGATATGGCCTAGTGCATCTGTGCACGTAGAAAGTGAGCTATTATCTTGTCAGAGTTTCTCTTTTGGTTCAAAGGAAGTAATTTAAATTTGGTTTCTTTTGGTTGTTCTGCATGTTCTTGTTCTTGTGTTTTGACATGAATCTCACTTTCCTTATATGAAACTTTGTGAGTGTAAAAGCATGAAAAACAGGTTAAGTATATTTGTAATTGAACGATGATTAATTAGCCCAAGTTTTATGTATTAAATTGTTAATTCTTGATAATTTGTATCTTTGATTAGTTGGTTTTAAAGTTTGAGAATATATTCTCACAGAATTAGTTAATTTTAACTTCTATCTTAATTTTCACTTAGACGAAAATAGTGTTATGTGTTATTTCTAATTTTAGTTTTCGTTGTTTATGTTTGCAGGGGTACAAAATTGATGGCAACATGCTAGGCT
Source organism: Arachis ipaensis (assembly GCF_000816755.2). NCBI lineage: Eukaryota > Viridiplantae > Streptophyta > Magnoliopsida > Fabales > Fabaceae > Arachis > Arachis ipaensis. The sequence continues at coordinate 20,089,294 of NC_029790.2, read as the reverse complement.
TTACATTGACTGAAACATGCTAGAAGAGTCAAGGATTATAAATTCTACATGATACAAATTTTATGTTAGGAAAAAGTTGTATTTAGTTGAATTTATAGAACTTATTTTATTGTAAAAGAATCTTAATTATATGTAAGATATTTTAATTATCTATATGATTATATATTATATAAATGTTGAGTTAACACATTTAGAAAATTAATTGATATATCAATTATTTAAATAAATATTGCAAAATAAATCTATTTTTGTAACTAAGAATAAAAAATGTTACAAAAGTAAGTAGCATTTTGTAACAAAATATTATAACATAAATCTAAATTATTACAAAAAAGAGTTTATTTATTAAATTTATTATCACTTTTGTAACAAATTTTAGTTTTTGTATCAAAAAAATGTTACAAAATATTACTTTGTATTGTAACAATTTTATTTTTTGTTACAAAAATTTTTTGGAACGGGACATACTACAACGGGCCTTTTTTTGTTACAAATTTCTTTTGTTTTAAAATTTCGATTTTTTATAATAATTTTTTTTGTTACAAATATTACTTTTTCTTGTAGTATCTTTTTCTTTGTCAAATCCGCACCACCCATCATTCGTGCACTCTCGAGCACCAATCCATTGCACACCGCGCTCGTCGTGCCGCCATCACTCGCACACCAATTGCCACACACTTTCTCCTCCTCTTCCACCTCCTCCTCTTTCTCTTAAGTTTTGGATGATTTTGTTAACTAATATTAGATATTTCTTTCTCTTAAGTTTCGAATGTATTTTTTTATATATATTTTGGATTTTTTTATTTTTTATGTTTTAAATATTTTTTTAATAGTTTTAGATTTTTTTTAATTTTTGAATTTTTTCAAAATATTTTAGATGTGTCATTTTGTTAAATTTTAAATTTTTTAAATAATTTTAGATAAAGATATTCTCCACATCCAAGCAATTTTGGCATCCAAGTTCATCCAAGCAATTTTAGGTCACGCGTTTTTCCCGGTTTCTTCTTTCCTCACGCTTCTTCTCTTCTCCCCCGTACTTCTTCTTCTTCTTCTCCTTCTCCCGCGCTTCTTCTTCTTCTTCTCACGCTCGTGTACGTACGGAGCATCTTCTTCTTTTTCGCCTTCTTTTTCACGTTCCTCCTCCTCCTCATTCTCCTCCTTCTTTTTCGCGTTTCTTCTTCTTCACGATTTTCTCCTTATTGTCATTCTTTTGTTGTTGTTGCTGCTGTATTTTTTGTCATTTTCCCCTTCTCTCTCTGGTGAAGAAGTAGTAGAAGGTGAGGAGGAAGAGTTTTGAACTGTGCAGAACAGAAATGAACCAAACATGTTATTATGGTGAAACAATTGTATAGTACTAAATGAATGGAACATTATCCATTATATAAATTCAAATTCGAACAGTTTTTTGCATAATGAACCGATCACGTACTCATGGTGAAACAATTATATAGTACTGAATGAACGAAACATAATCTATTATATAAAATAAAATTCAAATAGCTTTCTGCATAATGAACCGAATACGTACTCATGGTGAAACAATTGTATAGTACTGAATGAACGAAACATAATCCATTATATAAAATTAAATTCGAAACACTTCTGTCTATAATTTAGAAATTATCAATTCAATTCAATTCAGATTCAGAACACCTGCGTCCATTCAATTCAATTCAATTCAATTTAGCAATTGCATTCCATTCAATTTGATTGAAAAAAATAATCAATTAACATAATGTTGGTATTGTTGGTGAAGACAATAATGAAAGAGGAGAAGGAAAAAAAGAGAAGGAGGAGGAGGAAGAGAAGCAGAGAAGAAGAAACTACATGCGCGAAGGAGGAGGAAGCAGGGACGGATCCAGAAATAGTATCATGAGGCCAATAACATATATAATATTAAAAAGTTATGCAAAAAATTATATAATATAAAATGTATTATAAAAATATAATGATAGAGAATATATTTTAAAGTATAAAAAATATGTATGTATTTTTTATTAACGAAATGGTCGATTCTTCGTATCAAAAATTCATCGATAATAG
>NC_029790.2:20084765-20086647 GCF_000816755.2 Arachis ipaensis | reverse complement strand
TCTTCGTTTCGTAAAATTCATCGATAATAGAATTTGTGTTAAATTTTTCAGCAATTTTCTTTTCAATATAATTAAAAGATAATTAGCAAGAAATTTATCTTTTATTTTGTTTCTGGATTATTCTTCACAATATTCATAGCTGAAAAAGAACTCTCAGTAGTTGAAATAGAGAAAATTAATACCAAATGAATCAAAAAGGACGCTCATAAGAAGAAAAATCTACTTTATGGGATTTAAAAAATTTTATTTAATGAAAAAATATTAGTAATAATATCTTTTTATTTTTTTAATATTGTTACTTACTTTTTAAATATTAGAAATCATTAATATTTAAGTTAGACTGGACTTTTATTTATATTAGACTAAATATTAAATAAATTTTTAAAAAATTAAATCATACTTAATAACTTATTACTATTAAATTTTTTTAAAAAAGTTGGGGGCCGAGGCCTCCACTCGCCCCCGTAAGTCCGTCCCTGGGAGGAGGAGGAGGAGGAAGAGGAAGAGGAGGAGGTATACGTGAATTTGAAAGAAGAATATGACGTATGCGTGTATTTGAAAGAAGAAGCACATGAGAGAAGAAGAAGAAGCGCGGGAAGGAGAAGAAAATAAAGTGCGTGTAATGACGTGCTTTTAATGAGAATAGTTTTTGTTGGTGTTGGACGTATTTGAACAAAATATGCATGAAAAAATACATGGATTTGTAGCATAATCCTTTTAGATATCTCTTTTTTATTAAATTTTAGATGTTTATTTTTATTTAATTTTAAATATTTTTTCTTAAATTTTAAATATTTCTTTTTAATTAATTTTAGATGTTTTCACGACCCTTCAAAAAATAATATAGTCTTTGGTTCATAGGTTCCATTTCTCTCCGTATTAGTACAAAGGCTTATACGGGTAATAATTGTCTATGCTCATCAATCATCATCACCCCTCCAACTCATTAAACCAACAACGAAGGACGACACCTCTCCCCCTATAAATATATACATGCACAACACATAAATGGAGATAATCAGAGTTCAGCAATAATAATCTAGCTATAACTAACATTATCACAAAATACAAGATAGAATGCTGTACTTTAGAAAGATGAAATCCAGTCACGTTATCATCTTAGTAATAACGATCCTATGTATGAATAATGGAGTAATATCAAGTCCTCCAGAGGATCCAGTGAAGTGCACATCAAAGAACACAAACTGCACCATAACCAACTCCATTGGCATATTCCCTGACAGAAGCATATGCGAAGCAGGAGAGGTGAAGTACCCAGGCACGGAGGAAGAGCTCATATCCATAGTGGCCACGGCCACCAAGAACAACAGAAAGATGAAAGCCGCCACCCGCTACTCCCACAGCATCCCCAAGCTGGCATGCCCGGACGGCAAAGACGGCTTGCTCATAAGCACCAACAATCTCAATAAGGTACTCAGGGTCGATGCAGAGGCCAGGACCATCACGGTGGAGAGCGGCGTCACGCTCCGGCAGATCATCGCCGAGGCTGCGGAGGCTGGACTTGCCTTGCCCTACACTCCCTATTGGTGGGGTATTACCATTGGCGGACTCATGGCAACCGGAGCCCATGGAAGCACCTTGTGGGATAAGGGAAGCGCGGTTCATGAGTATGCCACGGAGATTCGAATAGTTAGCCCCTCAGGACCTGAAGATGGCTATGCTAAGGTTCGGGTCCTTACTGAATCTGATGATGATAATCAACACCTCAATGCTGTCAGAGTTTCTTTAGGGGTTCTTGGAGTTATTTCTCGGGTATGTGTATATATTTATTTTATTCATTTTCTTATTTATAGAAGATTAAATGCCTGAGCGTGTGCTTCATTTTATATCTAATAATTTAAATGAGTTTTTATGAAATTAA
>NC_029790.2:20083936-20084629 GCF_000816755.2 Arachis ipaensis | reverse complement strand
TGGTTACTTTTAAAGGGATTTTTTCCCTTTTACACACACACACACTATATATATATATATATAAGTTTTAGATCAATATTCAACTCCGCAAATCTGTATATACTTTGTATGAAAAGAGAAATTGTACGATAAATACTCCAAGTATATATGCAAAATAATGTTCATATAGTAGGGTTTCAACTAATTTTTTTTGTTATGGAAGTAGAAGTGGTGATATACCTTAACATTGTAATTTTTGGTGTTTTTTAAAATTGTGGAAGTACACAAATCGGAGGGTCCGATTTCTGTATCTTAAATTTTTTTTTTTAACCACAAATCGGACGGTCCGATTTGTGTACCTCCCACAAATCGGACGATCCGATTTGTGCACCTCCCACAAATCGGACGGTCCGATTTCTGCACCTCTAATAAATCGGACGGTCCGATTTCTGCTTCTCTAATTAAACGATCCCACATTTGAGTATAACACCCCAACAATCCACATTTTAAAAAAACACCATTACCACTCCAATATTAAAAATAAAAAATTCTCAACTCACTATTATTACACATTTAATCTATAATCATTAGTTAGACTGTAGTTTTCACTTTTTGATCGCTCACTTTTACCTATTATCTCATATTTTCTATTTTAAATCTAAATCGGCATTTCAAACAAACAAAATTTAGATGTAGAAAAAATATTACACATTT
>NC_029790.2:20081210-20083677 GCF_000816755.2 Arachis ipaensis | reverse complement strand
TTTTTATAGTTCGTAAATTTTAGACATAAACTTTAAAAATAAAATAATGAATTTTATTTTTTTTATTTCTACTTTTAAGTAATTTAAAAAAAAAATTAGGTAGCAAAAAGTCCCCTTCTTTTATATAAACTATTCATTAGTACTTTGAATTGTGATGAAAACTTATAATAGAGAAGCCTTTGACTTTCGCCTCTAAGTAACTAATGAGTAATGACAACTTGTATGCAGAAAGTTATAAGTAAACTATTGTACGTGCGTACAAGTATCTTAATTAGAAGACATACAGCCATTTTATTTTAATTAATGATCTATCTTGCGCGCAGCATAAATACAGACAAATTAAAGAGTAATAAATACGGATATAGTACGTACTTAAATATTAAATAAAAAAAATTAATCAAACACAATCAGAATTTATTTTAACAATTAATAAATATTAAATAAAATAAATTTTGACAAATTTTTTTTTTTATCTCCCTAACAATTTCAGTGCTTATTATATATGCATACGTTGGTTTTTACAGGTTACCCTGAAATTAGAACCGATGTTTAAGCGATCAGTTACGTACTTGACGAAAGATGATAATGATTTGGGGGAAGAATTGATTAGATTTGGAAGAGAGCATGAATTTGCGGACGTAACATGGTACCCAAGTCAGAAGAAGGCCGTTTATAGAATTGATGACCGTGTCCCCCTTAATACTTCTGGCAATGGATCATATCATTTCCTCCCTTTTCGCCCCACTCTCTCAGCCACATTAGCTGTTGTTAGATCCACAGGTCAGATCCATTCCTTTACCCTTTGCCAAATTGCAATACAATATCATACTTTATTTAACAGAGCATATTCATGAACCAGCAAACAGCCAAACAGAATCAGCAAACAGAACAGGTATTTCCAGATTCCAGGAAACAGAACAGGCAGCATAGATCAACTTCATGCAGCTTGACAGTCACAGAAATCAAACAGAATGGTCGAGCATAGAGAAAACAGAAGCACAGAGCATATTCATGAACCAGCAAACAGAATCAGCAAACAGAACAGGCAGCATAGAGAATCAAAAACAAAAATTAAGATCAGCATGTTATCCATGAACCAGCAAACAGAATCAGATGCCCTGTTATTTTTTTTTTCCAAACAGAACAGGCGAGCTAGAAGGAAGCATGTTCAAAATCAAGAAGACAAGAAAATCAGTCTTACCGGCGAATGAGAGGCGGGCTCGGCGAGCTCTTCGAGGTTCGGCGACGAGGAGGCGGGCTCAACGCGGTGGTGGTCGCGGCTGCTGAGGAGCGCTGCTGGGTGGCGAACGAGGAGCGATGCTGGGTCGCGAATGAGGAGCGCTGCTGGAATCTGGAGCTTGGTCGGTGGTGGCAATGGTGGCCTTGGTGGATGAGGGGGGAAGAAAGGGGAGGAGGCTGGGAGCTTCGAGGGTTTGGTGGGTGGCTGATTGATTAGGGTTAGGTTGGTTAAGGTTAACGCGTACGCCAGTTTTGTTTTTTTTTGTTTTTTTGTTTTTTTTTTTAAGCCAAAACGACGTCGTTTGGCTTCTGAATTTCCAAACCACTGAACCGTTAAAAAACCGGACGGTTCTTCCAGTTCATCGGTTAACTGCTGGTTCGACCAGTTTTTTCACCGGTTCTTTGCCGAACGGTTTTTGAGGTTACCCGGACCGACCAGATAATCGGTTCCCGGTTTTTCCAGTTGAACCGGCCGATCCGATCCGGTTTTCAGAACCATGATAATAACAGTACGTAACTAAATTGAAGGAGCAGTAATGATATTAATATTCTACCTACTTGCATAATCATTTGTGTTCATTATTATTATTTAACTCTAGATCTCTCATGCGCAAGTATCAGCTTTATTCAATTTTGCGTAGTTGGCTATAGTTGAGTACCTACCATATGCATGCTTGTATAATAATACTATTCTTAGCTAGTCGCCTATTGTCTCTATCTGACTTGCAGTTATCTTTTCTATATAAAGAAATAAGAAATTAAAGATTTTGTCTTTAATATTCCAAAAAAGAAAAATGTAGACAGATAATTAAAATATCAAATAATATGAACAATAGATATATTATATGTTTTTTTTTTTCAAAGATATGAAGATTCGAACCCGCAACCTCTTAAATGAGTATGGGAAGATTATGTCATTTAAGCTATTACTCATTGGCTAGATATATTATATGTTTAATTTACTAAATATACGAATAATTATTCTAATATTAAAATTTAGGTAGGTAATTTAAAAGTATAGTATATTTTATTTTATTGGACCAATTTTAAAATTTATTGTTCACATTATTCATAAAAATTATTGTCTTCCTAACAAAGTTCTTCCAAAAATTAACCCATTATGTATGTTGTATTGAATTGTGGGCCGCTATAATTTTAATTTTTAAATTTGTTAAAATAATAAAATGGCAACGCTATTCTTTGTTTTCATAATTTAGAAAAAAAAAAT
>NC_029790.2:20062635-20081187 GCF_000816755.2 Arachis ipaensis | reverse complement strand
TTAATAATTAAAATTTAACACATATAATCACTTAAATTATGTTATTTTTGTCAAAATTAGGTCAGACAAATTAATTTGACCAAAAAATAGTAAATCAAATTTTGAATTCGTCTAAATTAATATTATTTTTCATAAAAAATGACTATAATACCCCTATTATATAAAATGACTAAAATACTCTTATTATATATATTAATTTCGAAAATTCTAAATTCTAACTCTTTTCTTCTCTATCGTTATAGGGTTAGACTTCAAAGTTTTCAAAATTAACACATATATATATATATATATATATAATAGAGATATTTTAGTTGTGTTTTATAACAGGAATATTGTAGTAATTTTTTATAAAAAATATTAATTTATACCAATTTAAAATTTATTTATTAATTTTTTTACTAAACTAATTTGTCCAGTCTAATTTTAATAAAAATAATATAATTTAATTGATTATATGTATTAAATTTTAATTTTTAAAAATCATCTAAAAAAAAGACGTTTTTGACATATAGCCTTATTTACTTAATTTGAACATAATACATATTGTGTGCGACAGAGGAGGTTCAAGAACAAACAGGCGACGCTAACGGCAAGTGCCTTGGTGCAAAGTTGATAACGACAACACTGGCAGGCACTGGTTATGGATTGACCAATAATGGTACTCATCACTAGCTAGCTATATAATAAATAAAAGAAAGGTTCAATAATTAAGGTTGATTACTAATTAGTAATTTTACAGGAGTGTTCCTTGGGTACCCAATCGTTGGATTCAGCAACCGCATGCAGTCATCAGGGACGTGTTTGGACAGCATGAACGACAATCTGATCACAGCATGCCCATGGGATTCGAGAATCAAGGGAGAGTTCTATCACCAAACGGCATTCAGCGTTCCATTGAGTCTCTTGAAGGACTTCATCAAAGACGTGCAGGCCCTCGTTGAGTTGGAGCCAAAGGCGCTCTGTGGCTTAGAGATCAACAACGGCATCCTCATGCGTTATGTCACGGCTTCCAGTGCACATCTCGGCAAGACGGAGGACGCCGTCGACTTCGACATCACCTATTACCGCAGCAAAGACCCTCTGAACCCTAGGCTTTACGAAGATATAATTGAGGAGATTGAACAGATTGGGTTGTTCAAATACGGAGGGTTACCACACTGGGGAAAAAACAGGAACGTTGGGTTTATTGGAGCAATAAGCAAGTACGGAAATTCAGACAAGTTTATAAAGATTAAAGAGGAGTATGACTCGAGAGGTCTGTTCTCTAGCGAGTGGACGGACCAAGTGCTTGGACTCAACAAAGAAGGGTTGACCATAGTCAAGGAAGGGTGTGCCTTGGAAGGGCTTTGTATATGCTCGGAGGATTCTCATTGTGCGCCTAAGAAGGGTTACTTTTGCAGGCCAGGCAGAATCTACGAGCAAGCAAAGGTTTGCAGTAATCGTGAAGACCATGATCTTCAGCAATCCAAGGACGAACTTTAGCTTTAATTTCGACCTTTTAGGACATACATGATCCGTCTTTACTTTAAGTTTTGTGATATTGTGCTTGCTTCATTTTCACAGTAGTAATTAATCATATTTGTTACGTTATTACATGTTGATGAACAATACAGGTATGCTACACATAGGGGTGTTCATTGCCCGGCCCGGCTCGAAGACCCGGTCCTGAACCTTTTAGGGACTAATTTGGTGTGATTTTACTGGGTCTAGGGTCGGGTAAGGGTCTAAAAAATAGAGCCGGTCATTATTTCAGGTCGGGTCCGGGCTATAGTTCGGGTCATCCGAACTCGGCCCGGTGTCCCAGTCATCATACACAATTAATATTTTGTGTTATTAGTGATGGATGATGGCTATTCTTATGTGGAATTTAAGTATTGTAAACCTTAATATTTTGTGTTATTAGTCATTATAAAACTATAAGTTAATGTTTTATGTTTAAAATGCATAAGACTTTAGACTAATGTATAATATTGTGTTATTTGTATTGATTTAAATATTTGGTGTTATTAGACAATATTAGTATTGACTGTGGTTATGCTTTAATTTTAGGAAAGTGTTGGTTTTTGTTATATTTTTCTAAGTGAATTTTACGATGTTAAATAATGGTTGGAGTTTTGGAAATTTGGATATTTTCACATGCTAGCTTACAAGAAGGTAATGTTAACGGCCCGGTTTTGATCCGGTTTTTACCCGATATAATCGTGGCCCGAAAGTGTGTAGGTTTTATCGGGTCTAGGGCCGGGTTTGAGTCTAACAAATAGACCCGGTATATATTTCGGGTCGGGTCTGGGTCACATCAAACTCGGTTTCACCCGACCCATGAACACCCTACACATACAAGCTTTTTTGGCTTACAAGTCCTACAAGTTGGCACAAGCCCAACAAAACACACGCGCATTACACTCCTATATTCGAGAGTAAATACACGCATGTTACTCTACCGTTTCCAGTTTCCAAAGCACGCTACTCACCATTATGATCGACTCTTCTTCTTCTTCCTCGATGAAAACCACAACTGTCATTTTTTCTTCGCGTTTCTCCTCCTCCTCTTCTTCCTTCTTCTTCTCCTCCTCCTCTTCTTCCTTCTTCTTCTCCTCCTTCTTTTGATTTTGTAACATTATGTATTTTTTTCTTCTTTGTTTGATTTTTTCTTCCCAAAAAGAATTATGAGAATATGAAATAAGAAGATGAAGAAGAAGAAGCAGCAGAAGATGAGGAGGAGAAAGAGTTCTGAATTATGCAGGACTTATCAGAATAAAAATACACCCAAATATATATCTTCGTTTTACACCCAAATTTGCTGCAAATAAAGAAATGAGTTATGTTACGTATACACTAAAATCAGCCACCAAAGTTAGCCACCAGTATAAAATACATACTGGAATACAAATATACATTAAAAATAAATTAAAACACACATGTATTTATACACAAATACATTGGTGGCTGATTTTAGGGTACAAATAATATTTTTGTACAGGAAAATGTTTTTTCTAATGCTGCATATTCTTCTTCTTCTTCTTTTCCTTATTTCTTTCTTTCTTTTAGTTAAATGAATGTAAGTTCATCCTCTTCTAAGTAATTTTGCAGCATTATGTATTTCTTCTTCTTCTTTGTTTGATTTTTTTGTTTTTGTTCTTGTTAAGAGAGTAAAACAAGAAGAAACTTGAGAAGGCAAAACAAAAAGAAAAAGATGAATAAGAAAAAAAGAAGAAGAAGATGGCGATGATGATGAAAAAAAGAAGAAGCAGCAGAAGATGAGGAGGAGGAAGAGGAAGAGTTCTGAATTATGCAGAACTTATTAGAATAAAAATACACCCAAATATCTTCATTTTACACCCAAATATCTTCGTTTTACACCCAAATTTGCATCAAATAAGGAAATGAGTTATGTTACGTGTACACTAAAATCAACCACCAAAGTCAGCCACCAATATAAAATACATACTGGAATACAAATATACATTGATTCTTAATTTCGTTTCTCTTCTTATTTGTGCTCCGAACTCTTGTAGAAAAACCTGCAACCTCCGAATAATCCTTGTAAAATTTTACAACATCTTCAAGGGTGTTAAAAGTCATCCCAACCTTGGGGACAAACTGGTCATCAATACCACAGAAGGGCTACAAAATACACCCAAAATACACCATATTAAAATAAGCATAAACTATAGAATGCAAATACAACTATAAAACTATCATAAAAAATAACAAAAACCAGATTCATGAATCATAACTAAACAGAAACTAAAACAATTCAACTAAAAGAATAAGACAATTCACCCTCCATCAGATGAAAAGTCATAAACTGTAAATACACCAAAACTTTCCTAAAATACATCCAAATATTCCTGATCTACACCCGAACGTCTGATATAAAATGGACAAAATTATATTAATTCTAATCAGAACTAGTACATTAGATTTAATTCAAACAAGGAAGAATTAACAGCAAATTTTACAGGCAAGGTTCACACATTATTCAGTTACACAATCAAAAACTACTAACTGGATTCAAATTCAGATTCAATTAAACTAAAACTAAATCACACCTCAGGAACTTCATTGGATTCAGTTTCAAAATCCACTTCGCTTTGGTTCATCTGACAATCTGAAGTTGAATCATCCATTATCTTCAAAAACGATTTCAGAACTTGATGTCAAAAAATAATGGAAATCGAGAATAACGAAGAAAGAAAACATAGAGAGAAAAGTACGTAAATGAAGAAGGAGAAAGCAGAGAGAAATGCACGTAAACGACGAAGGAGAAGGCAGAGAGAAACTCACGAAAGAGATCGAAGAGAGAAGGTAAGAAATTCGAAAAAGAAATAAAATCCTTTCCAAAAAGGAAGTTATATATTCGCGCGTTGATTGAGTTAAAAATCTGTTAGAGGCGCGTGAAACATACGTGCATAACAAGCGCGTTTGAGCGTAACATCAATTAGAGGACTTGTAAGACTTGTATAGTAAAATTACTTATATGTAGAGATTAATTCTAAACAATAATAATTAATGCATCTAATAAGTTAATTTCTTGTCTGTCGATATTATTACTTGTCGCTCTTTTATCGCTTTTGGATTGAGCTCATTAATTTTTTTTCATATGAAAAGAAAATTTAATAACCATGTTATGCATTAAAAAAAGAAAATACTATTTATATACTACTTTTCAGCCACCAATTCATCCATTCTCATTAAAATACAGTAGAAAATATGGTTACGTATAAAGATAATTCAGAACTAATACAACGTCATAAGATTTTCTTCATCGCGCCAAAATCTCCTCTTTTAATCGCAATTTCTTCTCTTCTCGGCAGAAAGGGTTCCATTGCATGCACCTCTCTTCTCTTCTCTTCTCTTCGATCATGCCAACTTCACTCCTTACTTCTCTTCGATCGCACCAACCTCACTCCTCGCTTTCTTCTCTTCTCCACGCTTCCCTCTGCTTTGCTTCACGCTGTTTTTGGTTCTTGTTATCTTAGGGTTTTGATTATAACTTTCGATTCAATGGAATCCACAAGCTTAAATGATGAAATTTGTGTTTAATTTACTTCATACGTTAACTTTTTATTCTTGATTTGATTTTAATTTTTTATTATCCATGTTTTATTCCTAATTTGATTTTAATTTTGTTGATTATCTAGTTATGCAAATGCTTCTGATTTGGCTTATGCTTCTGATATGTGGCTTCATTATATATGTCATTTAGCTCCTTTTACATCATGTACATTGTGTGATTACATACTGAAAAATTTATGTTATAAATTTGTCTAATGAGAAAAATGTTTAGCTCTTAGATTGGAGTTAAATTGGTAGTTTGCATGTTTAAAATTTTTGCATTTTCTTAGATCAGATGATGATACTGATTCTATGAATGTGTGGAGATTTAGTGTTATATTTGACTATTGAGTTTGATTATCATGTTTATCGAGTTTGATTATATTCAGGTTTAATACTATATTTGACTACTAAGTTTGATTATACATGTTTACTGAATTTGATTATACTCAGGTTCAGTGTTTGACTGCTGAGTTTGATTTTAATTTTACATATGCATATGGCTCTAATTTGATTTTAATTTTTTATTATCCATTTAAAAAAAAGAAAGATGTTCAGTCTCTTATGTAGATATACACACGTACACGCATTATGTGCTTTTAATAACATTGTTAATAACTTCTTAATAAAATTCCTTTTTAATTCTAATTAGTATTTTTTCTCCAAAATTAATTAATTAATTAAATTCACTTAGTTAAAACACTTTTAGTCTATGACATAATTGCAACAAATTAAGCACTTTATAGCATGAGTCAGATCTTGATTGTTCCTAGTAAGACACATTGGCTGTGGTGCACATTTGCAAATAATTGATTATTTTATTATGTGAAAAATTGCAGGTTTGATTATATTTATAAGATAATTTGAAGTTGCTTATGTTGGTTGTTGGAGGACAATTTCTGTTGATGATAGTCTTTCCATTCCATTCATCTTTAATTACTAATTTGTCTTATTTATTCATAGAAAATTAAGAGCATTTTTATACCTGATTTGATTTTAAATTTTTGATTATCTATGTTTTAGGTTGTTCCAAGTATAGAAATGGCATTCTTTTCTGTGAAATATTATGAAACTTTTTATATCAATTATGCAAAAAATGGTTGATTTTTTATGGAATATAAGAACTACTAAGTAGGATAAAAATAGACAGATTACATACCAAATCTTGATATGTTCTAGAGCTGGTTATCGAAGATAAAAAATTGATCCACTAAAAAAGATAAATCCAACTTCCGAGTAAAATTGTAAAGTTAGGATTATTGTGAAAAGGGATAAGAAGTTGGAATATGTGTTAACTTTTGTGAATATCCAACACAACCATGCTATTAGTCCTTGGATGGCAAAGACTCTGAGAAAGAATAGGAAACTAAGCTTGCATGCTAAACAGATAGTTGAGATCAATGATCAAGCTGGTGTTATAATGAGAAACTCCAATCAGAGTTTAGCAACTGTTGCTGGTGACTATGATAAATTGACTTTTACTGAAAAAGATCTTCGGAATCATGTAGCAAAAAGTGTCAGAGTCATACAAGAGAAGGGGGATGCGCAATCATTAATGCAGTATTTTCATAGGATGCAACAATAAAATCGTAACTTCTTTTACGAAGTTAAATTGGACGAGCAACATCGTATAGAGCATGCTTTTTGGGCTGATGCTAGAAGTCGTGTTGCTTATGAGCACTTTGGCGACGTTGTGAGATTTAATACGATGTACCTAACAAACAGGTACGACACCACAATTATATATTTCAATTTAATTATATGTACTCTGGTTTTTGCATGTGTTTGATGTATAGGGAAAGGTATAGAATAGAATGAATTTGCTCCTGCTGTGCATGATATACTGAGTTTGATTATGTACTCTTGTTTTTACATATGTTTGATGTATAGGGATAGGTAGAATAGAATGAATTTGCTGCTACTGCTGTGCATGATATACTAGGTTTGATTATGTACTCTTGTTTTTATTATAGGTATGATATGCCTTTTTCCTCATTTCTTGGGGTTAACCACCATGGCCAATCATTACTACTTGGTTGCGCTCTTCTTTCATGCGAAGAAGAGAGTTCCTTTGTTTGGTTATTTGATTGTTGGATATGATGTATGGGTGGCAAGCTGTCTATTGGCATATTGACAGATCAATGCAAAACTATGCGAAATGCCATTGAAAAATCGTTGCCAATGACACAACATTGACGGTGTATTTGGCATATCATGATAAAAATTCCAGAAAAAATAGGAGCATGCAAGCAATTTAACGAGATTAGTACTGATATGACACATATTGTGTAGGATTCTAGGTCTAAGGAAGCATTTGAGAGCTCTTGGACTGATTTTATCAATAGATTCAGTTTGCATGATAATAATTGGTTAGCAGGTATTTTATGAGTTTGATTATCTTATATCTACTGCTTGATTATTTATCATTTATTAATCAACATGCCTTACAAATTTGATTATGCACATTTTATGGTTTTAGGTTTGTACGAAGAACGTAACAAGTGAGTCCCTATTTTTCTTAGCAACAGTTTTTGGGCAGGCATGAGTAATACTCAAAGGAGTGAAAGCATGCATGCATTTATGAAGGGCTACCTAATCTCAAAGAGCAACTTGCAACAATTTGTAACACAATATGACAACTGTCTTGCAAATAAAGCTCAACAAGAATATGAATTGGATGCTGCCAGCTTTAATACCATTATCCCTTGTGCTACTACCTCTACTATTGAAAAACAGTTTCAAAAGGAATATACTCATGCAAAGTTTAATGAGCTTTAAAAGGCGTTTAGAGCAAAGGCTAATTTCTTTTCAACAAAAGAGCATGAAGAGCGATATATTGTTACTTATAAGGTTATAGAAGAGATTAAGAATGGTGATAAGATGTTTGATTCTACGTATGAGGTGTTGTTCGATTCTTTAACTTTAGATGTTTCTTGCTAATGCCATCTTTTTTAGTAAAAGGAAATCTTATGCCACTATACTCTTTCAGTCCTTGGTCTTGAAAGATGATGACAAGTCATCTTATGCTAGCATTTCAAGTATTTTTCACTTGTTTCATTAGGTTTTATGCACTTTCTCGCATTATAAGTAAGTAATTTGGAGTGGATTTGTATGGTTATGTCAACTCAATCTACCATCATTTATTTGACACAAAATCACAAGGTTTAAGCTAGAATTCGTTGGTTTTTGAATGATTTAGAGATCTTGTGAATTTGGTGATGCTTGTATTGGTTGTTTTGATTACTTATAGGTGAAGAAAAGAAAGAAACAAGGAAAGTATGCTCAACCAAGTGTGGCCCATGAAACAAAATTAAGGAAGCAAGCATAGCGCTCAAAAAGTGAGCGGAGCGCTCAATAAGTGAACGCTAGCATGGAGAGGCCAACCAAGAAGCAAGGGCGCTACGTTTAGAGTGTCAACGGAGTGCTACAAGGAAGTGCTCTAGCAAGGCACCAGCGCTCAAAACAAAGGAGTGCTCTGTTAACTATCTTACCTTTATCGTGGCCTCCCCAAGAAGAAAAGCAAGGCGTAGCACACTAAAGGGAGCCGTCCAAGGTTCGAAATGGGGACCAAGAGAAGCGCTACAAGGCTTGGCAAGGAAATTGCTCAAAATGGCTTCACCAGGGTTCCAAGAGGGAGCCTCACTCTAAGGTAGGTAGCGCTACGTTCAAAGCACTCACTGAGCGCTATTGGTGAATGAAAATTGGCCCAAAATGAAACAAGCAAGGCTCGAAGAGGGATCCAAGGGAACCAAAGTGGCGCTACGTTGAAACACTTCGCTTAGCGCTATGTTTGGGCTTGGCATGAAGACAAGAGGAAGCAAGGAGCGCTACGTTTAGTTAATTCACTGAGTGCTTCCCTGAGCCCAATTTCAATCAAATGCCACCTTGGATCAAATTCTTCACCAATTTGAAAAGCCCACTCCAAAGTCTGAAAATCAAAATTAGAAAGTGTATAAATAGGACTTAGTTTGATTTGTAAAGGACCTTCTTTTCAATTTTTAGTTTTACCTTTTGCTCAATTTTACATTTTACCTTGGAGCTCAATTTTACTTTTTAGCTTTGCTTTTCATTTTCTTCTACAACTTCTGCTATCTGTTATTGGAATTTGAATTGAGATTGAAGAGCTTCATTGATTCTAAGTTTGGGAATCATCTTTTACCTCTCTTCTCAATTGTTCTAAGAATTGGATTTGAATTTAGTTTTCTGTTTTCATTTTCTTGCTTCAGTAACTTTTACTTTCTGTTTTGAGTTTTGGATTGAGATTGAAGAAATTCTGTTTCAAGTCTTGATCTGAAATTCATCTTAGTTCTTCTTCTGTATAATTCAGTGAATTGAAAATTGGATCTGAGTTTTATTTGCTGTTTCATTTATATTTCTTCTGCAAATTATTTTCTGTTTGATCAAGGAAGGAATTGAGATCTAGATCTACTTTCTAGTCTCATTGATCCCCTGAGATCTTCAATTTCTCTTTTAGATTTCACAATTGAGCTAAGTTTACTTTCTGTTTTGTTCTTCAAGCAATTTTACCTTTCTTTTTAGATTTTCTGCAACTTATTTCATATTCTATTTCTCTGAGTAATTTTTCTTTACATTCTCTTGTTAAATTCTGAATCCCAGCTCCCACATCCCTTTACTATTCAAGCAATTTATATTTCTTGCAATCTAAGCTTCAGTCATTTACATTACTTGCACTTTAAGATTCAGCTCTTTTACTTTCTTGCACTTTAAGTTTCATGCAATTTACTCTTCTGCACTTTACTTTTCTATCAATTTCCCCTCTCCCTTTTATTTTCATGCAATTTAGCTTATGTTATTCAAGTTTCACTTAAATTATCAACTGTTTTCTTAACTAAATTCATCACCTAACTAAAATTGCTCAATCCATCAATCCATGTGGGATCGACCTCACTCATGTGAGTAATTACTACTTGATGCGACCCGGTACACTTGCCGGTGAGTTTAGGTGTGGAATTCTAATTTCCAACCCATCAAGTTTTTGGCACCGTTGCCGGGGATTGATTTAGATTGACAATGATTAAGTAGGGTGGTAATCTAGATTAAGCAATTTTCTTTTGTTTTTCTTTTAAGCATATTAACTGTTTGACACATTGTGTCAACTAACCCTCTAACTACATTCTGGCATGAGAATATCCACTTTCCATTTGGATTGTTTGTGATTGTGCAGGTCATGAAGGATGAGGAAGAAGTAACCAACAATGCTCAACCTGCAAGGAGAGTGTTGGCCTCTTATACCATTCCTAATCCAAGGCACTGTGGGAGTAGCATACTTACTCCAAATGTCAATGCAAACAACTTTGAATTGAAGCCTCAACTCATCACCTTGGTGCAGAACAACTATTCTTATGGAGGAGGCCCCTTGGAAGATCCAAACCAGCACCTATCCACCTTTCTAAGGATATGTGACACAGTGAAGACCAATGATGTACATCCCGATATTTACAAGTTGCTGCTATTTTCATTTTCCCTGAGAGACAAAGCTACCCAATGGTTGAAGGTATTTCCAAGAGAAATCATCAACAATTGGGAGGATCTAGTGAACAAGTTCCTAGCCAAGTTCTATCCTCCCCAAAGGATCATCAAGCTAAAAACAGAAGTGCAAACATTCATTCAATTCAATGGAGAGTCACTGTATGATGCCTGGGAGAGATACAAAGCTTTAATCAGGAAGTGCCCACCAGAAATGTTTAGTGAATGGGATAGACTCCAATACTTCTATGAAGGATTGACACTGAGAGCTCAAGAGGCCCTTGACTATTCAGTAGGAGGCTCAGTGCAACTCATGAAGACAGCTGAAGAAGCCCAACATCTCATAGACATTGTGACTAATAATCAATATTTTTTGCTCATCAAAGGCAACGCCTACCAGCTCTCAAGAGAGATGTCTTGGAGCTTGAAGGTGTTGACACTATCTTGGTACAACACAAATAGATGCACCATGTCACGGCCCAAAATGAGCCATAACCGGCGCTTAGGAAAATAATCCCCTAGCAAGCCGACAGAGGTGCGGCGACCATGGCAGCAGCAGCAGTGGAGTTCCAACTGCGGTGGAACCTCCCTGTAACCCCTTCTCTCTCCATGCGTGTTCTATTTCTCCCCTCGGCGACAAATCTGACGGCGCGAAACGGAGGCACGAACGGCGGCAATGGTGGCTAGGCTTGACGGTGACGACCCTTCCCGCGATGGCTCTGGGTAGAACGGCACGTCTTCCCTCTGTTTGCGAACCTCCATGGATGGCGACGATGAAGACCTCAGCAATGACGACAGCGACGCGGGCTCCATAAGACGGTGACACCTCCTTCTCCCCGCGCGGCTCTCTCTCTCCCTCGGTTCTGGCCTTCCTCGCGACGACACGATGGCGGCGACGGTGGCAGTGACGCCCACCGGCACCACCTCCCTTCCTTCCTCTTCTTTTCCCTCTCCGGTTCTCCCCCTCTTCTCTTTTCCCTTTCTGTTCATTTGTTCTGCTGTTGGGTAAGGGTGGCTAGGGTTCTGGTGAATGTGTGAAGGAGTGTGTTGTGTCCAAATTAGGGTTAGGATTTTAGTTTGGAAAAAGAGAAGTAAGGGTATTTTAGGGATTTTACATTCTACCCTCCTTATAAAAATTTTCGTCCTCGAAAATTGATATAA
Source organism: Arachis ipaensis (assembly GCF_000816755.2). Classification (NCBI taxonomy): domain Eukaryota; kingdom Viridiplantae; phylum Streptophyta; class Magnoliopsida; order Fabales; family Fabaceae; genus Arachis; species Arachis ipaensis. The sequence continues at coordinate 20,069,481 of NC_029790.2, read as the reverse complement.
CCTACAAAACTTTACTTGGTTTTAGCACTTTTCACTTAGTTTGACCATCTCCTCAAAATACACTTTGACTTCATAATCTCTTGGTTCTGTTGTACATCTCCTTGGTAGTAACCAGTCCCACGTCAAGCTTTAGAATTACAACTTTCTGAACTTCAACATCGATAAGCTATGTCCTAATGAACTAACGTATCGTTTGCTATCTGGGAATCGCACGTGACACCGAAACAAGCACGAGTTTACTCAAAAGGATTCGAAACCTAGGAAGAGAATAGCAAACATAACGGATGGTGTTCGCACAAACGTAGAAGGATGCATTAAGATCGTAATTAAACGATGATGTACAAAATCAATGAAGTGTGCCAGAAAGAGTCAATTGAATCTTAACAAGAAAATCTGAATCAAAAAATTTTGATAGAAACAATAAAAGAAAATATAGTGCATTAGGTCAAAACAAGTTTAAGCTGAATCAAAGAAGTACAAAGTTTACCGAAAGAAGGCAACCAAAGTCAATGGCAGTTTTTTTTTTTTTCCGAGAAAGATTTAAGTGGATGATTAGGGACACGATAAGGTAAGAAAAGAATCAAATCAAAAACTTTTTCAAAGGAGATCTGGAACAAGAATTCCGGGAGAATACTAGAAGATATGATGTATCATAGTGAAGCAAGTGCACACTACATCAAGGAGTTACATAATTCATGTAAAGGAATGCAACGTCAACACCTATGTTGTCGAGAATCTATGGGACAGTCAAAAGCACGATAAGATCAAGATATGCATAAGATGTAGGACATGAAACAAAATAATCAAATTTCATTTCAACAAGAACTAAAACAAGGAACTCCCGATATGAAATATAGCGGAATGAACGATACATCAAACACGCGGCACGATTATAGCGCATACTTCAACACAAACCATCCCAAGAAGAACACCCAACGTTCCCAAACCTAACGATTACCATTACTTAGATAAAAGAAACGAAAGAGTTTAGAAGAACTATTTCTCGCAGGTTATAATTTCTAGCTCTCCGTATGCACCATGCTCAACAATCATACCACAAGATATGACAACGCTAGATGGAATATAGATTTTTTTTTTCGACAAAACTAGAAAGTGAACAAAACAAAACAAAGTCCAGCAGAACAATATCATTGTAGCATAAGAGGCTTTTGGGCATAAGTAAATGTTGAAATCATCGAAAAAACTTCACCATATTCTTTATTCCCTAACCATTTCTCATCAACATCATCATCAAGACTCTAAAAAAAATTAGTATCACTTGAAAATTTCTACTTCTAAACATCAACAGCCATAACAAAATGAAATATTCAAACACAATCAATTAAAGTATACTGATAAAGGAAAGATTCAAAACAAGCAAATGCAACATATGATAAAACCCGAAAAAATGAACCAATTAAAAATAGAAAACTCATGAAAAGAAAAAGAAAAAAAATAATGATAAATTTTACATTTTCAAGATCAAACTATGATCACTCCATATCCAATTATCCATTATTTTCTAAGTTAACAAGCTATGATGGAACAACTCAAGATCAAATCCAATGACTCAAAGAACTCGTAGTACAAAAATTCATTTATCAATTTATTTAGAGTTTAGACATTCCCAATTTTCATACATTGCAAACAAGAAATTTTTCAATCTTCATCACCCACAATTTCAGTGCAAGGTGTCAATTACAGATGGACTGGCAATTTAAAATATTTCCGCCATAATTCTATAATAATAAAAAAAACATATGTAACATATAGGAGTTTATGCCTCAATACAGTATTTGTAGTACAAGCACATCTCAAGTGAGCATTACCATACTAATCATATGAATTTAAAAGGAAAAATTCTTCCTTGATATCTTAAAAGCGAAATATCTAAAAGAAATAGCATCAACTAATCAAGAGCCATCACTATATTATAAAGCCAATGACATATAAGTTGAGCAATTAGAACTTAGTTCTTTCACTCTTTGTTTATGGAAGAATAACAACAAAAATAAATAAATAAAAATTGCATAAGTATGAAAGTCAAGTTTAAACCATAAATACTTTATGAATAAGATAAGATATAAACCTCCTAGCTCACTATTAACTGATTTTAGAAATTTTCAACCAAGATTCATCAAGTTACAACCACATCAATCATCAATTCAGCAACAATTACATACTTTTAAACAACTTTATAGCAGTAACCAATAACCTCATACATCCCTCAAAAGCAATTAACCTATATTACTTATTTGTTATGTTAGTTACTATAATAATCATTAATCAAGCAACATATATCAGCAAGCAACTATCTAAATTAGTGGCTAACACCCACATGCAAGCTACAATTTAACATATATTCAAGATAATCATCATATGCTTTATAATCATTAGTTGAATATAACAAGAAAAAAACTTGTATATAAAATTTGTTTTGCTTTAAGGATTTAGATATCTAATTTTTTTTTTCATAAAAAAATCAGTAGAAATTCTTTTTATATATGTAAGATCTATAATCACAATCTCACAAAGTACAACAAACTAAAAAAAAAACCTAATCTCTCTAAATCTCTGAGAATAAAAACTAGTTGAGAGCAAAGAAATTTTCAAAAAAACTAAGGTCAAAATAATTTCTCAAATTTTAGATCTTAGCCAAGAGCAAAATTCATCATCTAATCACCAACAAAAAGCAAGCGATCACAATCTAGATATCACCTGAACAATCAGAAAAAGAGCTCCGTAACAGAAAAAACCATATTTGACAACATAGTACCATAATAGAACTAGATCAGCAAATTAGAAATGCTCAACCAAATTGAAAAACAGAAAAACATTTTCAATCCACCCAATTAATCGCTCAGATAATTCACTACACCTAAGTAGAGAAAATCATCAATCTAACAAAACACTTTAACACTTCATTCATATGTTTATCGCATAATTTTTCTCTTTGAGCAATTGAATAACAATTTTTAAAATTATTGATTCGAAAAAAAGACAGAATCACAAACAAATCAAACCTCATAGCTTCAAAGATTATTAATATAAGAACAAACCGTAATATCCAGAATAAATTATCTCGATCAACAACTAAGCAAATTTATGCAATTCGTAAATTCAAATAAAGTTCTATAAAGGAATTAGATAATCATGCACATCAAACACCAATCGAATCTTCTAAATAATGCATAAAACCTTGCCATCTGGAATCGTAAGGAACACGAAGAAGATTAAAGCATACATTTACAAAAGCAAGAAAGTGTAGAACTGGCTACGAGAGAAATTACGAACTGGAGTTGAAACTCAAGCCATTGAACAAAAAAACGTTAAAGAAACCTACCAAAAGATAACCGAAGATTGGGTAGAAGAAAAGAATAGGAGTAGCAAAAGCGACAGAGGACGTATGATCACAATAATCAGAAGACAACAATGACACAGAGGACAACGATGACATTCCTATAGGCCTTTGATAGTGCCACAATTTGTCGACGGTGGCAGTGACGCCCACCGGCACCACCTCCCTTCCTTCCTCTTCTTTTCCCTCTCCGGTTCTCCCCCTCTTCTCTTTCTGCTTTCTGTTCATTTGTTCTGCTGTTGGGTAAGGGTGGCTAGGGTTCTGGTGAATGTGTGAAGGAGTGTGTTGTGTCCAAATTAGGGTTAGGATTTTAGTTTGGAAAAAGAGAAGTAAGGGTATTTTAGGGATTTTACATTCTACCCTCCTTATAAAAATTTTCGTCCTCGAAAATTGATATAACCTACAAAACTTTACTTGGTTTTAGCACTTTTCACTTAGTTTGACCATCTCCTCAAAATACACTTTGACTTCATAATCTCTTGGTTCTGTTGTACATCTCCTTGGTAGTAACCAGTCCCACGTCAAGCTTTAGAATTACAACTTTCTGAACTTCAACATCGATAAGCTATGTCCTAATGAACTAACGTATCGTTTGCTATCTGGGAATCGCACGTGACACCGAAACAAGCACGAGTTTACTCAAAAGGATTCGAAACCTAGGAAGAGAATAGCAAACATAACGGATGGTGTTCGCACAAACGTAGAAGGATGCATTAAGATCGTAATTAAACGATGATGTACAAAATCAATGAAGTGTGCCAGAAAGAGTCAATTGAATCTTAACAAGAAAATCTGAATCAAAAAATTTTGATAGAAACAATAAAAGAAAATATAGTGCATTAGGTCAAAACAAGTTTAAGCTGAATCAAAGAAGTACAAAGTTTACCGAAAGAAGGCAACCAAAGTCAATGGCAGTTTTTTTTTTTTTCCGAGAAAGATTTAAGTGGATGATTAGGGACACGATAAGGTAAGAAAAGAATCAAATCAAAAACTTTTTCAAAGGAGATCTGGAACAAGAATTCCGGGAGAATACTAGAAGATATGATGTATCATAGTGAAGCAAGTGCACACTACATCAAGGAGTTACATAATTCATGTAAAGGAATGCAACGTCAACACCTATGTTGTCGAGAATCTATGGGACAGTCAAAAGCACGATAAGATCAAGATATGCATAAGATGTAGGACATGAAACAAAATAATCAAATTTCATTTCAACAAGAACTAAAACAAGGAACTCCCGATATGAAATATAGCGGAATGAACGATACATCAAACACGCGGCACGATTATAGCGCATACTTCAACACAAACCATCCCAAGAAGAACACCCAACGTTCCCAAACCTAACGATTACCATTACTTAGATAAAAGAAACGAAAGAGTTTAGAAGAACTATTTCTCGCAGGTTATAATTTCTAGCTCTCCGTATGCACCATGCTCAACAATCATACCACAAGATATGACAACGCTAGATGGAATATAGATTTTTTTTTTCGACAAAACTAGAAAGTGAACAAAACAAAACAAAGTCCAGCAGAACAATATCATTGTAGCATAAGAGGCTTTTGGGCATAAGTAAATGTTGAAATCATCGAAAAAACTTCACCATATTCTTTATTCCCTAACCATTTCTCATCAACATCATCATCAAGACTCTAAAAAAAATTAGTATCACTTGAAAATTTCTACTTCTAAACATCAACAGCCATAACAAAATGAAATATTCAAACACAATCAATTAAAGTATACTGATAAAGGAAAGATTCAAAACAAGCAAATGCAACATATGATAAAACCCGAAAAAATGAACCAATTAAAAATAGAAAACTCATGAAAAGAAAAAGAAAAAAAATAATGATAAATTTTACATTTTCAAGATCAAACTATGATCACTCCATATCCAATTATCCATTATTTTCTAAGTTAACAAGCTATGATGGAACAACTCAAGATCAAATCCAATGACTCAAAGAACTCGTAGTACAAAAATTCATTTATCAATTTATTTAGAGTTTAGACATTCCCAATTTTCATACATTGCAAACAAGAAATTTTTCAATCTTCATCACCCACAATTTCAGTGCAAGGTGTCAATTACAGATGGACTGGCAATTTAAAATATTTCCGCCATAATTCTATAATAATAAAAAAAACATATGTAACATATAGGAGTTTATGCCTCAATACAGTATTTGTAGTACAAGCACAATCAAACCTCATAGCTTCAAAGATTATTAATATAAGAACAAACCGTAATATCCAGAATAAATTATCTCGATCAACAACTAAGCAAATTTATGCAATTCGTAAATTCAAATAAAGTTCTATAAAGGAATTAGATAATCATGCACATCAAACACCAATCGAATCTTCTAAATAATGCATAAAACCTTGCCATCTGGAATCGTAAGGAGCACGAAGAAGATTAAAGCATACATTTACAAAAGCAAGAAAGTGTAGAACTGGCTACGAGAGAAATTACGAACTGGAGTCGAAACTCAAGCCATTGAACAAAAAAACGTTAAAGAAACCTACCAAAAGATAACCGAAGATTGGGTAGAAGAAAAGAATAGGAGTAGCAAAAGCGACAGAGGACGTATGATCACAATAATCAGAAGACAACAATGACACAGAGGACAACGATGACATTCCTATAGGCCTTTGATAGTGCCACAATTTGTAAAAATAGGCGCACTTCTATTTATACAATTGTGATCCTACCATAGGACACTTGCTCCATATTACACAGATGAAACCTAAGCTCTGATACCACTTTGTCACGGCCCAAAATGAGCCATAACCGGCGCTTAGGAAAATAATCCCCTAGCAAGTCTAACAAACTCAAATATAAGTTGAAATAAGAAAATTACAAATATTTTACAAGTTCTAAAATAAATAGTTATATATTTAACAAATCTTAAAATAATTAAGAATGGTTGGATCCTGCCTGTGACATATGGAGCATATACATCTAGAAATTCGACAAAATAGATACTCATTGCAGATCGTGACTCTTGATTAGAATGTCTCACATAGTCAAGCATTTGTTCCTGAAAAATATTTTTAGAAAAAGGGATGAGTTTTGCAACTCAGTGACTAGACAATACATCTATAATCCACATGAGACCATATAAACATTATTATCAAAATAATTTTAATTAGAAAACAGTAGTTGATAATAATAATAAGTGAATCAATAAGGGAGTCCTCATACAAAAATCAAATCAAATAGTCCACACTTGGGCGGCTCCACCTCTAAGGGTAGCCCTTTCCTCTAGTGTGTCCGTACGGAATAACAGATCTAACGTGTGGCCTACACATTAGGCTAGCAACACCCCTGCTAGCTGGGGTCTGAGTTAGATGCATCTAAGTTAACGTCATAACCCCCGTTAACTACGATTTTCTAATACGAGCCTCCCAAACCAATTCAAAACATATAATTCCAAATACAACAAATCTTTGATCTTTCAAATATATAAGGTATC
>NC_029790.2:20018393-20056246 GCF_000816755.2 Arachis ipaensis | reverse complement strand
TGAGTTTTGCAACTCAGTGACTAGACAATACATCTATAATCCACATGAGACCATATAAACATTATTATCAAAATAATTTTAATTAGAAAACAGTAGTTGATAATAATAATAAGTGAATCAATAAGGGAGTCCTCATACAAAAATCAAATCAAATAGTCCACACTTGGGCGGCTCCACCTCTAAGGGTAGCCCTTTCCTCTAGTGTGTCCGTACGGAATAACAGATCTAACGTGTGGCCTACACATTAGGCTAGCAACACCCCTACTAGCTGGGGTCTGAGTTAGATGCATCTAAGTTAACGTCATAACCGCCGTTAACTACGGTTTTCTAATACGAGCCTCCCAAACCAATTCAAAACATATAATTTCAAATATAACAAATCTTTGATCTTTCAAATATATAAGGTATCGAATCAAACCAAATCATATTATACTTTCTCATCAGAATCCTTTCCAATCATACTTTTTCAATCATAACACATTTCAAATATATTTCACATTCTTTAAACTAAGTGAATAATACCAACAAATATTTCAATGCTTCAAAAACAGATATTCAAAAAACCGCCGTTAACTACGGTTTTCTAATACGAGCCTCCCAAACCAATTCAAAACATATAATTTCAAATATAACAAATCTTTGATCTTTCAAATATATAAGGTATCGAATCAAACCAAATCATATTATACTTTCTCATCAGAATCCTTTCCAATCATACTTTTTCAATCATAACACATTTCAAATATATTTCACATTCTTTAAACTAAGTGAATAATACCAACAAATATTTCAATGCTTCAAAAACAGATATTCAAGTAAATTCAAACATTTTAGAATAATACAAAACTTCATCAAAAATATATATGGTCTCAAAAACAAATATTCAAGTAAGATCAAATAATTTAAAATAATGCAAAACTTCATTAAAAATATATATAGTCTCATGTATAGTTTCGAAAGTATAAACTTCATAAAAATGAATTATTTAATTCAAAAAAATCAATTATTCTAATCCATTTAAAATCATTCAAGGCAATTATAGTGAGTATAATTCAAAAGTCATAATTGATATATATAAAAATAATTATAGATGCACAATCAAATAATTATAAATGTAAAGCCTACTCACAATGTGGTCCCAAAGGACCAAAGATACCAAACCCGGAGTGCCAAATTCAAGACAAGGAGGATTGAAGTAGAATAAAACAAATGAGCGCTAAATTTGGAGCGGAGTAGCGACAAGATGGAGCTGGCGATAATCCTGGAAATCTAAAACAGGCAAAACTAAAATCGAATTAAAACAAGGACAAGACAGATTAAATGGTGGCATAATAGGACATAAAAGCTAGAGCAGAATCAAGGAAGGAGGCTGAACTGGGATAATGACTTCAGCTCCAGCAGCACCAACAACTCCGGCAGCAACGACGATGGCTTGGTTCAGGTACATCCGAACGACGACAGGAACAGCGCAGCAACGAAGAGTCCCTCCTAGGCATTTCTCTCTCTCCGAAAACTCCTCTCTCTTGAAGCTCCAAATCTGCAACTACGACAATGACAACGTGGCTAGCTTCGACGGCGGCAGCTAGGCGTTTCTTGGCGACAGAGGTGCGGCGACCATGGCAGCAGCAGCAGTGGAGTTCCAACTGCGGTGGAACCTCCCTGTAACCCCTTCTCTCTCCATGCGTGTTCTATTTCTCCCCTCGGCGACAAATCTGACGGCGCGAAACGGAGGCACGAACGGCGGCAATGGTGGCTAGGCTTGACGGCGACGACCCTTCCCGCGATGGCTCTGGGTAGAACGGCGCGTCTTCCCTCTGTTTGCGAACCTCCATGGATGGCGACGATGAAGACCTCAGCAATGACGACAGCGACGCGGGCTCCATAAGACGGTGACACCTCCTTCTCCCCGCGCGGCTCTCTCTCTCCCTCGGTTCTGGCCTTCCTCGCGACGACACGATGGCGGCGACGGTGGCAGTGACGCCCACCGGCACCACCTCCCTTCCTTCCTCTTCTTTTCCCTCTCCGGTTCTCCCCCTCTTCTCTTTTCCCTTTCTGTTCATTTGTTCTGCTGTTGGGTAAGGGTGGCTAGGGTTCTGGTGAATGTGTGAAGGAGTGTGTTGTGTCCAAATTAGGGTTAGGATTTTAGTTTGGAAAAAGAGAAGTAAGGGTATTTTAGGGATTTTACACACCAACAACTTCAGCAACAAATGGAGATTATGGCCAAGAAAATTGATGGACTGCAAAGTGCTGCAATTATAAATGTAAAGCCTACTCACAATGTGGTCCCAAAGGACCAAAGATACCAAACCCGGAGTGCCAAATTCAAGACAAGGAGGATTGAAGTAGAATAAAACAAATGAGCGCTAAATTTGGAGCGGAGTAGCGACAAGATGGAGCTGGCGATAATCCTGGAAATCTAAAACAGGCAAAACTAAAATCGAATTAAAACAAGGACAAGACAGATTAAATGGTGGCATAATAGGACATAAAAGCTAGAGCAGAATCAAGGAAGGAGGCTGAACTGGGATAATGACTTCAGCTCCAGCAGCACCAACAACTCCGGCAGCAACGACGATGGCTTGGTTCAGGTACATCCGAACGACGACAGGAACAGCGCAACAGCGGAGAGTCCCTCCTCGTCATTTCTCTCTCTCCGGAAACTCCTCTCTCTTGAAGCTCCAAATCTGCAACTACGACAATGACAACGTAGCTAGCTTCGACGGCGGCAGCTAGGCATTTCTTGGCGACAGAGGTGCGGCGACCATGGCAGCAGCAGCAGTGGAGTTCCAACTGCGGTGGAACCTCCCTGTAACCCCTTCTCTCTCCATGCGTGTTCTATTTCTCCCCTCGGCGACAAATCTGACGGCGCGAAACGGAGGCACGAACGGCGGCAATGGTGGCTAGGCTTGACGGTGACGACCCTTCCCGCGATGGCTCTGGGTAGAACGGCGCGTCTTCCCTCTGTTTGCGAACCTCCATGGATGGCGACGATGAAGACCTCAGCAGCGACGCCAGCGACGCGGGCTCCATAAGACGGTGACACCTCCTTCTCCCCGCGCGGCTCTCTCTCTCCCTCGGTTCTGGCCTTCCTCGCGACGACACGATGGCGGCGACGGTGGCAGTGACGCCCACCGGCACCACCTCCCTTCCTTCCTCTTCTTTTCCCTCTCCGGTTCTCCCCCTCTTCTCTTTTCCCTTTCTGTTCATTTGTTCTACTGTTGGGTAAGGGTGGCTAGGGTTCTGGTGAATGTGTGAAGGAGTGTGTTGTGTCCAAATTAGGGTTAGGATTTTAGTTTGGAAAAAGAGAAGTAAGGGTATTTTAGGGATTTTACACACCAACAACTTCAGCAACAAATGGAGATTATGGCCAAGAAAATTGATGGACTGCAAAGTGCTGCAGTAAACACTCAAAGCCAATCTCAAACCGCACATGGGTAGAATCAATCTGAAGAAAGTTTTGGGACATTCAATTATGAGCAACAAAGCCCTGAGTAGGTGCAATACATGAACAACACCTCAAGTTTATTCCAACACAACTTCCATGGTGATGCACACAAGACACCCTGAAGGACTCATTCTAATTTAAGGTGGGGTGAGCATCAGAATCAAGGACAAAGGGACTTCAACTCTGGTAGCCTCAACAACACAAACAACCAAAGCCATTCATCTAATAATACTACCAATTCAAAAACCCACAAAACACATATCACCAACCCCATAACAACTCACAAAACCACCAGAATAACTTTTCCACATCCACATTCCACCCAAAAAATAACCCCGCAAATAGTTCAAACAACTTCCAGCAACAACCATCTTATTTTACACAACCACAACCAAATCCAGACTCCCAAAGAATCTCTAGTCTAGAGATAATGATGGAGAAACTCATGAAAAATCAAGAGATGACAAGACAAGATCAGGAAGCAGCAAGGAAAGATCAAGCCATAACAAGTAAAAACCAAGAAGCTTCAATCAGAAATCTTGAGAGGCATATGGAATAAATGGCTAAACAAATTACAGAGATGGGTGAGAAGCAACCAAATGCATCCCCTAGTGCCACTCAAGACCACCCAAGGGACAAAGGAAAAACTACAAAGTGGGAGGAGTGCAAAGCAATCATAGTGGGAACTGAGGAGACTGGGGAGAAGGAAGCCATCAATCAGGAAGAACACAACAGAGAAGTTCCACAAGAAGAGACAGAAGAGAGAAGTGAAGAGGATAAAAAGACCAAGAATGCAAAAAGCTCAAAGAGAGATAAGAACACCCTTGAAACACAACTACAAGAGAAGAAGGAAGGGGTGAAGCCATATGTCTCCAAACTTCCATACCCTCAGAGGTTCAAAAAAGAAAACGAGGATAAGCAATACTCAAAGTTCTTGGACATATTCAAGACACTCAGCATCAATATTCCCTTCTTAGAAGCACTTGAACAGATGCCATTATATGCCAAATTTATGAAAGAAGTGCTAACAAAGAAAAAACCCTTGAAGGAAGGACAGATTGTTGAAATGACAATGGAGTGTAGTGCTATTCTCCAAAGAGGTCTACCAGAGAAGACGGATGATCCTGGAAGGTTTTACATATCTTGTACCATAGGAAACATAACTATTGAGAAATCATTCTGTGACCTTGGTGCAAGCATAAACTTGATGCCTCTATCTCTTATGAGGAAGCTTCAAATTTTTGAACTGAAATCCACTTGAATAGCTTTTCAAATGGCTGACAAATTCATTCAGCAAGCACTTGGAGTTGTAGAGAATGTACTGGTAAAAGTGGAGAAATTCCTTCTCCCAGCTGATTTTGTCATCCTGGATATGGAGGAGAACCCTAACACTCCCATCATTCTGGGGAGGCCTTTCCTAGCTACGGGCAGAGCATTGATAGATGTTAAAAAAGGGAAATTGTTGCTAAGAGTGCATGATAAGCACCTAGCATTTCATGTCTTTAAGACTTTACATGAGCCCACTCAAGAAGAAGAATGCAAGAAGGATAAGGCCAGAGATCATAGCTCAAAGAAGACAATTAAGGAGTCAACTCCAAGGTTTCTAAACCCATGCTTGAAAGAAGTAGAGATGTTGCAACAGACCAAAGAAATCAATGAGAAACTAGATCCAAAACCCCCAGATGAGAACCTCGACACTCCAGATAAAGAACCACCAAGGCATGAATTATCTTCTGAGAAAGAAAAGAAGAAGAGGCCAAAAGGGTGGAGAAACAAGAAAATCCCCACTGAAGGCTTCTCACCAAGGGATAAAGTGATGTTAAACACCCAACCAATGAAGGTGTGTCTACAATTATCTGAGTATTATACTGTGAACCGGATCCTTTCACTTGAACACCTAGAGATCATCAAAGAGGAGACCAGAAGGAAGTTCACAGTAAGAGGAGAAAAGCTAAGACACTATGATTTTCAACCTCCATGATCAAAGAAAAAGATGTCAAGCTAGTGACATTAAAAGAGCGCTTGTTGGGAGGCAACCCAACCAAAGGTAGTTTTCTTTTCCCAACTATTTCAATAAACAAGGCTGAGTAGCTTTATCTGTATTGCAAGGAGCTAAGTTTGGTGTTGCACACCAAAACAATTTAAGGGAGAATGAAGGATGCTAAGTTTGGTGTTCCACCAAAAATCTCATTTAAAAACACATTTTCACCTTCTGCATAAAGGGTTGCTAGCTCCAAGCAATTAGAGAAACTACTTAACCAGTGTTTGTTTTCTAGTTTTTAGTTTTATAGCCTTTAGCAAAGACAAAAGGGTTCACATATGGTTGACTTGATGCATAAGAAACATTGGCAAGGAACTAAGTTTGGTGTTCACACACCAAATTAAGTTCAAAAGCCCACAAACAATTCATGCATGCTAACCATTTGCCTACGGGCTTGAGAAACAAGCAACTTCTAAGGATACTGCATGGAAACATTCAACCTGTGGAGGGGGTCTGCATCATTGTCCAAAGGAAGTACGACAGAGAGAAACGATGAGGACAGAAGGAAAGCTGAGAGACATTCCCAACAGGTTGTATTGATACTTAATCCTTGTTGCTGTGGAGTATTTTAACTTAGAGTCCCCTATATGTCTTGCTGAAGTGTCAATTAAGTGTAAGTGTGAATGTTTGCTAAGAATGCTAGCCTGCATATTATACTCGTCATAACTCATCAGCTTGAATTCTGCTTTGTTTCCCTTCTGCATAAATAAAAGAAAGATGTTTGATATAGAAAAGTAATTGTCCAATGTTGTAGAAATTAGAATGAGAATTCAGTGGTGGTACTTGTTTGATTTAATAGTTAGCTCAAATAATAATTGCTGCATAATAAGATGTTCTTTGAAGTATGAACTAAGCTGCTGCTATAAAGCCTTTTATTAATAAATATCCCTTGGGAAGGAAGCAAAATAAGCAAGAAAAAGAAAGAGAAAATCCAAGAAGTGGCAAAGAAACAAACAATAAGGCTAGACACCAATAGCTTGGACCCTAGGACATATGCATGTGGTGTTTTTGTACTAGGATATGCTTGGACAAGTAGGTTCTAAGGAGTATTTCAAAACTTGGCCACTTGGATCAACTGATCTGGGATTGCCAACCGAAAGTCCACTATCAAGAGCAACCTAGCTTCAAAGCATTTAGTGATCCAAAGAGATGCTGGGCATCAATGTTCCTAGGAAGAAATTGTGAGCCATATGTCTATGGTGAAAAAGTGTTGAGCAAAATTGAGCCAAAAGGCTGCTGCAACACTTGCCATCAAGCTTTCATTAATAAATAAGCTTTCTAAAGCAAAAGAAAGAAAGAAAAAGTTAGCAAGGGATCAATCAAAAAGCAAGGCAATACAGCAGCAACTCTAGTGAGCCATCAAGGAGACATTTCATATCAGATAGCTAAGAATAATTGAGCTACATTTGTCTGCATAAAACCCCATGAACCAAGTTCAATTATCTGCTAAATAAGGACATGTATGCTTCTTTGTTTTATTTTATTTCTTCTTATGTTGAGTGCTTGCTTGGGGACAAGCAAGATTTAAGTTTAGTGTTGTGATGACAAGTCATCTTATGCTAGCATTTCAAGTATTTTTCACTGGTTTCATTAGGTTTTATGCACTTTCTCACATTATAAGTAAGTAATTTGGAGTGGATTTGTATGGTTATGTCAACTCAATCTACCATCATTTATTTGACACAAAATCACAAGGTTTAAGCTAGAATTTGTTGGTTTTTGAATGATTTAGAGATCTTGTGAATTTGGTGATGCTTGTATTGGTTGTTTTGATTACTTATAGGTGAAGAAAAGAAAGAAACAAGGAAAGCGTGCTCAACCAAGCGTGGCCCATGAAACAAAATTGTGGCACTCAAGGAAGCAAGCATAGCGCTCAAAAAGTGAGCGGAGCGCTCAATAAGTGAACGCTAGCATGGAGAGGCCAACCAAGAAGCAAGGGCGCTACGTTTAGAGTGTCAACGGAGCGCTACAAGGAAGTGCTCTAGCAAGGCACCAGCGCTCAAAACAAAGGAGTGCTCTGTTAACTATCTTACCTTTATCGTGGCCTCCCCAAGAAGAAAAGCAAGGCGCAGCACACTAAAGGGAGCCGTCCAAGGTTCGAAATAGGGACCAAGAGAAGCACTACAAGGCTTGGCAAGGAAATTGCTCAAAATGGCTTCACCAGGGTTCGAAGAGGGAGCCTCACTCCAAGGTAGGTAGCGCTACGTTCAAAGCACTCACTGAGCACTATTGGTGAATGAAAATTGGCCCAAAATGAAACAAGCAAGGCTCGAAGAGGGATCCAAGGGAACCAAAGTGGCGCTACGTTGAAACACTTCACTTAGCGCTATGTTTGGGCTTGGCATGAAGACAAGAGGAAGCAAGGAGCGCTACGTTTAGTTAATTCACTGAGCGCTTCCCTGAGCCCAATTTCAATCAAATGCCACCTTGGATCAAATTCTTCACCAATTTGAAAAGCCCACTCCAAAGTCTGAAAATCAAAATTAGAAAGTGTATAAATATGACTTAGTTTGATTTGTAGAGGACCTTCTTTTCAATTTTTAGTTTTACCTTTTGCTCAATTTTACATTTTACCTTGGAGCTCAATTTTACTTTTTAGCTTTGCTTTTCATTTTCTTTTGCAACTTCTGCTATCTGTTCTTAGAATTTGAATTGAGATTGAAGAGCTTCATTGATTCTAAGTTTGAGAATCATCTTTTACCTCTCTTCTCAATTGTTCTAAGAATTGGATTTGAATTCATTTTCTTGCTTCAGTAACTTTTACTTTCTGTTTTGAGTTTTGGATTGAGATTGAAGAAATTCTGTTTCAAGTCTTGATCTGAAATTCATCTTAGTTCTTCTTCTGTATAATTCAGTGAATTGAAAATTGGATCTGAGTTTTATTTGTTGTTTCATTTACATTTCTTATGCAAATTGTTTTCAGTTTGATCAAGGAAGGAATTGAGATCTAGATCTACTTTTTAGTCTCATTGATCCCCTGAGATCTTCAATTTCTCTTTTAGATTTCACAATTGAGCTAAGTTTACTTTCTGTTTTGTTCTTCAAGAAATTTTACCTTTCTGTTTAGATTTTTTGCAACTTATTTCATCTTCTATTTCTCTGAGTAATTTCTCTTTACATTCTCTTGTTAAATTCTGAATCCCAGCTCCCACATCCCTTTACTATTCAAGCAATTTACATTTCTTGCAATCTAAGCTTCAGTCATTTACATTACTTGCACTTTAAGATTCAGCTCTTTTACTTTCTTGCACTTTAAGTTTCATGCAATTTACTCTTCTGCACTTTACTTTTCTGTCAATTTTCCCTCTCCCTTTTATTTTCATGCAATTTAGCTTCTGCTATTCAAGTTTCACTCAAATTATCAACTGTTTGCTTTACTAAATTCATCACCTAACTAAAATTGCTCAATCCATCAATCCCTGTGGGATCGACCTCACTCATGTGAGTAATTACTACTTGATGCAATCCGGTACACTTGCCGGTGAGTTTAGGTGTGGAATTCTTGCGAGCTACCAAGCTGCTCTACCCCGCGGTAAAGAGAAGAATTTACAACTAATGCACAAACAAAGATTGAATGTGCCTCTTTATCATTCTGTACAAATAGAATAAACCATTTGTACAGAATGGTAAAGGAGCCCTCTTATGATCGTTGATCATAAAAATGAATAAAACATTGAAGAGAATTTTTCAACCTACCCTTACCAACTCGATCTTGTTGCACCAAGCAACAAAGATGCATTAACCATTTCACGAAGTATGTGTCCAGATAACCCAAAATCCCGATAATTTGCTCCCTTTTCAATTTTTTTTCCAAATTCCAAATTATCAAAATTATATATATAGATTTCTATTAATAATTTCCAACCCATCAAAAGAGTGAAGAAATTGCCAAATAAGTACATTTTTTATCGGTGGAAGAAAACTTTAAAGCGCAAGCATAGTAGCATCAAGTGTAGCCATGATCCAAGTCGTTTAGAGCCTGTAAAGAAACGTTATGATGAGATGTGCAAGCAATTTTGCAATATTGTTGAAGTAGTCACTGCATCCGAGGAGCTCACCGAGACCGTACATCGTATACTAGACTTGGTTTGGGTTATGTTGGTGGAACCAAAGGCCTCTTCAATGGATAATGTAGATAATCAAAATTCGAATGAGGTAGATGAAGTTGCAAATGATTTAGAGATTCACAACCCCCAACAAGTATTACGAAAAGATCGTAGGCGTAAGAAAATGCTTCAATCTACTATAGAAAAAGTTGTTGAACATGGTAGGAAGAAGCATATAAAGAATGTGAAAGAGAGATTACAGGCAAGTTCAGTGTTTGATTAATTTTATTATTATTGCTAAAATACTTTATTATCACTTTATTGATTGCTATTTTTTTAGCCACTTGTGGAGTTACTTTCGGAGTTGAGCATTACCTCTAACCAACCATATGGCTTTGTATCCTTGTTGAACTCAATGCAACAAAGCCACCATTTGGAAGAATAATAGTTTTATTTCTTTGTGTAATAGATTTGTTACATGTTGCAATGGAACTCTTACATTTTTTCCTTTGTAATAGTTTTAATTTTGATTTTACATGTGGTTAGTGAATTTACACTCAACATTTTGAGTTATCTGAGATTCTGAGTTATTATTGGCTTAGGAACATAACCTTTTTCTCTGAGGTGAACACTGAACTGAACAATTTTGGTATTGTGAACAAAGGTTAGGGTTGATTGGGTCACTTTGAGGTCTTTTGCGTCATTTCAAAAGCAGGGATATTTCTGACATATCAGTTCCAACTTCCAACCACTCCTACAACGTCTTTCTCTAAAATAAATGTGATAACAAATTAATAAAATTATGTTCTATTATTTATAAAAATTAGTTTATTGCTAGCTTCTTATGTTACGTAACAAGAAGTATGATTTTGCCTAAGTTTAAGTTTTCAATGTTCTCTGATGATGTAGGATCTCCTATCTATTAAGAAGTTTACTTTTTTTTAAGAAAAATTTTCAGTAAATATGTATAATCAAACTCAGTAGTCAAATATAACACCGAACCTAAGTATAATCAAACTCAATAAACATATGTAATCAAACTTGTAGTCAAGCACTGAACCTGAGTATAATCAAACTCAGTAAACATCTATAACCAAACTCAATACTCAAATATAGCACTGAACCTGAATATAATCAAACTCGGTAAACATGATAATCAAACTCAATAGTCAAATATAGCACCGAACCTAACTATAATCAAATTCAATAAACATGTATAATCAAACTCAGTAGTTAAGCACTGAACCTGAGTATAATCAAACCCAGTAAACATGTATAATCAACACTAATTCCTCAACAATTGGTTCTGACACCTCTATTGGCATATCTGTTGTTTGATTTAGGGATGGTGTCTTTGAACCCAACACTTTGTTGGGTTAGAACATCAATTGAATCCAAGGTCATAGCTATTGGAGGTGTTGGAGGTGCTGGAGGTGTTAGAGGAAATTCAACTCCAAAGTCGAAGCTAGGCATTGATGGTGAGTGTGTTTTCTTTTCATTCCAGCTGTGGATAATGCATGGAAAAGCAAGGATGTAATCAAACTAGAAACATATTTGCGATTTAAATTTCATGAAGATTTAGATTGTACTATGGAAAGGATAATCAAACTCGTTACTCATATATAATCAAACTCAGTAAACATGTATAATCAAACACAATAGTCAAATATAGCACTAAACCTGAGTATAATCAAACTCAGTGAACACATATAATCAAACTCAGCAGTAAAATATAGCACTGAACCTGAATATAATCAAACTCGATAAATACGTATAATCAAACTCAAAGTAATTAACTTATCTTTTAAGTCATTAACCTAATATCTCTAAGCAGGGGTCTGCAAGTTACCAGCTCTATGACATCGAAAGGCACTACTGTTTAACTATTTCGATCATTATTGTTCACTTGGTAACTATTGTTAAGCTTTAAAGAACATGGTGATTTAGTTTTGGTATAGTAATCTATGCTTCTTACATTGCTGGGTTTGATTTATCTATGAATCTGAATACTAACAAAATTTAATAATCATAAGTAACAAAATAAAGAAGGAAGTAACTCATGAAGGTGTCACTAACCAATTTCATGCATTACCATAAATATTCTACAAATATATTTACTTCATAACTTGGAAAAAAAGTCATCAGAAATTGAAAGAAAGAAATTGAATTAAACTATAGTGAGAAAGTTGCAATAATCTGTGTTTGATTTTTGTTATGTACATCTTTCTTGCTTCTCTGCAAAGGAATATAAAGAAAGATGACCAAGTAAGGCAATAATGTAACATCTATATGACTAACATTGTAATCAAACTATGTAGTTGTAATATAGAATGAGAATAGTAGAATACTGAATACCCCCCTTTTCCCTTCTTATTAATTACCATTACTGCATTAACAGGGAAAAAAGATAAGATCAGAGTTCCTATTAGTGGCACATTTTCTAGGAAAAACAAAAGAATCAGAACCACTGTCATCCATGGCAACGAAGGCATTTACAAACCACATGCAACTCACACATTTCTTTACTGCGCGCACACACACACAGTAGTCGTGTATCATACTTTGGAATCGTCACTTACAGCATGTGTTAGCTAAAGTGGCAAAATAAAAGATTTGAACTCAACACTACCTTCAGTGGGTATTATCTCTAAAATTAAGAGATAATAATCAAACACTAAAATACAGCATGTGTTAGCTAAAGTGGCATTTGTTTCGTTGTGTAAACTAATATTTAGTAATGCATTATGCATAATAAAATCAGAGCATGCAAAGACCTTATCAGATGAAAAAATAAATCTAGCATAAAAGATAAAAAAAAAAGATAAAATACCTTTTCCCACTCCATCTCCTTCGAAGTTTCTTTGGATACATTTTTTCTTTTTTTCTTTGGTGTCCCTGTTTTCTGGTTCTCTTTCTATTCGTTTTGGTGTAGTCTTCTTTTTCATATTTCAAAACTAGAAAATTAAACAACTAAAATCCAATCAAATTCAAAATGTGAAAAAAAAGTTAAAACTCAATAATCAAATATCAAGTATGCTATAATCAAACATGCTGTAATATCATGTTTTAAAAGCTGAGCATAATCAAATAGACTCCAAATCATATCACAAAAATCTAGTTATAATCAAACATGCTGTAGATATCAACTATGCTATAATATACTTTTTAAAAACTGAGCATAATCAAACTCATTCAGTATAATAATCAAACATACTCCAACTCGTATCACAAAAATCCAGTTATAATCAATTAATAGTCTACTAATAATCAATTGCTAAAATTAGCATACTGAGACTTCAATTCAAAATCCTAACTTAAATATTTTTATTAAAAACTATGCACAACACAAATTCATTTATAGAAGCTCAAAATGAAAAAGGAAAATGCAGTCGAAGAAGCCGATAGAAGCTCAAAACAAACAAGAAAAATGCCATCGAAGAAACTGATAGAATAAAACAAGGAAAATGCAAGGAAAATGCAGAATCAAACAAGGAAAATGCAGTCGATGAAATTCACGCTTAAAACAGAGAGCACTGCGCCCGAGACAGAGGAAGGAGAATCACAACTGTGCCTGAAAGAGAGCGAAGGAGAATCGTGCCACCAGAGAGAGAGGGAAGGAGAATCGTGCCGCCGTAGAGAGAGAGGGAAGGAGAATCACCGTTGAGAATGAGAATGAGGAAGGAGTCGCGTCGGAGAGTGAGAGTGAGAGTGAGAGTGAGAGTGAGAGTAAGGGAAGGAGAAAGAAGAATGTTTTTTTCAACGCTTGTAAAGAGTGAGAGTAAGGTTGAGAGTGAGATTTTGATTTTTAATTTTTGAATTTTGTATTGTATACGTGTATAAATACGGTGGCTGAAAATAGTGGCTGAAAGTGGTGCGCATGATTTATATAAAATATACATAAAAAAATATTATATGCATAACAAAAATCAAACACCACATATTTATATATAAATTACTACACCACTTCTAACAGATAACAACGGTTCTGGAGCTGGATAGCGACGATTTTTAATCGCTGCATAACGGATAGCAGCAGTTTACAATCCCCTCCAAGATAGGGAGCGGCAAAACCCTTAGCGGCGATTTTTAGTAACTGTTGGAATAACCACTGCTAATTAATATTTTGCGACTGATTGGTTTTACGTCGGTTCTAACTGCTGCCAAAAACGAAACCAGGACTACTTGTTGTTCGCGGCATTTATTAACCCCTACAAAATCTCGACGGGCAAGTTAATTTGCTTCTATTATAGCAGCGGATTCGTAACCGCCACCAAATGACGTATTACAATTTTTTTTAAAACCAAATTTTTTAATATATGATCAATTCTTTCATTCCTTTTACGCTGTGCCATTAGCTGTGTTGCTTTAATTTAATAAAATAAAGAACAACCAATCAAACTAAAAAACAAAACCAGAACAAAAAATATATACGCAAAAGACAATATATAATAGTATACTATTAGAAATTAGTATTTTTTGGACGAATTTTGAGATTAAATTGAGATAAATTTCGAACAAATTAGAGATAAAATTTTTGTTTCGAACAAAATTGAGACGAGTTTTTTTTTTTCCCAAAAACCATTGTTGCTAATTTACATTTTGTCTGAAATTTCATCCGAAATTTTTTTCAGACGATTTTGTGATAGATTTTGAATAGGCATTTATTTACTAAATTTCTAACTATTATGATATATTTTAGATAAATTTTAGACAGATTAGCTAACATAAACACAATGTATTTCAAACAAATTTTAAACGTAAAAATATTTTATTTTAGACAAATTTTGAACAAAAAATAGACTTCATTTCAGACAAATTTCTAATGAATTTATTCAAATATTATAGATTTTTTTCGAATAAATTTTAGACAAATCAAATATTTCTTTTCGATTAAATTTCAGACAAATTTAATTTAATATAATTTACGTATTTGAAACAAATCTCATACAAAACAAAAAATATTTTCGCACAAATTTTCTACAAATTTAATATAATATTTCAAACAATTTTCATACAAAATAATTTACTTTTTAATATATAAATATTTTAGAAAATAAATTATATATGATCTGCTTTCTATATTAAGACCATTATATATAATAAACAATTTTTTTGTATTACATCATTGAAATTATAAACACATAATAAAGTTATGAAAAAGTTAATTACAATAAAAGACTAAAAAATTATTTATTATTAAAATACTTTTGTCCATAAATATAATCAAACTAAATAAGAAAAAAAATAATTAAACTAAAACAAAAAAAGCCTTTAAAAAGCACTATTAGAAATAGAGCTTTTTCGGACGAAAATTTCAAACGAAATTTATTCCATCTGAATGACTTTTTCATTTCGGACAAATTTGAGACAAATGTTGAACAACTTTTAGCGGAGACATTGGAATAATATATTCTGTCCTAAATTTGTCTAAATTTTGTCCCAAATTTTGGCGCCAAATTTTTTTTGGATGGCGCCAAAATTTTCAAACAAATTAGCAATATATTTTGGATAAAAACTATAATTCGTCTGTATTCTATCTGAATATACGCAATAATTTCAGACGAATTTGGGACGCATTTTAAAAAATGTTAATTCTATCCCAAATTTGTCTATAATTAGTCTTAAATGCTTTTACTATAGCTTATCCTTCGAAGTAGCTAAAATTTTTTTTCGCAAATTTGGGATGAAAATAACATCATTTGTAATTTCTGTTTGAAAGTGCATCAGTTTTCAAACAAATTTCAAATGTTTATTGAAAATTTTTTAACATTTAGTATAAAACATATACTTTTTTCATATAAGATTAAGATATATTAAAAATTAAAAAAAGAAAATACAAATGAATACATCAAAGGCTTTTCGGCACCCAGCCCTTCATCTTCATCACTGCTATGAAAACCCTCGCACCCAGCCCTCTCTCCGAGCCCTTCATCTTCATCAGTGTTGAGAACCTTTATTATTGCTTATAACCCTTGCACCCAGCCCTCTCTCCGATCCCTATCTTGTAGCCCTCCGTCGCACCCTCTTTTTCGCACCCACTCTGTTGCAACCCTCGCACCCTAACCGCAAGCCTCCTCCTCATATTCGCAACCTCGCACCCTCTCTCGTAATCCTCTATTGGCGCTGCTCCGTCGGCACTGCTCCGTCGTCACTGCTTCGTCGGCACACCCTACATCGGCGTGCCCTTTCTCAATCGGCGCTGTCTGTCGTAAACCCTAAACACTAAAGACATTGTTGCTTATCCCTCAATCGGCGCTCAACCATCACTGCCTATCCCTCAATCGGCGCTCAACCCTTACCATGAATAGTACAAGGTAACTATTTCTTCCCTCTGTTTCTCTGTTCTTATGATAAGGGCCATTATTTTTTGTTCCTTGGCTGTGAATCCATAGTTATAAGAATCAGATCGGACCGACCGATTCGACCAAAAAACTGATGAACCAGTCAGGTAGTCGGTCCGGTTGAAGTGTTTGACCGAAGAAAGAAAAGAACTGGTGATGACCGGTTTAGACCGGACAGTTTTGATAAAAAATCGGTCAACCGGTGGTTTTAAATAACCAGCCGGTTCGTTTTGCTGATTTATATATAAAAAAAAACGCTAAATTAGCAATCTCTCAAACCTCACCGTCTCCATCTCTCAATCTCCCTCTCAACTCTCAAGTCTCAGCCTCACTCAGCCTTACTTTGTCAATCTCACAGTCCCAAAAGAACCACCAGCCACCGCCACCGCACGGTTGCTGCCACGATCATCGGTCCTCTGCTTCGTCTTCGTCACTGCATCGTCGCCTCCAAAAGTTCTGTGCGTGTGTCGTGTATTGTCGTCGACGCCGTTCTCTCTTCTCGTTGTTGGCTCATCTGTGTCTGCCAGTTCCCGCACCTTCGGTCTCTGTTCGTGTCGCGTCACGTCGTCTGAACCTCCGTTCGCGTCGCATTGTCCCTGCGGCTTCACTTCGTCCACCATGCTATGAAATATGAACCCTTGACTTCCCTTGTTTTCCAGGTCAGTTTTTCCCTTTTTTATTCTATTGGGGCTTGAGGCATGCTTCTGATTGCTGGAGAATAAATGATTTTAGGGCTTGATGGACCTGTTGTGCAGCTACCAAAAGATCCGACGATGAGCTTCCAATTTTCAGCACCTGGTTAGCGAAGGTTCTCTTGCTGGATCTAGGTACTCCTTGGCTTATCTGCTATTGTAGGATTGGTCTTGTATGTTGTGCATCATAACCAAAATGAAGAAGAGGACAAATATCTTTCTGGAAAAATATTACTATGCATATTCTCTGTTTGATCATTTGTTTGTTATGTTTTGTTGATGAGTTTTTTAAATTTTTAGAGTTTGATTATGACGAGGTTTGTGGTTGGTGCTTACTTTCATTGTTAACTTGGTGGGTATTGTGTTATTGTTTCTTCATTTTGCATTCTAACTTCTGATAATTGAATTCATGATATTTTTCTCATTTCTAATAAATTGTGCTTTGAAATAGGTAGTATTGATAATAGAAAAATAGTTGGTACTTATTAAAATTTTTGGAGCAATTAGAAAGTTAAATTTAAGTGCCAGGGTTAAGCTTGTAACCATAGTTTCTATGTGTATATATAAAGCATGTGGGATAGAGAAAATAGAAATAAAGAAATGGTGAATAGTTTGTTCTGGAATTAAAGAATCTTGTTTAATTTGCACTCTTCTAGCATTTTGTATTTTGTTTTCTTTCAAATGCATTAGTGAGCCTCACCAAAATTTATTGGATAACGCGTAGCAGAGAATCATATGTACACCATGTGATATAATAGGACAAAAACATTATTGTATATTAACTTCAATTACTAGTACAACATCATTAGACAAGATAGATAAGATACACACACTTCTGTCTTCGTATTAGAAATTGATAGGAGCGGTTGAAGCATTTGACTTTTCATAGTATTATTTATTCGTCCAAGTGCTTATCTTGATGGTATCTAATATAATTGGTATTCATTCATGGTATCTTGTAGTTACTTGATCATATTGTTATTCAAGGGGAAAACTCTTAAATATATTGATATGTTTTTTTTCCATATTCACATTGGATATTCCATAAAGATTGCTAAACATTTATGTGATTTCTTTAGGAGGAAGATAAGGTAAGGCTGGTGCAGAAAATTGGTCTGTAATTAAAGCAGATCAGAGGAAGAGGAATTGGCACATCAATCCTTCTTCTTCTACTGTCTTGAAGAGCAAGTGCAAAAGGTATTTTTTTAATTTGAGTCAAGAGCTATGATCTAACTTAGTTGGTGCATCTTATTATGGTAAGCTTTTACGAAAAATAAGCTCAAAATAAATCCAATTTTGATGCGAGTAAAATAATCTAAAATTTTTACATAGTTGCTCAATTACAACTGTTCTCATTCATACAATCAATGTAAAAAAGTAGTTTACTTTTGCTAGGTGACTTTACCTAATTGAATGCATGTCTAAAATTGCTTAACCTGAAAGTGCATTAAAGTTAAACTTTATAAATATGTCCTTATGTGAGAGATTTTATTTCTGGTACTAAAATTTTATGAGACCAATATTTATACAATAAGTTCTTTCTAGATCGCATCCGCAATGCCAAAAATTAAATTAAGAGGATACAAATGAAGTGAAATGATTGGCTCACTTGTAACAGAATCGATCTTGTGGTTGTAATGTTATTATTATCTATCTTGTTTCAGATTTTGCTGATTGGACTTGGGAGGAGTTCAATTTGATTTCTTTTAATTTAAGAGGATACACAACTCTTACCAGTAATGCTTTCTTTTATTGTCACAATTTGATTGGAAGATGGCAACAATGATAGAAAAGGGTTGCAGTGAAGGCAAAGCATCTCGAGTTTTATATGTGTCTGGTGAAGAGGTTAGCTTTTATTGGGTTTCTTTCCTGCATCCTGGTATTGTAGTTTGGGATAATATTTGATTTTTCTGATGTGGGCACTGAAGTTTAATATTTGATTTGTGACTGTGCTTTGGGTTTAGAGTCAGTTAACCTTCTCTAATTTGGTTGCATTTATTTTGTTTTGTGTCATGTGACAGAGCCTTGAGCAAATTGGTATCAGAGCAGAACGCCTTAGGATTAAATCAAATATATATTTATATTCAAGTACTGATATTGAGGTGGAAATCTGGATTTCTTCTGATTAGTTTTGCTGCTAGCATTCTTCTTGCTATATTATTTTCTGTTTTATACATGAATTTTTATTGAAGTTATTGGCTGGGTCCTATTAAGCGATTATTTCAGGGTCCTATTAAGCGATTATTTCATGTAATAGCCTTAACTTGCGAGAACTGTATGGTGAAGTCTAGATACTTGTATACTTTTTTACCTTAATTTAGTTTTCAGACATATTGAAGAAAGCTCAGCTTCTTTCCCCTCGTGCTGTTGATTCAATACAAACTCTTGATCCTATTAACACTGTTAGTAGTTTTATTTCAACTTTATTAACACTTTTCTTTTTCTATCATTTGCCAATGTCTTTGAATTTAACATTTTGTTTTGGTTTATGTATTCTCCAGTGGTCAGAGCAAAAGGTTAATTTGAATAATGCCGAGCATAAGTTAAAAGATCAAGGATGTCAACTAAAGGTTCAACAAAAAAGAATTGGTTCTACTAAAAAGATAATTCATGCTTTGTATAAAAAGTTGAATCCCCTACTTCCTTCAACTTTGTCTGATCCTGCAGAAGATGAGTTTGGGACAAGCTCTAGTGATGATGAGGATGATAACATAAGTGATTGAAGTTAGGAGTATATGTTTTTTCTGATTTAGATTAAGAAATTTTTAGGTGAATTAGTTAGTACATTTTATTTTATTCATGATATTTGACCTTTTTAAAGGCTTTTTTGTTTTAGTTTAAGTATTTTTTCTTATTTTAGTTTGATTACATTTATGGATAAAAGTATTTTAATAATAAATATTTTTTTAACTCTTTTATGGTAATTAACTTTTTCATGACTTTATTATGTGTTTATAATTTCGATTTAGTACATTTTATTTTATTCATGATATTTGACCTTTTTAAAGGCTTTCTTTGTTTTAGTTTAAGTATTTTTTTCTTATTTTAGTTTGATTATATTTATGGATAAAAATATTTTAATAATAAATATTTTTTTAACTCTTTTATGTTAATTAACTTTTTCATGATTTTATTATGTGTTTATAATTTTGATGATGTAATATGAAAAAAATGATTATGATGGTCTTAATATAGAAAGCAAATCGAATACAATTTATTTTCTAAAATATTTATATATTAAATAGCAAATTTTGTTTGAAAACTGTTTGAAATATTATATTAAATTTGTAGAAAATTTG
Organism: Arachis ipaensis; assembly: GCF_000816755.2. Taxonomy (NCBI): domain Eukaryota; kingdom Viridiplantae; phylum Streptophyta; class Magnoliopsida; order Fabales; family Fabaceae; genus Arachis; species Arachis ipaensis. The sequence continues at coordinate 20,036,382 of NC_029790.2, read as the reverse complement.
TGCGAAAATAATTTTTTGTTTTGTATGAAATTTGTTTCAAATACGTCAATTCTTTTAAATTAAATTTGTCTGAAATTTAATTGAAAAGAGATATTTGATTTGTCTAAAATTTGTTTGAAAAAAATTTGTTATATTTGACTAAATTTCTTTAGAAATTTGTCTGAAATAAAATATATTTTTGTTTAAAATTTGTCTAAAATAAAATATTTTTACGTTTGAAATTTGTCTGAAATACATTATCTTTATGTTGGCTAATCTGTCTAAAATTCGTCTAAAATACATCATAATAGTTAGAAATGTAGCAGATAAATGCTTATTCGAAATCTGTCACAAAATCGTCTAAAAAAATTTCGGACGAAATTTCAGACAAAATGTAAATTAGCAACAAGGCTTTTTGGGACAAAATAAATTCGTCCCAATTTTGTTTGAAAAAAAAAATTTGTCTCTAATTTGTTCGAAATTTATTTCAATTTCGTCTCAAAATTCGTCCAAAAAAATTTATGTCCAATTGTGGAAACATGCTATTTTGTGCTTAATTTGATCAATTTTATTCCACTTTCATTCCATTCGATGCCTTGATATTTTGATGAGTGATTTCAGGGGTAATAGGTTGGAATGACTTGATAAGGGTGGAAGAGAAGCATGCGATTTGGGAGGCTTTTTGGCCCAATTTTGAAGGGTTTAAAGCTTATAAAGGAGGGGCTAGCAACCATACAACCTAAGAACTCATACCATACATAACACACTTAGGGTAGTTTTAGGTAGTTTTGTTTAGATTTTTCTCTCAATTTTTCTTAGGATGTAATTAGGGTTTATCTACAATTTTGCAATCTCCAATTTTGATTTTGTCTCTAGCTTATTTCCATTGTAAGTATTCCTTAATTTTCTCTTTTATTACACTACTTGTTCTACACTTTCTTATATTTTAATTTCCTTCATCAATACATATATACTTTTACAATTTTGAGTTTTGATTAATGAATTTGATGTTTAGTGATTTTTATATGTTTATTGAGTTGCCATTGTTGATTTTGTTCTTTTGTGGTTCATAGTTTTTTATCAATTTTTGAATTTCACCATGTTTTATGATTATGCCCACCATGTGTTTGATGAAAAGTCAATTTTGATTATAGGATAGATTTCCACCCCTTGACTTGGAAAAATGAGTATATGGAATACTAGAGTCATAATGTCCGACATTTAGTGATAATTCATGGGTTGTTAGTTGTTATTGTTTCCACTAATGCTAGTTTTTTACTAAGGTAATTAGTAAGTTAGCTAGGATTTGTGGATTAATAACAATTATACTCACTTGACTTACTCTTCAATGTTAAGGGTTGACTAAGTGAGATTAATCCATCATAATTATCATAGTTGTGGTTATGGCAAGGAAGGAATTCTATAACTCATCCCAAGTCAAGGCTTCCATTTATGTTTTGAACCACCTTTCCATCTTTTTAAGCTTTACTTGTTCATACAATATAGATAGTTCTTTAATTCCTTTATTAGTTTATTAATTACAATTTTGATCGTTCTTTAATTCCTTTAATCGTTTGACTCACTATTAAAAATCCCTTGATTTTCACAACTAAAATTGTGTGTTTGTTGTCACTAGTTTCTAGGAAAAACGACCCGAAATTTTATTACTCTCGGTTATTTTAATTTGAATTAAACTTTGATTAATGGGATTTTATTGCCGGTTTGGACTATGCTACCGATGAAGTGATTCTTGTTTTGAAAAATTTTAAACTGGCACAAAATCTCACTCATCAGTCAGCTATCTTTTGTGTGAAAAAAAAATTTATCTGTTTAGAGGAAAGTTTGTAATTTAATTCTGAAATATAAAAAATCTCAAATCTAAAAATGCAATAACGAGAGAAGTAATGTGAGTGAAAACATTGATTACTATTTATTATTAGGAAAATACTACTTTTTCTTTAAAGTTTATCCTTTACCCAACCTTTAAATCTAATTACTTTATTATATTATTTTTTAATTTTTATTTAATCATATTTCCTATATTTTAGGAATCACTAACACTTTTATTTAATTTAAATTTTAAAAATTTTAATGCTTAACACCGGTGAGTAACTACCTTTTCATATTTTACATTTTTTAGGAAGTTAGTCATTCAAGTTACTCAACAAAGAATTCAATGGTCCTAGAACGTTTAGACCATTAAATGGTGTCATAATAAGATATGTTTTTTAAAATTTTTAATAACTGCTAAATAGTCTATTTTTTATTTTAATTACAAATTAACCCTATATATTTTATTTAATCATAAAAATTATTTTTTATTTTATAAATTATTATTTTATTATTCATCTATTATGTTTATTAATAATAAAAAAAAACAATAACGAATTAGATCTTTCATTGATCGTAATAACTTTTTGGCAATTCCAATCGATTAAGAGTTTATATTTGATTCATTACATCCGTGGAGGATTTTAAAATCGTGTTTCTTAGAAAATCAATCATTTGGATTAACAAAACAATCGATTGAATTTCAGATTTCCCATAACTTAATCGGTTGGACTTCAGGTTACCACAAAACAATCGATTGAAAGTTGCAAGACAGTATGCTTTTCGCAAAAATCAATCGATTGATCATATTACCCAATCGATTGAACGATGACTAGAATGCGAATTTTTTATAATTCAATCGATTGAAGGCCGATATTAAAATGATATATGAAGGTTTAATCGATTGATATGATCATTCAATCAATTGAAATGTGACGTAAATAAGTTTTTTTCTGCATTCAATCGATTGGTAGGATAATCCAATCGATTGAATTTTGAATCGCGCCATGACTAATGGTTTATAAATCGATTGAGTTATGGGAAACCTGGAATTTAATTGATTGTTTTGTTAACCCAATCAATTGATTTTCTAAGAAATATGATTTCAAAATCCTCGACCGATGTAATGGATCAAAGATAAACTTTTAATCGATTGGAATTGCTAAAAAGTTATTACGATCAATGGAAGATCTAATTCGTTATTGTTTTTGTTTTTGATTATTAAATAAGAAAATAATAATTTTTATAATTAAATAAAATATATGGGGTTAATTTGTAATTAAAATTAGAAACGGACTATTTAACAGTTATTGAAAAACTTAAAAAACATGTTTTTATTATGGGACCATTTAATGGTCTAAACGTTCTGAGACCGTCGAATCCGATGCCAAATTACTCCATTCATGTTATTTTATTTCCATGTGTGACTATTAGTGTTCGTAATTTTATTTTAGTTTTTCATTATTATGTGGTTCATGATTGTGATTCTTTATTCTTTTTTACAAGAAAAATAATCATTTATTTACATTTTTAGTTTTTTTTTCTTCATTTACTATTTTAATTTTTTTTACTTTTTATTATTGATGGAAATTTGGCATTTTTTATTCACAAAATCTACAACTTCAATTTTTTTATTCCTTAGTTTCATGAAGGACGTGTACCACCTAGGCAAGTTGATATTCAACATTACATTAACATTTCAAAGTTGCTGGTATGTCTCATGTGATTATTTTATTTATATTTTTTTATTATTTTATATATGTTCATAACATATCTAAAATAATAAGACAATATACAAAATACGCTCGAAAACACATTTAAAATTCGTTTAAATCTGTGTATATTTTTTTTACATAAATAATCTTTTAACACGTAAAAAATAATAAAATAACACAAAATACTTTTGATATACATTGGATTCGTTAATTTTGTACTTATATTTTCTTAGCATAAATATTTTTTTAACACAAATAATAAGAAAAAAGTGATTCTCTTTTGCAGCTTTGGTTTTGGAAACAGCTCAATATATATAGCACTTCTTCTGCATGCAGTAAAGTCAAAGAACGAGGTGTTAAACAAGTTTTTTGAGCCACGCTGACAAAACTAATGAAATAGAAATTTTCTTATACTCAAAGGAAAAAAAGATTGTCATAAAGCAAATGTAGTCGTCACTACTGTTAGGCTAATGTTCAACACTATTGTATACATTAAAAATACATCTAAAATTATAAAATTGCACACTAAATAATTTCTTGACACATTTAAAACTCATTCAAAAATAATTATGTTCATTACTCTTGTTAATTAGAACAAAAAAAATCATATATACCACCCTCTTAAAACCGAAAAAATTGATTTTGATAGTATTATTTTAAATTTTAATTTGGTTAGAGTTTAATTTTAGTTTGTTATTTTTGTTTTATTTGGTTTAAATTTAAATATTCTAACTTTAAGAAGATATAGTTTTGAATTTTGAATATATAAGAGAAGATTTGATATATAATTAAAAATAATTATTACAATAAATAATGACTGATTAAAGGATGAATTATGATGGATACCTAGTTGCACCGTAATAATGCTATATATCCAAATCTTTTTGTTAATCAAATCAAACTAAATTAGTCTAACATAACAAAATCAATTATAGTTAGCATTGTTAGAGCATCATGTTAGAGAATCATTATAATCAATTTAGATCAATTAGTATCGTCTATATTTATATAGTATATCTGTACATTAATTGTAGGATTCTATGTCTTTATTACTTTGATTCATTTAGCACCTATAAATACCCCTTGTATATTGTACCTCTGAACACAACTCAATAATACACTTTTCAGATTACTCTCTCAGTCTCTTGTTTCTAACATGGTATCAAGAGCTTAGGTCTTTTTTTTTTCAATGAATATTAGTTCATAACCGTACCCCATTGTTTTTTTTCCTTTCCAGCAGTGTTCTTTGGCCTCTCTTTTCGTTCCCTTTTCGACGCTTTGGTTCGTCACCCCCGTAACCATCTTGTTCGTCTTGTCGCCATGATTCCAACGCAACCAGAACCGCCGCCATCCGCCGCCAGACGTGCCGCCACGCGCCGCTGAAAGACGCTGCCACGACCAGGTTGATCTTCCTTCCAGATTCCACATGTGCCTCTTTGCTCTCATTTTTCGATCTGTTTCTGACGCTTTGGTTCGTCACCTTCGGCATCATCGTGTTCTTCTCTTTGTTAGCTTTCCAACGCCGCCGAGAACGCCGCCATCAGCCACCGGACGCGCCGTCACACACCGCCGGAAGTTCGCTGTCCACCTCCATTATTTCTCCTTCCAGAAGCACGCCCCTGACCCGCGCACGCCCGGCCCAACCCGCCTTTGACCCGCGCTTCCACCTGGCTGTCAGCGTGTCTCTCTCCCTCCTCTCAGGTGCCGCCACGTGTCCTTGTCTCGCTAACGTGGCGCTGATATGACTGCTGACGTGGCGCTGACGTGGTGGACAAATGAGACCCTCCCTAAGGTTTTTTGGTGAGCTCTTTTCGATTCTGCGCTCCGTTTTCTTGTTTTCTGCCCCGAATTTACAGTTTTCTTCTTCCCTTTGCTATTTCTTCTATTACTATAGAAAAATCAGATGTCTTTTAGCCTATCCCTATTATCCTTAATGGCTCGGGTTGAAGCTATGCGAGGATTTCTTAAAGGGCGAAAATTATGGTGATATGTGACTGGTGATATTGCTTGTCCTGTTAAGCCAACTATGACTGACAAATCCAAAGATGGTGCCTCTAAATCCAAGGAGGATGCTGAGAAGGAGAAGGACTATGCAAAGAAATTGGAAGATTGGGATAGTAAAAATCATCAGATTATCACTTGATTCCGCAACACTTCTACTCCTGGCATTTATTTACAGTTTGGGCATTTTGAAACTGCTAAAGAGGTATGGGATCATTTGGTGAAACGTTACACTATTTCTGATCTCTCTCATCAGTACCAACTGCTTAAGGAACTTCATAGCCTCAAGTAAGAACGTGGCCAAACAGTTTTTGATTTTCTTGCTCAGATGGAGATTATTTGGGATCAGTTGACCTCTTGTGAGCCTGTTCTTAAAGATCCCACTAATGCTAAGGCATATGAGGATTATAGGAACCGGACACGTCTCATCCAATTTTTGATGGCACTTACTGATGACTATGAGCCGGTCAGGGCTTCTCTTCTTCATCAGAATCCCTTGCCTAGTCTTGAAGATGCTCTTCCTCATCTCAAGTCTGAAGAAACGCGCTTGGGATTGCTTCGTTCTAGAAGTGAAACTATCTTTGCTGTCACTGACAGAAAGGGTAAAATCTATCGCAACTGTAACCGGCCTGGACATTCCTTCTCTGACTGTCCTTCTATTGAATGTCGTAAGTACAAACAAAAAGGCCACATTGGCTCCAACTGCCCGAAACTGTTCTGCCATTATTATAAGCTCTCGGGTCACTTGATTGCTACCTGTCCTACTCGACCACCACGTTCAGATCAGAACAAGTATCAACCTCGTCCCAACAACTCTCCGCATGTGCCTGCCTCTACTGCTGCTGCTGCTACTGAGTCCACCTCTTCCACATCTCTCAACACACCTTCTGTCTCTCCATCAGATATTGAAACCCTTCTTAAGTAACTTCTCTCTTTTTCTGGTAATACCCCCGCTACTCTTTCCACCCCTCCAGGATCGTCGGACGGGAAAGATCATCGGGACTAGCTGTAAGGTCGGACGCTTATTTGAGCTCGAGAACCTTCATGTTCCCTCTACAAATCTCTGTGCTGCTTCCTCTCCATCCACTTTTCACTTGTGGCACCATCGTCTTGCTCATAACTCCTTAGAAAAATTGCGTCCTCTTATATCTACAGGTGTTTTAGGTCAAGTTCAAAATGAGTCTTTAGATTGCATTTCTTGTCTCACTGCAAAACAACCTGCCTTATCCTTTAATAATAATTCCTCTATTGCATACTCTCCTTTTGATCTTATTCATTTTGATGTTTGGGGCCCCGCTTCCACCGCTTCTATGGGAGGGACTCGATATTTTGTCGTCTTTATTGATGATTATTCATGTTTTACTTGGGTTTATTTGATGACTAATCATTGTGAGTTGCCTCAGATTTACATTAACTTTGCTACTATGGTTCGAACTCAGTTTTCAAAGGTCATTAAAATTTTCAGATGTGATAATGCTATGGAATACCGTGACTCCAAACTTTTAAATTTCCTCGCTGAACAGGGTACTTTGTCTGAGTTTTCTTGTCCTGGTTCTTCTCAACAAAATGGCAGAGCTGAGCGTAAACACCGTCATATTCTTGACTCTGTCCGTGCGATGCTTATTTCCTCTTCCTGTCCTGAGCGTGCTTGGGGTGAAGCTGTTCTCACTGCTGTTCATGCTATCAATAGACTCCCTTCTTTTGTTCTTGGTAACACTACCTCCTTTGAGCGTCTTTATCGTACTTCTCCCAATTACAGTTCTCTCTGTGTTTTTGGTTGTGTCTGCTTTGTCCTTCTTCAGCCTCATGAACATAATAAACTTGAACCTCGGGCTCGCATGTGTTATTTTCTTGGTTATGCTTCTGAACATAAGGGTTATTGTTGTTGGGATCCTATCTCTCGCCGTATTCGTATATCTCGTCATGTTGTCTTCTGGGAGCATCACATGTTCTCTAGTTTTTCCTTTTTTGAGTCCATTCCTTATACTCCGTCACCGTTTTTTACTAACCCAAATGTTGATCTCTTTCCTAGTGATGATACTACAGGGTATACCCCAAGTCCACCCCTCGAGGCTCCTGCCCCTCCGCCTTCCCCATCTCCCGATGATTCCAGTCCGGACGGCGATCCCGCTCCTACCGTCATTCCTCCTCCTCCCACTCGTTCTTCTCGGGTAAGGAATCCACCTCCTCATCTTCTTGATTATCATTGATTTTCTACTATTCTTCATCAACATGAACCTAAGTCATTTAGAGAAGCCTCCACAAATCAAAATTGGCAAAAAGCAATGCAGAAAGAAATACAGGCACTTGAAAAAGCACATACTTAGGAGTTGGTTGATCCTCCTTCTGATCAGGAAGTTATGGGCAGTAGATGGGTATACAAGATCAAGACTCGCTCTGATGGCTCTATTGACCGTTCTAAGGCACGCTTGGTTGCTCAAGGTTGCACGCAAGAGTATGGTATTGATTATGAAGTGACTTTTGCTCCTGTCGATCGCCTTACATCTGTTAGAGCTCTCCTTGCCATTGCTGCGGTTAAAAAATGGTCTCTCAGTCAGATGGATGTGAAGAATGCATTTCTTAATGGGGACTTGAAAAAGAAAGTCTATATGAAACCCCCTCCGGGATATCCTTGTCCTTCTCGTAAGGTTTGTCTCCTTCGCAAGGCACTTTATGGACTTAAGCAAGCTCCTCGTGAATGGTTCGACAAGTTCAGCACTACCATATGCAGTCTTGGTTTTACTTCTAGTCCTCATGAGAATGCCCTCTTCATTCGTAAAAGCGAACGTGGAGTTGTCCTTCTACTTTTGTATGTTGATGACATGATCATTACTGGAGATGATGTTGATGGTATCTCTGATCTCAAGGCCTCACTTCATCGTACCTTTGAGATGAAAGATCTTGGTTCTCTCAACTATTTTCTTGGTCTCGATGTCATCTCCACAGATGATGGCATCTATCTCTCTCAGGCTAAGTATGCTTCAGATCTTCTTGCTCGCGATGGGATTACAGATAGTCGCACTGAGTCTACTCCTATTGAGCCTAATGTTCGATTTACCCCTATGGATGGCACTGTTTTGGATAATCCGACTCTCTATCGACAGTTAGTTGGCGGTCTCGTCTATTTGACTGTCACCCGACCAGACATTGCCTATCCAGTACATGTCCTCAGCCAGTTCTTGTCCGCTCCTCGTACGACTCACTAACACCACTGCTGAGGTTATCTCGGTTCGTTGTCCGCTCCTCGTCTATTTGAATACCGTGCTCTCGCTGACACCACTGCTGAGGTTATCTCGGTTCGTTGGCTTCTCGAAGATCTGGGTGCTCCTCAGTCGTCCCCTACTGATGTTTTTTGTGATAACCACAGTGCTATTCAGATTGCCCATAATAATGTGTTTCATGAACGCACCAAACATATTGAGATTGATTATCATTTTGTTCGGCAACGTATTCTTATTGATGCTGTTCGTCTCATTGCTGTTGGAACACTGGATCAGACTGCTGATATCTTCACGAAAGCTCATCACCCGACTCGTTTCCGGACTTTGTTATCCAAACTCAAGTTGGTCTCCTTAGCTTCCACTTGAGTTTGAGGGGGGATGTTAGAGAATCATGTTAGAGAATCATTAGAATCAATTTAAATCAATTAGTATCGTCTATATTTATATAGTATATCTGTACATTAATTGTAAGATTCTATGTCTTTATTACTTTGATTCATTTAGCACCTATAAATACCCCTTATATATTGTACTTCTGAACACAACTCAATAATACACTTTTCAGATTACTCTCTCAGTCTCTTGTTTCTAACAAGCATTATTCCAAATCTTATTGTTTAACTTGCTTTGACTTAGTTCATAAAAAAAATTAAGATGTATAGCATTATTCGTACCTTTATTATTAGCGGGAAATATTGGCAAGTTATTTTTGTTATGCGTGTCAAAATGTGAAGAAAGTAAATATTAAACATGTGTAAAAAATTATTTATTAAACATGTATAAGAACACAATTACAATTCTCATCCCCTTTCAAAAGCCTCTTTGTTGCCACTTAGACTTGAAGACAAGTGTCATGACATAGAATTGCAACTCCATTAATTCCAACCCTCCAAAAGTTTCAATTTCTTGCTCTTTGAGTTCGAACTAAACATATTGCAATAGAACAAAAACTTTTAGAATTTGTATAAATAAAAGTCTAACATACACAGATCTATTAGTTTTCAAATCAAAAGCAGGAAGTTAATATACAATTTCATTTATTATTAGCGTACAATTCACTAGATTACAACTTTCACCACAATCAATAATGTATAATTGACTATTCAATGAAACTCTGGTAGATGTTCTGGACACACCCTTCTTCTCTTCCTTTCCTATTCAATAAATCCTCTATGCTAACATAAGAAGGTAGCAAATAGGTTGGTTTGCACTCCAAATAAAATTTATTTAGTTGGTCAGCACATAACTTGTAGATCAAATTTGTTAATTAATTTAAATGTTTCTAAATAAAGAAGTCAATTACAAAGATATCTATATGACTATATGCAATTCTGGCCCCTTTCTCCTTAGAAACATAGTGCAACAACCAATATCATCAAAAGAGTTCTTAATTGAGGAACAATGCGGCAATTATTCGAAGAAAAATATGTAACAATAGCTTTTTATAAGTTCTTAATCAAGTCACTTACTCATGAGCAAGCCAATCACACACAAACTATGTTATTTCAACAAAATCAAACAAACACAAAACTAAAGATTATAACTGAAATAGAAAATCAGAAACCCTAGGCTAGAAAAAGTCAAAGATTCAGATTACCAGAAAATCGAAAATCAGACAAAAATCAGCAAAAATAAAAACCCTCCACATATAAGTTACATTTCATCATTGTCATTTGTCTGTCCTCCCTAGCTGAGGTTTCTTCATTGTTAGTGGTCTCGTCTTGGCTGAGCATTCCAGTGGCATCGTCCTTAGTGACGATAGTGATGGACAGTAGCGGCATCGGCGGTTCTTCTCTCTAATTTCGTCGGTGACTTACTCGATCCATCAGCGACAATGATCTCAACAGCCATTGCAACTTTGTGTTTGTCAGAAGACTCACTGTCGCCTTCCTCTGTCTCCACTATATGAAAGAAAAACACAGCGAACAAATAGAGTCAGCACTTACTTGGATGAAACCAACGCAATACGGTAAGGAACTCCTCCCTCAGGGGGGGTGCAAATTTCAAAACCATTGCCTTGCGACGGCAAGAATCTAAACCTAATTATGAACATCACCCATACTATCCAGAATAACCATCCGGGTACTAAGGATAATAAACATATCATCCGTTCACCAAAAATCGAACTCTTGACCTTTTGGATCTAGAGCTCTAATACCATGTCATGATACCACTCATCCTAAAAGCTTCAGCTGATAGGAAAAGATAACACTAATGGTTATATCTCTAATACTGAATCGGACATCCCTAAATCTCCATTGTACACATTGTACAAATATTCCATTGGCTCCCTATACTTTCTCTTTGATCAATCTAATTTTTCCTTTTACTTCTTTATTTGTTTTATTAATTTTTTATTTAATTTTCTTTTTATTTGTTAAATTCATCTACTAAATTAACACTCACTTAATAATTTACCATGTTTCATTAAGAGATTTACCCTACCTTTAACCTGGTTAAAATCCTGGTCGGTTCCTATTATACCTTCCATATGTCTTGTTTCCATTGGTCTCCACCATATAAGGTCAATTTCTATTATACCTTCCATGCCTTACTTCCATTGGTCTCCACCATATAGCCACTACAGAAGTTACCATATATATATATATATTCAAATTTAGACCTTCAAAATTAAAAATTTAACCTCAAAATATATAATAAATTAAAATAGTCACTACAAGAAAACGTTGAGTAACGATAAATTTACTGTCGAAAAAACGAATAAAATTTGACGGTACACAATTTATCGTCAAATTTTGCGTCGAAATTTATCCGACGGAACAAACCTCGTCGGTAACAAATTACCATCGGATTTATGTATCTGACAGTAATTTGGGTCAGATTTTGCGGCGAAATATGCATATCAAAAAAAGAAAATCTGTTGCAACTTACCGTCAGAAAATTTTCAATGGTAACATTGGCGCCAAAGCATACGGCTTCGCGCGCCCTTAATCCGACGATAAAAGCCAACGGAAATATTTTTTCTAAGTTTTTTTGGAAAATTACCTGGGCTGTTACCGTCGGTATATTTCGACAGTAGATTTTTCTTTTTAAATAATTTTTTCTGTCCATCTATAATGTACCCCGATAATTAATAATTGAAACAATGCTTTAAACTTGATGTGAAATATCAAATATACAAATTAAAAATACGGAATAATGGTATTTGGAATATCTGAAACAATGCTAATTATATTACATTCTTCTCAAAGTTTGGTATAGAAATACATAAGATAGAACTATATTTACATTAACCCTATTCAGATTCATCGTCGTCTTCCTCTAGTTCACCATCCACCTCTTTTAAAGTAGTTTCCTGATCATTGAACTCGTCTTCCTCTTCTTCGTCGCCATCGACCCCATCTTCTTCTTGAAGATCATCATCCTCTGGTGGTTGTGCGTCATCATCTATTTAAAGGTCAATGATATCATCATCCATAACAGGCAACCTAAAGGTGATTGGATCACCGGTATCAACCACCATTTTTGAAGGAGTTAGGTCATCAATCTGGCAAGCTTCTTGATCTCTGTCTCATCAGACTCGATGTGGCCTCTTTGCTTAGTCTTAACCACAATCATCCAACTAGACTTGCATGAACCTGAATAAGGCAAATAGTATATCTGTCGTACATTTTAAGGTAGAATAAAAGGATTTTAGTGCTTATATTTTCTTGTTATATTACCTTCAGTGATATTGTAGTCCTTGTGCTTTCGTGTTCTCTTGTTGTTACTATTCCAGGTCATGTGAGGGGCCGAACTCATCGATGTATACAATTGTTTCAACCTAGGGATTAAGGGTAAGTAGTGCATCTGTTTCATTGGAACTCTCTTTAACTGTTGTTTACCAATCTGTTCTCTCTTGACAAAATCTACATTCAGTTAGGTCTACATCCCTCTTGTAGTACAACATACAACAATTTAAACAACAATCAATTTTTAGACCCAATTTCGAAACTAACTTCTTTGCTTCGTACGGGCTCTTGGGGATGCTAGTGGTCCTGACAGGTACCAGTTTGTTGCAAAGGGTGGCCCACTTATCAAAAGACTCTTGGGTATGATTTGACTCTGACTCAATACTCATCATTCTAGCACATGCAAAAAACTTCGAATAAACGCACCCCTCGAACAAATGTGTCGTGGCAGATTCTAACAGATGATAAAATCTCTTTACCTCTGGGTTAGGCTCTTGTTCAACCTCTTCCATTTCTGTAACACCTATTGCATCAAACACCATCTCATTGTATCTCTCTTGGTTACACTCCCAATTCATTTCTTCCATGTTTAGTTCTCTCACCACCCGAACCCTCATTGATCGACCATCGGACCTATTTAAATTCGAGGGAGACCGGTTAATTTCCTACTCGTCCACTTCTTCATGTTCTGTCCACATCTAATACCCATCCTTGAACCCATTACGGTAGAGGTGGAGCGTTATATCGAAGGTCCTAACCACTTAGTCAGCCGACACCTATAACACAAACATCTGGATACCCCTTCAGACCTAAACGGTTCCATGTTGAAGACATGCGCAACAAATGCGTCCCCCTCAGAGAATTCAAGTTTTAAACCCCCTCCACTATTATCCCTATCTACATCCATAGACAATGACTTGAAATCATATTGCAACACACACTCTAGAATTAAACCAACAACACAACTTATTAAAAGTTTTAGAAAATTTGGTAGAGTGTACCTTATAATTAGAATCTCTCGCCAAAAAGAGACCAGTAGTTTTATCCATTCTTTTTAGTTAAAGAAACCGATGGTGATTGAGTCGATGTTAAAGATACAAAAGTTCCAATTACAGAGTTCCATTTTGGGATTATTGCATCTTCAATCTGTTATTGTGTGTTATCTTGTTTAGGAAACATTTCAGTTATTGATTGAAATGCTTGCTTAGCGGGCCGTAGTTGCTAGCATGAGTTCCTTGGGAAAGTATCTCGTGATTCTTGGGGGTGTCACACCTTCTTGTAGGAATATCTGGGTAGACTATTTCCTGTGCAAGCAAATACAAAATTCAAACAGAAATATTGTTGTATTTATAAGGCTAACGTAGAAAGATAAAATTCAAATACAAAAATAGTTTGCACTGCAGAAGTGGCCATTTGCTAGTCTTTCAAAAATTGCAAGTCAAGTTTGAGATGGACCTGCTTCTCAATAAAAATAATACCAAGAAAGAGCCGTATTTTGATTAACTGTTTTTCCTTTTTTTTTTCTCCACCAAAACAGAATTATTACCTAATTTTTACACGACTAATATGTAGTGAGCAATAGTAATGATATATAATGTACAAGAGTTAAGCATTATTTCTCCCCATCTCTAACCTATTTGTATTATAACTCATGAATTAAAAAATGTAAATAGAAGGAGAAAACAAAACAATTGCACTATATTCTTCCATAAATTAGAATACATTTACCTTCTTCAACATGAACTGGAATAGGGTGGATCTACAAAAAAGTTAAATTGTGGTATGTAATTAAAATTTTAAAAGTTAATTACTACATTAAAGTTTTTTTGGTTGTTACCTTGTTGGGAAAGCTGATGCAGTCAAACAGCCTTGTTCCTTCAAAGAATCTTGTCCATCCCATAACTAACCTATAGAAGAATCAAATTTTGTCTGTCTTATCAGTTAAACATATTCGAACTCGGCATAATTATATAAAGAACGAGATATAAAAAAGCATCATCTTTGAGAAATTTAATTAATAATTGCTAATGTGTGTATTTGGCTGTAGTTTTATCATATGTGTGCATATAGTATTATCCTAACTATGAATGATTCAAAATGCTTATGTATACATATATATTAGTAGTTTACTACTAAAGCACAGTAGCACTTTATTTTATATCCTAATTGATTATTTTGGCAGCTAAGTACTATTTTACATTGTTATTATTTTAATTATTTCGATGATGTATATATTACTAAAATTTAAATGCAATATGTGTTGCTAATCTTATAAATTTTTATGTTGTTTTAGATGTCAGGTTATTAAAAAAAAATACTTGTTAATTAATGTGCGAAAATCTGTTAATAAGAAGGTGATTAGTGCACACAAAACTAAGCTTTCACACCCTAAACCTACAAAATCACGAGCTCCAGTTCCTTCACATGTATCTAAAAAGCCTTCAGCATTACCACCCTCTTCTTCGCAGCCACCACAAAAATTCAAGAAAATGTTATCATTTCATGCCGATTATACACCATCACCATCACTATCACCAGTTGAATCACAATGTTGTTCACCTATCCAACCTCAATCATTTGATAATGATCCTAATATTGAACAAAATTTATATCATGCTCACTCATCATATAAAAATCATCAAGATAAATCTCTTAATCAAGAAGGCAAACCTGTCACTCAAGAAGGGCTCTTGAAAATAGTGCATTTTGGAGATGAGTAAGTACAACCATCACCTTTGTGTTTTAATGTTCTCTCTATATTATTTTTATTGTGAATGGATGTGTAATTACTTATTATTTGACCTGTTTATAGGTTTAATCCATGTATTACTGTTCGTTATGTAACAACTGCCATTAAAAGCAAATATTCAGAATGCTACCCTACATGGAGACATGCCAGTGATCAAATGTGAGATTTGTAGTTTACTAAATTTAAGGTAAGTATTTATTATCATTTTTTTGCATATTTTGATATTATACATAGTGGGTAATTCATTGTATATGTATATTTTCTTTTAGAGAAATATTGTATGTGGGATCCTCAACACAATGCAAGAGTTTGTCAAATTTTTTAGATTAAAGAGAGTGCTCGAGTAAAAGGGTTGATGAGTCAAGAGAGAGTCAAGTATTCAAAAGACTCTGACTATATACCAAAATATATTCTTGCACCAGTTTGGCATCAACTATTGCATTATTGGGCTACAGATTCACATTTTAAGAACTGGGCAACAGCAAATACTATGAATCGAGCATCAAATCCTGGAGATTTCATGCACACTAGTAGTTCCATATCTATGGGTGAACATGCACGAAGAATGGTAAGATAAAAATAGTTTAAAATTTTAGTCTTGTTCTTATTATGAGCAATGTTTTCTTATTCTTTTTTTTCTTTCCTATGGATTAAAACTATAATATTATAGGAGAAAGCTACGGGAGTAAAACCTTCTCTATAGGAGGTTTATACTAAATGCCACATCAAAAACGACAAGAGTTGGATTGATGAAAGATCTCAAAAAGTCAATGTATGTGATGCTAGTTTGTTCTTCTTTTGTCTTTTTCAAAAATAATTTTCACTATATGTTAGTATTTGTTCATGGCATATTTAGTTGCGATTAAAATGAATTAGTTTTGTAGGGTGAATTCAAAAAGCGAAAGACAGAACTTTCTCAAGTAGCTTTATCCTTAGATAATAAGGGACATGTTGAGGCATCTAAGGAAGACCTAGATATGCCAGATGATTACCCTATTTGGAATGAAGTTGTAACAAAAGGAAAAAAGAAAGCTGCTTTTTGTTTAGATTCTTTTGGTTTAGATCTCTCTTCAAAGTTGGGTTCCAGAGATTGCCCAGAGACATCCAAAGACGATATAAATATTGAGCAAGAACTTCACATATGGAAAGAAAAGGCAAAGGAGCAAGAAATTATCAATAAAGAGCAAAAGGTTAAGTTGAATGATATTGAGCACAAGTTAAAAGATCAAGGACGTCAACTAAAAGCTCAATAGAAAAGAATTAGTTCTACTAAAAAGACACTTGATACTTTATATAAAAGTTGAATCTCCCAATTTCTTCAACCTTGTCTGTTCCTACAGAAAATGAGCTCGGTACAGGCTCTAGTAATAATGAGGATGATAACATGAGTAATTGATGTCTAGAGTATATATTTTTTCTGATTTAGATTAATAAATTTTTAGGTGAATTAGTTAGTACATTTTATTTTATTCATGATTTGTGTCCTTAAAAAGAGAAAAGGGAAAAGACGAACGTCGCTGAATGAGGGTGAAAAAAGAGATTTTTTGTTCGAATCTAGAGGGTAGAGGTAGTCTGAGGTGCGAGAGTGGAGGCTGGAGCAGTGGCTGTCGTAGCGTTGAGTGCGAAGCACGAGCGGTGACCACAGAAGGCAGAGAATGCAGAAGGAGGGAGCACGCAGAAGGAGGGAGACGGAGATCCAAAACTGACGCTGAAACCAAAAGGGAATGCTGAAAAAATGTTGGGTTTTTGGAAGGTAACCTAGCTAGTTATGATACATACGAGCGAGAAAGCATTCAAAAACTAAAATATTTGGAACTAAAAAGGCGGTTTTGAATAAATTTTTTATTTTTGGCGCAAATTAAATAAGTGACTTTGAAACAACTGCATATAACAAATTTTAAAATTAAAATTATATTTAATTTTTACTAACAAATTAAAAAAAGATAAGATTGCAACAAAAATATATCCAATAAATTATGGAATATTGATATCTAAATGATAGATATTTAAAAAGAATTATATCTAATATTAATTTTAAAATTTTTAAATTAAATTATGTTCTTAAATCTTTGTTATATAATAATCTTAAAAGATAAATATTTAGTAAAATCAATATTTGAAATTAAAAATTCCTTTTATATTAATAGATAAGATAGATAAGATAAGATAACTGTATCGAATTATATAAAGGGGAGCCAGAGGCCCCTCAGTTACATTCCTTATTCCACACACATATATTTCATAAATCCATTCTAACTTGAGCGTCGGAGTGTTCTTGCTAAGTACTAACCCAATCGCTCCAGTAAAAAAACTAACAACTGTTTCGACTCATAAGTCTCCAATCCATCTCATAAGCCATACCAGAGACTTCTAGATAAGTAAAATTTTTTTTGAGCTACTGTATCTATATATAGTGTGCTAAAAGAGTCAATTGAAAAAAATTCTTCATAGATAAATTCTTTTTTAATAACTATCATTATGTGATTTTTTTTGTGACTTATCATTATGTGGTTTAATGTTCATTACTATAATTTTCATTATTAAAAATTTTAATATTACTTTAAGGGTAGTTCTTTATTTAATTTATCTTATTTAGTTATCAAAACCGAACCGGTAATCGAACTAGTCAGATTACTGGATCACTGGGTCATTAGTTCAACTGATGGATCACTGGTTGAACCGATTGACTCAGTCCTATATAAATATAAAATAAAAAATAGTCAAAATTTTAAAATTAAAATTTAAAATATATATTTTCACTAATATTTTAAGAATATCTAGCTATTCTATATTAATTGGAAC
>NC_029790.2:20010222-20018262 GCF_000816755.2 Arachis ipaensis | reverse complement strand
ACAATAAGTATTTTGTTAATTTTACTCTATCATAAATATTTTTATTTTATTTTTATTTCATTTTGTTAAAAGCAGAATGGTGGTTTGTATTCAAGACTAAAGCAAGAGGTGAGATTGAGATTGAAACACAGAAGATTTTGCATATCAAGAAGATGTCACAAATCAATCTAACAATCATATCTCAAATAATATTGACACTATTATTGATTTATTGGATACCGATAGTACAAGATATGAAGATGATGATGATGATGAGACATTTGAGAATGAGGACGAGGACCAGGATGAAGACGAAGATAATGATTATAAAGTAAATAATTAAAAGAATAAATTAAAAAATAATAGACTAATTTAAAATATAAATAATATTTTTATACTAAATGTTAAAATTTTTTAATAAACATTTAAAATTTGTTTGAAAACTGATGCACTTCCAAACAGAATTTACAAATGATGTTATTTTCGTCCCAAATTTGTGGGAAAAAATTTTAGCTACTTCGAAGGGTTAGCTATAGTAAAAGCATTTAAGACTAATTATAGACAAATTTGGGATAGAATTAACATTTTTCAAAATGCGTCCCAAATCCGTCTGAAGTTATTGCGCATATTCAGATAGAATACGGACGAATTATAGTTTTTGTCCAAAATGTGTTGCTAATCTGTATGAAAATTTTGGCGCCATCCAAAAAAAAATTGGCGCCAATATTTAGGACAAAATTTAGGCAAATTTAGGATAGAATATATTATTCCAATGTCTCTACTAAAAATTGTTCTACATTTGTCTCAAATTTGTTCGAAATGAAAAAGTCATTCAGACGGAATAAATTTCGTTTGAAATTTTCGTCCAAAAACACCCTATTTCTAGTAGTCACCAAATTCATAACTACTAAAAACTAAAAAAAAATAGTGCAAAGTGTTAGAAAGAGAAATTTATACCCTAAAATTGTGGATCCTCCCCCACACTTAAAACTAAAAAAAAAATAGTGCAAAGTGTTAGAAAGAGAAATTTACACCCCAAAATTGCGGATCCTCCCCACACTTAAATATTGCACGGTCCTCTGTGCACGCATGTAATCCGGGGGATGAAAGACTCTAAGAGGCTCCACCTTCATCTGGTGGGCACCGGACTCGGGTTGCTGTATAAAATAATTAAACAGGAATTGAGGAAGAGTTCAAATGAGTGTGGTATGATAGACGACAATGTGTGTATCTAAGTGTGCACGGTTTAGAACAGACGCATTGGCCGGGTAAAAACAAAAACCACACAATAAAAAAGAAATAGCATGTATTCCTCAATTAAGTAGCCTAGGTTGCAAGTAAAGCATTAGCAAGAGATAAGGCACATAAAAACCTAGGTAACCACAACTAAAGTAAATTGAATATTTGAGATATTGGATATTGAAATTGTGCAAGGGAAAGTGCAAAATTGATATAGAAGCACAATAAACAATAACCAATCTAATAATGAAAAGAAAACTCCTTATTCATCATGAAACATAATGAAATAGTCACATGGTAAAGGTACTTGTTGCAAAAAGTGACAAGCTTGATAAGAATCAAGTCGAGTCACTCAAACAAATGTATAACATTAAAAACAAACAAGTACCGTGTAATGTGATTATATGAGAGGCATGATGAACAAGTAATTCAACTCAATTCACTAATATTCAATGCACTTACAAATAATTTGTCCTAGGGTGTAATCAAAACATGAATTTTTAAACCCACTAGATACTTAGTAAATTAAGACAAAGTATAAGTGCATTGATGAACTTCAATCTTAAATAACATCAATGATCATCCAAGGTGCACAATTCATGATTAAGTTGCCAAACAAGGATATAGTCTAATACATATGGTAGCTACAACATATGAATCAAACTCACAATTCATTTAGGCAATTAAACAAAAACTTAATGCTTAGTGCACATATTAATAAAAAATTAAGCCAAAATTGCAAGCAAGAAGCAACCTAATCAACATCAAGAAAATACTTGCAACTTATTTAATTGACAAACAACTAAATCAAACCTAATAAAATTACTAAAATCAAAATGAAATGCAAATAAAACTAACTAGGATAAGTAGAAAAAAGGGTAAAAGAAAGAAAAGAGAGAGATGGAGAGGGGTGGAAGTGCCTTAGGGTTTAATTCAAAGTGAAATCAAAATTTTGCCCAAAGCAGCACTTGTGCATACGCACATACAGGTGTGTGCATGCACACTGGGTGAAAAATGGGGGGTGTGCGTCCGCACAGACATGTGCGAATGCTCCGAGCAGAGAGGGAATTAAGATGTGTGCGTACGCACAAAGGTGTGCATACGCACAGAAGACTTTTTTTTTTTACAGATCATGTGTGCCTGCGCAAGCATGTGTGCATACGCACAGAGAGCAAAAAGGCCAAGGTGCGCACGCACAGAGAGGTGCGAGCGCTTCCAACAGAAGGGATGCAAATGAGTGTGCGTATACACAAAATGAGGAATTTGGGGTTTTTGTGCGTACGCACAAGCTTGTGTGCACATACAAGGAGCAAAAACTGGGATGCACACACGCACAAAAGCGTGCGAGCGCTCCCAACAGGGGCTGTGAAGACAAGTGTGCGGCGTACGCACAGGACGCAGAATTCAGTGATTGTGTGAGTACGCACAACTGTGTGCGCACGCACAATGCCTTGTTTTTCCAAAAAAAAAAATTTCTTAATTTCTAAGTCCCTTAATCCTTAGCTCAACACAAATTTCAACCCAAAACATCCAGAAATCCATAAATTTATGATCCATATGAAAATCAACCTACCTATGCTCAAAATTAAACTAATCCTAATCTAGCTAAGACAAACAAAAATGCAGTTAAGGCAAATTATAAACAAAGAGAAGGGTTGAAACAATGTTACCATAGTGGGGTGTCTCCCAACTACCACTTTTATTTAAAGTCCTTAAGTTAGACTTTTTGAGGAGACTCTTGTTAGGGTGGCTTATGTTTCCACTCCTCCTTGAATCTCCATCCAAGCTTGCACTTCAAAGCTCCTCCGGGATCCTATATTCTAGTTTCCCATTCTCCTTCTTGTTGATCTCTATGCTTCAAGTCGGATGGACAAACTCTTAAATTACCCTTGAAGTAACCCAACACTCTCTGGAAATCACATAATTGTGCCTTGCATCCCACTTGAACTCCAACTCTTGAAATGGTTTTCTTGAAGAACCTTGGATTCACATGGCAACCAACACCCCTTTCTCCACCATGTACCAACCCAAGAAGAACCTTAGGTTGGTAATCCGTCTCCAAGATAGCATATTGATGGGGCCAATGAAGTTCATCGGTGAAACTGCCACTAATCTCTGAAATCACTTAACACACATATCAAGGCATCTAATGGTAATAAGAGAGGATTAAACGTAGGGAACTTAAGGCCAAAGAAGCATGTTTTCAATCATATCACAAAATCAAGAATGAGAATGTAAACTCATGCAAATAGTATGAATAAGTGGGTAAAGAGTTGATAAAATCCACTCAATTGAGCACAAGATAAACCATAAAATAGTGGTTTATCAGCCACCCACTCAATATGCTCTTGGAACGGAATTGATTCCTCACCAACTTCCTCTTCCCCATCACTCAAATCATAAGAAGGAGGTTGTGAGAAGTCTACCTCCGTATCTCTTTCAAACTTAATGGGAAGAGGTTCATTAAGATCATTAAGGGGATTGACCAATGTGGACAAAAAATTGTCGATGATGGAATCCACATCTAGATCAATCTTCCTCAATTCTCCCTCTACCTCTTCCGGTTCACTCATCCCACTTTCCTCCTCTTGTTGCGGTTCCAACCTTAGCTCCTCTTCTTCCACCTGAGGCTTCATGTTCTCCTCTTCACTCCATTCTTTAGTTGGTCCTTCACATTCTTCAAGAGGAGTGCCTTGATCGGATGAGCGTAGAAGGACTAAACGGTTCACTGCCTCGGCTATGGTAGACATGAGTTTTCCTTGTGTCCTTCGAAGTTCTTCTTGCTCTTAGAGAAAGACTTGAAGGTCTTGTTGCTCTTGGGTCAAGGATTGGAGAATTTTACATTGTGGTGAAAAAGGGGTTTCATTGTTTGGGAGGAAGGTTGTATATGTGGGAGGTAGTTCACGTTGATGAGTATCTTGAGATGGTATGTAAGGAGGTGGATGATGGTATTGGTGTGGTGTTTGAAAATGTGGTGATTGAGAATTATGTTGGGGGTATGGGTCATAGGTATATGGTGGTGGAAGTATGTAATCATTGGGAAATCCACCATATCCTTGGTTTGGGTATGCATATTGGGGAGGGTTTGACTCATTGTAATAAGGAGGAGATTGCGCCTTCCTCAATTGAATTTTCCATTCCATAATGCAATCCAAAATTGAAGTTATCAAGCCCTACAAAATGATCATAACTGTTCTCCAAGTAAAGAGAGTGATAACTCATAAAGAAAAATAGAAAATAAAAACAAAAGACATCAAGTAACAAAAGAAACAAAATCCTAATTACTTACAAAAGCAAACAAACAACCCAAAAAGTATCTATTCACACTATTCACATATGCACAACAATCAAAATTATGGCACTCAATTGCACTAGCTCCCTAGCAACAGCGCCAAAAACTTGATGAGTGAGATTTTGTGCCGGTTTAAAATTTCTCAAAACACGAATCACTTCGTCAGTAGCATAGTCCAATCTGGCAATTAAATCTCATCAATCAAAGTTTAATTCAAATTAAAATAACCGAGAGTAATAAAACTTCAGGTCGTTCTCCCTAGGAACTAGTGACAACAAGTGCACAATTTTGGTTGTGAAAATCAAAGGGTTTTCAATAGTGAGGCAAACGATTAAAGGAATTAAAGAATGATCAAAATTATAATTAATAAACTAATAAAGGAATTAAAGAACTATCTATATGGTATGAACAAGTAAAGCTTAAAAAGATGGAAAGGTGGTTCAAAACATAAATGGAAGCCTTGACTTGGGATGAGTTATGGAATTCCTTCCTTGCCATAACCACAACTATGATAATTATGATGGATTAATCTCACCAAGTCAACCCTTAACATCAAAGAATAAGTCAAGTGAGCATAATTGTTATTAATCCATAAATCCTAGCTAACTTACTAATTACCTTGGTAAAAAACTAGCGTTAGTGGAAACAATAACATCTAACAACCCAAGAATTATCACTAAATGTCGGACATTATGACTCTAGTATTCCATATACTCATTTTCCTATGCCAAGGCGTGGAAATTTTTCCCATAATCAAAATTGGTATTTCATCAAACACATGGTGGGCATAATCATAAAACATGGCAAAATTCAGAAATTGATAAAAAACTATGAACCACAAAAGAATAAAATCAACAATGGCAACTCAATAAACATATAAAAATCACTAAACATCAAATTCATTAATCAAAACTCAAAATTGCAAAAGTATATATGTATTGATGAAGGAAATTAAAATATAAGAAAGTGTAGAACAAGTAGTGTAATAAAAGAGAAAATTAAGAAATACTTACAATGAAAATAAGCTAGAGACCAAGATCAAAATTGGAGAATGCAAAAACCTTAATTACATCTTAAGAAAAATTGAGAGAAAAACCTAAACTAAACTACCTAAAACTATCCTAAGTGTGTTGTATAATGTATGGTATGAGTTGTTAGGTTGTATGGTTGCTAGCCCCTCCTTTATAAGCTTCAAACCCTTCAGAATTGGGCCAAAAAGCCTCCCAAATCGCGAGCCATGTGACTTTTTAATGAAGTCATGTGCAGGGACTTGTGCGTACGCACACATGCTGATTTCTGCACTTGTGCGTACGCACAGAAAGTTGTGCGTACGCACACTTGGCTGTGTGCTTCTCCTTTGTTTCTTTCATGTTTTCTCCTAATTGCATGCTTCTTTCCACCCTTATCAAGCCATTCTAACCTATTACTCCTACAATCACTCATCAAAACATCAAGGCATCGAATAGAATGAAAGTGGAATAAAATTGATCAAATTAAGCGCAAAATAGCATGTTTTCAAGATTGGACATAATTTAAAGAGAAAGCACAAAAGCATGCTATTTAGGTGAATAAATATTGGTTTGTATGATGAAATCCACTCAAATCAATTCAAAATTTATCATCAAATATGGTTTCATCACTGACTTCAATAAATCGACAAGATATTTTGTTTCACAAATCCATAACCACTTATATTATACCAGTATTAGAAATAATAAAAACCATAACAATTTATTTAAATTTGTCCACTTACTTGCAAAGCCCAAATGTAAAAGGTATTTTTTGGGTGACGTAATTACAAGTCTTCTCTATAGTAAACTCCCGCAAGTTACTATCCTTTACACGAGCCTAAGGCATTCATTAACACTAACCATTAGTCAAAGCAGCACCTACTGTAACATCCTACCATACAGAGACTTATGCTTAAGTCATAATTCAGAGATGGCAAGGTATTACGACCTCTAAAACAAAAATTTAGTACGTATAGTAGTATGAATAATTGATTATAACTAGGAGCCTTTGTAGAAAAAGGGGTAAACAAAAACCGTAACTCGAACGCGCAACACTCCGATCGATAACGTAACGAGCAAAGGATAAGCTAACGCGAGATTATATATATACAAGGGAGTGTGAAAAACAGGAATATCAAGACTCAAAATCCGGCTGCGAAGATAACCGGTCCGAGCATAGCAATATATACATATAATAAAATAAGAAAAACCCAAAGGGACACAAATACAGAAACCTATTCTCCAAAACCTCCTATAAGAGGAGTCATCACAGTTTGTATTATTTAATGGAGATAAAAGTATCTAAACAAAATATATAACCCAAAACAGAGTCCCGAGAACAAAGGATCTTCGCTAATCCAGAAGTCTCCAGCATGCCTCAACGAGAAGCCTCGCGTCCTGCATCTGAAAATCACAAAATTCACATGGGTGAGAACCAGAGGTCCCCAGCATGGTAACAGCTTCCACATATATAATACATAATAATAGAGGAAAGCCGAAGGAAATCCTAGAACTTCCTCCAGATAATATCAAAGCTTATAAACAAGCTAAACCGTAAGTGGCAACTGACTAAAGATTATTCAGTCTAACTAATACTTCCCTTTCAACATTCACAATTCATTCAACAGCATATATGCATTTATACTTAGCCATAAACATGGCTCTGCCGTAACACGGCGATAATCTAGCCATCCGGCTCACGGTTAAATCCATAACCAGCCAATTTATTTACAATTACGGCCCTTCGGCCCATGGCATAACAAGCACTTCCACCGCCATCCTCCACATCTCACATAATCATCTTTGATCTTCATTGATCATTCATTTTTCCCTTGCTTCACTCGCAAGTTACCACATTCACTAGCCCCTTATCTCATAGCTAGACATATCATAATGATTTAAGACATAAGTGGTGAGATTGGAGGCTTAGAAGTATGAAATTTGGCTTTTAAAACTCAAAAATCAACTTTGGGATGAAAACAGGGCCACGCGTACGCGCACTCCACGCGCCCGCGTGGATGGCCTTAAAACTCATTGACGTGCAAGCGTCATACGCGCGAACGCGCAGATTGAAAATTAGCCAAACGACGCGCACGCGTCAGCCACGCGTACGTGTGGGTGCTCTTGCGCTCCAGGCACAAAACTGGCACAACTTTGGCACAACTCTCGGGAAAATGGCTGGGCATTTGGTGCAGCGCATCAACGCGCCCGCGCACACCACGCGCACGCGTGGATGTTTTCTCGAAGAACGACGCGTATGCGCCAAGTGCGCCTACGCGCGGGGGGTCATTTTGCTAAAAATTTTCTAAGTTAAAAGCTGCAGAATTTACAGATTCAACCCCCAATCTTCCGACGGACATAACTTTCTCATTTTAAATCGTTTTTCACCCGTTCTTCGAACGGCATGGACATCCCGGATCCAATTCCATTTCTAAATAGATTTGGCAGAAAATAGAGATCCGCAGTCTAGGTTATCTTCCGTCAAAGTACGCCCAAAAACCATGTTTTCATACAAAACCA
>NC_029790.2:19979146-20009987 GCF_000816755.2 Arachis ipaensis | reverse complement strand
ATATTCAAGGCTCAAGGCATCAATATTCATAATCACATATATGAACACATCATATATCTCAACCATTCAACAACACCAACAATTCAATGCCTATCTTAGGGCCTCTAGCCTAAGTATTTCCTACCACATTACATAATAGATACAGAAAACCGAAACCATACCTTAGCCGATTTCCCAAGCTCAACCGGAGCACTTCCAAACCACTTTTCCTCAAGCTCTCAAGGTCTCAACACCTCCAAGAACATATTTTGTCACACAAAACCCTCTCCCAAGCTTTCCAAAATCACCAATCAAGCTCCAATATTCACATATACACAACCTAAGCCACAATCATCATACCAAAACACAAGAGCTCAACACCCACAACCACAAGTTCAACATTCTCACTAGGGTTTGAGATATCTTACCTTACTCAAGGTCCAAGGAGACAAGATTAATCTTCTCCTTCAAGAGAGTTGGGTCCTATAATATCAAAGAGCCCAAAATCTCAATATTTTTACTCATGAAACTCGAAATCAAGGCTGGAAATTCGAAGAGCAAAACGTAGCTTATCTCAAGATTGATTGTATGGGTTTTGTAGAGCTCTCTGCGGTGAACGCGTGCCCACAAACGGTGCGGCAATCGGAGCTCTAGATCAAAAGTTCTGGTGGTTTGAAGATCAAGTGAGAGAAAGAAGTTGAGAGAGTGTTCTTCCCTTCCTCTCCACCATTTCAGCGTGTTTGAGTGTGTTGTGAGGAGAGAGAGTGCTGAAAACTAGAGTTTTGGTTTAGTTTAGTTGGGCCAAGGGCCCACTTTGGGTCCGGTTGGCCTGGTTTGGCCCGTTTGGTCCAATCTTGGTCCGTTTTCTATAAAATTGGTACCGAAATTCTCGTCTCAATCTCCTCTATCACATTTAGCCATAAAAAATAACATTTTTGGCTTTCTAGAATAAATTCTCATTTATGGGTTAATTAGCCGTTAATTAACCGGGTCTTACATTCTACCCGCCTAATTGAGAATTTTGCCCACAAAATTCAAATTCAATTACCTGAGAATAAATGCGGATAATCCGTTCGCATCTCCGACTCAAGTTCCCAAGTGTGTTCCTCAACACCGCCTCGACTCCAAGCCACTTTGACTAATGAAACCTCTTTTCCACGCAACCGTTTGATACTAGTATCGTCAATTCTAACTGGAGCCATTGGAAGCGTCAAATCTTCTCTTAACTGAACTGATTCAGGTTCTAACACATGGCTAGCATCAGGAGTGTACTTCCGAAGCTGTGACACGTAAAACACATCGTGCAGGTTCGAAAGATGAGGTGGTAGAGCCACCCGATACGCCACCGGCCCAATCCTCTCCAGGATCTGAAATAGACCAATGTATCAATGATTCAACTTCTTTGCTTTAATCGCTCTACCTACTCCTGTGGTCGGAGTAACCTTCAGGAAAGCATGATCTCCTGCCTCAAATTCCAAGGGCTTCCGCCTCTGATCGGCGTAACTCTTCTGGCGACTCTGCACCGTAATTATTCTATCTCGGATTTTCTTGACTTGTTCTGTGGTCTCAGCTATCATTTCCGGCCCCAACCAGCCTTTTTCTCCAGCTTCATACCAACATAGCGGAGATTGACATTTCCTCCCATACAATGCCTCATACGGAGCCATTCCGATGCTTGCATGGTAACTATTATTGTATGCAAACTCCACTAACGGCATATACCGATCCCAACTCACCGGTTGGTCCAAAACACAAGCTCTCAACATATCCTCTAGGGTTTGGATCGTCCTCTCGGATTGACCATCTGTTTGAGGATGGTACGCTGTACTCAAGCTTAATCGGGTTCCAAAAGCTTTCTGAAATGCACCCCAGAACCTCGAAGTGAAACGAGGATCTCTATCAGAGATTATAGTAGCAGGTACACCATGAAACCTCACAATCTCCTTTATGTATAACCGTGCTAGCTCCTCAAGGGTGTAAGTCATCCGAACGGGCAAAAAGTGAGCTGACTTCGTCAGACGGTCCACAATCACCCAGATAGCATCAAAACCAGTCATAGTCCTTGGCAATCCCTTCCCGGGTGAATGGAGAATCCGCTTTTGTGTGCCTCCTTTAAGATATCTTGCCTCAAAGTACCAACATCCGGCACAATGATCCTACCCTTGAATTTCCATAACCCATCTTTTTCTTCCGACACTCTCCTCTGTTTTCCTTGCTCGATAGCCGGTAACACCTTCCATAATGCTTCATCATTTTCATGAGCCTTTAGGAGTTCGGACTTAAAGTCACTCGAGATTTCTAATCGGCTCAACCACAAGGTTCCAGATACTTCTCGAACACCAATTTTTAGACTCTCGAATCCCTTGAGCAACTTCTCCTCTTGAAGCATCATCCAAGCCGCATATAACGACTTCCGACTTAACGCATCTGCCACTACATTTGCCTTCCCCGGATGGTAATTCAACTCAAAGTCGTAGTCTTTCAATAATTCCATCCACCTCCTTTGCCTCATATTAAGCTCTTTCTGATCAAAGAGATATTTCAAGCTCTTGTGATCAGAGAAGACTTGGAACTTAACCCCATAGAGATAATGTCTCCACACCTTCAAGGCAAACACAACCGCAGCGAGTTCCAAATCGTGCGTAGGGTAACTAACTTCGTGAGGTCTCAACTGTCGTGAGGCATACGCCACCACATTATGATGCTGCATTAGCACGCATCCTAGACCCTTTAATGAGGCATCACAGTACCCCTCAAAAGGCTCGTTCGGCTCAGGTAACACTAACACAGGTGCAGTGGTTAACTTTTTCTTCAATGCCTGAAAGCTCTCCTCGCACTCAGGAGTCCAAACAAACGGAGTGTCTTTGCGAGTTAACTTTGTCAACGACAAGGCTAATTGCGAAAATCCTTTGATGAACCTTCGGTAATAGCCAGCTAAACCCATAAAACTCCTTATCTCAGTTACTGTAGTTGGTTGCCTCCAATCCATCACAGCTTCTACCTTAGTTGGATCTACGGCTATTCCCTTCTTACTCACCACGTGACCCAAAAACTTCACCTCATCCTTCCAAAACTCACACTTAGACAATTTCGCATAGAGTTTCTTCTCCTTTAGAATTTGCAACACGGTCCGCAAGTGTTCTGCATGCTCTTCTTCAGTCTTGGAGTAAATCAGTATGTCGTTAATAAAGACAACAACGAATTTATCCAGAAACGGACGGAACACTCTATTCATGTAATCCATAAACACTGCAGGAGCGTTCGTCAACCCAAAAGACATTACAGTATACTCGTAATGACCATAACGAGTCCTGAAAGCGGTCTTAAGGATATCCTCACCCCTCACCCTTATCTGGTGATAACCGGATCGCAAATCGATCTTAGAGAAAACCCCAGCTCCTTGTAACTGATCCATGAGATCATCAATCCTCGGCAATGGGTACTTATTCTTTATGGTGACCTTGTTCAGCTGCCTGTAATCCACACAGAGCCGCATACTTCCATCTTTCTTCTTTACTAGTAACACTGGAGCACCCCACGGGGAAACACTTGGTCGGATAAAGTTCTTACCCAGCAATTCCTCTAACTGAGACTTTAGCTCGGCCATCTCTAACGGTGACATCCTATAAGGAGCACTTGAGATTGGTCCCGACCCAGGCACCAACTCAATAGCAAACTCGACCTCTCGGTTAGGTGGAAATTCCTCAATATCATTGGGAAACACTTCCGGAAACTCACACACTACCGGAATCTGATCCAACCGTTGATCATCACCCAAAACACCAGCGGTTAACAACAGGATACCCTGACATTCGATTCCAGAACAGTTCACCATCATCGAATTCAAGTAATAATTATTCACCACGACTGGCCCTTCTGTATCTTCCGGCATAAAGTACACCGACTTTGTAGAGCAATCAAGCAGGACATGGTTCTCAGATAACCAGTCCAATCCCAAGATAAGGTCAAGACCGATCATCGGTAAGCAGATTAAATTATGGACAAAATGATGCTGCTTGAATCTAAACGAAACTTTCGGGCATCCTAGCCTAGTTACCATGGCTTCATGGGTAGCATTATACACTTTTAAGTTATAACCTAAGGTTACGATCTTCAATCCTAACTCATGGGCTTTCTCAAATGCAATGAATGAATGCGATGCTTCCGAATCAAATAAAGCATTTAAAGTTTGACCAGCCATTTCACAGTTACCTCGAATGAGTGTCTCGGATCCCTCTGCACCCACAGCTGAGGTGGTGAACACTCGACCAGTCTGTTGTGCTTTCCCAGCACCTTGCTTTTGTTTCTCCGGACAACTAGTGGCTTTATGCCCCGCCTTTCCACAATTGTAGCACAAATCCCATCTGGCCTTGCATGGTGCTCCCGGATGGTGACTTCCACACCTAGTACAAGCTTGATCATTCTGAGGCTGCTTCCCAAACTTTTTCCCTTGGGAGTTGTTGTTGTTGTTGGGCCTCCTAAAAGAACCTCCCCTCTTAAAAGGTGGACCTCTAGGTGCAAAGCTCTTCCTTCGGTTCTGTGGGAATGATCCTTTGTGACTTCCTTTCTCAGCGGCTGCCCTCTTCACACACTCTTCAGCAACCCTACACTTGTTCACCAATTCGGAGAAAGTCCTAATCTCCATTGGTCCCACTGAACTGAAAATATCGCTCCGGAGTCCTCCTTCGTACTTAACACACTTCCATTCCTCATATTCCACCGGAGTCCCTTGACACATACGAGAGAATCTGAACAGCTCCTCAAACTTGTCAGCATACTGATGCGTGAGCATCTTGTCTATCTTTTCCTAGTGAATTTGCATCTAATTTGTTGAGTTTAATTAAGAATTAATTATATTTTAGCCACTATGGATGCTATTTTGAGTTTTGTACAATACTGTTTATTTTAGGGAGCATTTGGCGGAATTTGATGGAGTTTCTGCAGAGAAAGAGAAGAAGCCAAGGAGATGACCAGCGAATACCGACGCGGACGCATGGCTCACGCGACCGCGCGGAATGGAGGAAATCGCAATGACGCGATCGCGTGCCTGACGCAAACGCGTGGACTGGAATCTGCACAAATGACGCGAACGCGTGGACGACGCGGATGCGTCACATGCGCCACGTGCAGAAAATGTAGAAAAACGCTGGGGGCGATTTCTGGGCCGTTTTGACCCAGTTCTTAGCCCAGAAATCACAGATTAGAAGCTGCAGAATGGACAAATCAAGTGGTCCCCACCCATCAACTGAAGATCTATTAATTAATTCAAATTTAAATTCAAATCTTAAAGTAGGAAAAGATATTATTTTAAGTTTAATTTTAAATATTAGATTTTAAATTTATTAGGATTAGTTATAAAAAGAGATCTGATGCCATCAGATTGGAAGGCGGTACATTCTTACCTGAATCCTTATTTTCTCTTTTCCATGAGCAACTAAACCTCCACTGTTAAGGTTAGGAGCTCTGTCTATTGTATGGATTGATAATATTATTTTTCTATTTTAATTCATGTTTTGATTTATATTTCAATAATTGTTTTTGTTCTTTACTTTATGAATTTGGGTGGAACGGAAGTATGACCCATGTTCTATTTGAGTTCTTGTAAAACTTGGAAAAGCTCTTTACTTGAACAATAGCTTGAAAACATATTATCCTGAATTTCTAATTGTTTGTATTTAACGGGATACGTGACATATAATCCCTTTATCTTTGAATAATTAGGATTCTTGTGGCATATAAACTAGGATTCGATCATCACCCTCTAATTGGAATTAATTGACCAAGGAATTGGCAGTTGATAAATTTTAGAGAAGACTAGGAAAGGTCTAAGGAATTAGGGTCTAGTCATAAATAGTTTGCTATGAATTAAATCTTGCGTAATTAAAATAGTTAATAAGAAAAGTCAATCCAGAAAATAGATAACTCTGAAGCCTTAACTGCCTTCTCCATATATTACTCCCAACTTAATTACTTGCCTTTCTTCAATATTTTTTATATTGTTTAATCTCTTTTATACTGCATCTCAACACCAATTTTTGTTTGTCTAACTAAGCCTATCAAACACTATTGTTGCTTAGTCCATCAATCCTCGTGGGATCGACCCTTACTCACGTAAGGTATTACTTGGTACGACCCAGTGCACTTGCCGGTTAGTAAGTGTGGTTGTAAAATACCGCACCAAATTTTTGGCGCCGTTGCCGGGAAATTGACTGTGATTGACAACTACTCGTTCTTTGATTGCTTAGATTAGATATTTTTTTTCTTTAATTATATTCCTTTAGTATTTTTATTTTTTATTTTTTTTTATTTTATTTTTCATTTTTTTCTTTCTTTGCGTTAATATTTCCCATATCCCGTATCCCCTGTTTTCTTTTTTTTTTTCTTTTCTTACTTCCTTTTAATTTCGTTTTTTTTTCTTATTCAAATCTCGTCGTTCTTTCCTTTATTTATTTTTCTTTTTAATTCCATTTTTTTATTTATTTACTTTCGTGTTATTTTGTTTTTCTTTTATTATATTTTTTATTTTCTATAATTTTTTAGTTTTACTTTATTTTTGTCTAAAAAAAATTATTTCTGAATTTAAGTTTGGTGTTACCCAGTTAATTTTATTTTTCTGTTTATTTTTTTTTAATTTTTGAATTTATTTATTTATTTATTTAGTAGTTTTATTTTATTATTGTACACAGGTTACATCACAGGGACTTCTCTGCACTCTGACGTAGAGAGTCCCATTTTTTCTTGTTTTCTGCTTGTGTATGCGCAGGAACAGAGACAAAGAACATCTCTTAGACTTTGACCCTGAACCTGAAAGAACTTTCAGGCGACGTTTACAACAAGCAAGACTTTGCAAGACTGCAGAATCCACCATGGCAAATAATAATGCTAATGCCAATGTGGTAAATCCGAATGGGGATGATCAACAGAAGAGAGTGCTTGGCTCTTATTCTGCCCCTACTGCGGATCTCTATGAAAAAAGCATTGTGGTGCCTCCTATAACTGCAAACAACTTTGAGTTGAAGCCACAATTGGTCACCCTGGTGCAACAAAACTGCCAGTATCATGGACTTCCTCATGAAGATCCAAATCAATTTATTTCTGATTTTCTGCAGATATGTGATACTGTGAAGACAAATGGAGTGAATCCAGAGGTGTACAGACTCATGCTTTTCCTGTTTGCTCTGAGGGATAAAGCAAAGCTATGGCTAGACTCCCAACCAAAGGAGAGTCTGAATACTTGGGAAAAGGTCGTTACTGAATTTCTCACTAAATTTTTCCCACCAAAGAAGCTGACTAAGCTTAGGTTGGAGGTTCAGACTTTCAGACAGAAGGAGGGTGAAACTCTTTATGAAGCTTGGGAGAGATACAAGCTACTGACTAGGCAATGCCCTCCTGGCATGTTCTCCAAGTGGACCCAACTGGATATCTTTTATGAAGGCTTAGGAGAGATGTCAAAGATGAGCTTAGATACCTCTGCAGGCGGTTCATTGCACAAGAAGAAGACACCAGAGGAGACTATTGAGCTGATTGAATTAGTTGCAAGCAACCAATATCTCTACTCATCTAACAGGAATCCTGTGAACTCTGAGACCGCTCAGAAGAGAGGCGTATTGGAAGTGGAAGCTATTAATGCCCTTCTTGCTCAGAACAAGCTTATGTCTCAACAGATAAATCTACTTACTCAACAGATGGGTGGCATGCAAGTCTCAGCTATCAACACTCAAAATCCACCCCAAGAAATCTCCTATGACATGGCAGGTAATTTTATTCAAAATTATAATCATGATTATGCTCAACCTTATTATGAACAGGTGAATTACATGGGGAGTGGTCCTAGGAATCCCAACAATAATCCATATTCTAAGACATACAACCCGGGATGGAGAAATCACCCAAACTTTGGGTGGAGGGACCAACCTCAGAGACCTCAGAACTTCAACAATAGTTCTCAGGGCGGTTTCCAGCAGAACAATGATTTAGAAGCAATATTGACAGGTTTTAGACAGGAAACCAGAGCATCCATCAAGAACCTGGAAATTCAAATGGGTCAATTAGCCACAAAGGTTAATGAAATTGATCAGAGGACCACTAACAGCCTTCCTGGTAACACAATTCCAAATCCAAGAGAGGAATGCAAGGCTATCACTGTAATAAGTGAACAAGTGGCAAGTACGGAAGCACAAGTTATACAAGAAACCAAATCCTCTATTAGAAACTTAGAGGTGCTAGTGGGCCAACTGAGCAAGCAAATACTTGAGAGGTCTGCAAGTACATTTCAAGAGGATACAGTGGTGAACCCAGGAGAAGATTGCAAGGCTATTCAATTGAGAAGTGGTAAGGTAGCTGGCTCTGAGACCAAGGTCAATAAAGATGTAGTTGAAAAAGAAGCTCCAGATGAGAAGAAGGAAGAAGTAGAGCACGCCCCTCCAAAGCGTGCAGACAACCCATTCCCAGACTCTCTTGACACTTATCCTACACAGCCAAAGGCTCCTGAGTACAAGCCTAAGATGCCATATCCTCAGAGACTTCAAAAGGAGACCAAGGACAAGCAGTTTTCAAAGTTCTTGGAAATCTTCAGAAAGTTACAAATCAATATTCCTTTTGCTGAGGTTTTGGAGCAAATGCCTATCTATGTCAAGTTCATGAAGGAGCTGTTGTCAAAGAAAAAGCGTTTAAAGGGAGATGAGACAGTAGTCCTGACTAAGGAATGTAGTGCTGTCATTCAGAATAACTTACCAAGGAAGATGCCAGATCCAGGGAGCTTTCAAATTCCATGCACCATTGGGAGCACAACCTTTGAGAAAGCCCTATGTGATCTAGGGGCAAGCATAAATCTAATGCCCTTATCTGTGATGAAGAAGCTACATATCCAAGAGGCACAACCCACAAAGATAGCATTACAGATGGCAGACAAATCTATGAAGCCTGCATACGGATTAGTGGAGAATATCTTGGTCAAAGTGGGTAAGTTCTTTCTCCCAGCAGATTTTATGATTCTTGATACAGGGGAGGATGAGAATGCCTCTATAATTCTAGGAAGACCATTCCTAGCCACTGGAAGAGCTCTGATTGATGTAGAAGTGGGTGAATTAGTGCTTAGAGTGCATAATGAGCAACTGGTCTTTCATGTCTTCAAAGATGTACATTCAACAGGTGAAGAAGAGAGGTGCATGCAGGCTGAACTCATTGATCCAAACCTTCAAGAACTCCCTGATGATGCACAGCAGAATTTGCAACTCAAACCTCCTGTGGTGACAACCGATAAAATTCCGCCTGACATCAAACCAAAGTTTGGTGTTGGAACTGCATCATCCACCAAGGAGGAGGTCCCCAAAAAGAAAAAAATACCCAGAGGATGGAGAAACAAAAAGATCCCCACTGAAGGTTTCTCCCCAGGAATGAAGGTGGTGTTGACCAGCAATCCAGCATGGGTTTATACAGTAATCAGAATCCTCTCTCTGGAGCATATTGAGCTACGTTATGGAGACACAGGAAAAAAGTTCAAAGAGCTGAGCCCCTATGATCCTCCTCCTTAGAGGAGCTGACCATCAAGCTAATGACGATAAAGAAGCGCTTGTCGGGAGGCAACCCGATAATTTCGTATCCTTAGCTATTATTTTTTCGTAGTAGTATTTTTCTTAGTTATTTTATTTTATTTTTTATTAAGTTCTCACTAATTTTCTGATCATGCAGCTATGTTCTTCCAGGAACCGAACACCTCAAGCTATATTTCAAAAAAAAAAAAAAAGCTACGCGATGCGACCGCATCAGCGACGCGTCCGCGTCGCAAGGGGAGAAGAGAAAAATAAAAACGAACAGAGAGTCACGTTGGAGCGTGGCTGGAGGCGTGCCAATGGCACAATTCATCCCACGCGACCGCGTCGCCGACGCATCCGCGTCGTATGGGCGTAATGGCCTCCCACGCGACCGCGTGACCCACGCGGCCGCGTGCCCTGATTTTTGACGTAAAACGGGTGCACAGCTGAAAGTTGTGCTAGAGTGGTGCTGGACTGGCGCTGGACACGCAATTCCCTTCACGCGACCGCATGCCCCACGCGGCCGCGTCGTACCCCATTAAATGCCCACTCGCGCGATCGCATGCCCCATGCGATCGCGTCACCCCAATTTTGGCAATTATATCAATTCAAACAGAGAGTTGTGCTGGCGCGAGGCTGCACTCGCGCCAGAAGCACAAACTGGGTCACGCGACCGCGTGACCGACGCGATCGCGTCAATCCGTATAAGAGCAATGCGCGCGACCGCATGCCCTACGCGGTCGCGTCGCTTGTGCCGCCCAGTTTTCTTTCTCTCTCTCTCCCAATCCTACTTCTCTCTTATTCTCTTATCCTTTTATTTATTTATTTTTTTTCTTTTTTTTTTCATTTTAATATTTATCTTTTCTATTTTCAGTTCTTCTTTGCTTGAGGACAAGCAAACCCTTAAGTTTGGTGTTGACGCCGCGCTTACAGGTTTTCTAGTACAAAAGGGAGGCGAATCATCTTCGCGAAGGAGCACAACCTGAAGAATAAAGCGACCGCTAGGATAATTAAGGTGGTTGAGTTCCTTTCATTTTTTATTCCTCCCCTCTTTTTCTATATTATGTTCCAGTTTCCTGTTATTTTTCTTTGTTTGTTGCATGATCCTTTATTAGTTAGAATCCTAGGACTAGTTTAGTTTTCATTTAATTGCTTTAATGCTGAAAAGATGTTTCATATACCACTCACTGAACTTGAACCTAAAAAGAAAAGAAAAAGAAGTGTAGTGCATGAGAAATTGAGTTAATTTTAAAAAATAGTCTGATTTACTTAAATGTGGTGGTATTTTTTGTGATTCTGAATGCATGACATAAACAGTGCATATTTTTTGATAGTGAAGTTTATGAATGTTAAAATTGTTGGCTCTTGAAAGAATGATAAAAAAGAAAAATGTTATTGATAATCTGAAAAATCATAAGATTGATTCTTGAAGCAAGAAAAAGCAGTGAAAAACACAAAGCTTGCGGAAAAAAAGAGAGAAAAAAAAAAAGCAAGCAGAAAAAGCCAATAACCCTTTAAACTAAAAGGCAAGGGGTAAAAAGGATCCAAGACTTTGAGCATTAATGGATAGGAGGGCCCTAAGGAATAAAATCCTGGCCTAAGCGGCTAAATCAAGCTATCCCTAACCATGTGCTTGTGGCGTGAAGGTGTCAAGTGAAAAGCTTGAGACTGAGCGGTTAAAGTCGTGATCCAAAGCAAAAAGAGTGTGCTTAAGAACTCTGGGCACCTCTAACTGGGGACTCTAGCAAAGCTAAGTCACAATCTGAAAAGGTTCACCCAGTTATGTGTCTGTGGCATTTATGTATCCGGTGGTAATACTGGAAAACAAAATGCTTA
This sequence comes from Arachis ipaensis, assembly GCF_000816755.2. Lineage (NCBI taxonomy): Eukaryota > Viridiplantae > Streptophyta > Magnoliopsida > Fabales > Fabaceae > Arachis > Arachis ipaensis. The sequence goes on along the minus strand of NC_029790.2, from coordinate 19,998,639 downwards.
GGGTCACAGCCAAGACTCATAAAGTAGCTGTGTTCAAGAATCAACATACTGAACTAGGAAAATCAATAACACTATCTGAATTCTGAGTTCCTATGGATGCCAATCATCCTAAACTTCAAAGGATAAAGTGAGATGCCAAAATTGTTCAGGATTGCAGTTGTAAACCCCACTATAAGAGAAGACATGGGCTTAATCGAACTCTCATTCTCATGCAAATTCACATCCTAAGCTTATATTAGTTTTGGTTGCTTGAGGACAAGCAACAGTTTAAGTTTGGTGTTGTGATGCGTGAGCATCTTGTCTATCTTTTCCTAGTGAATTTGCAGTTAATTTGTTGAGTTTAATTAAGAATTAATTATATTTTAGCCACTATGGATGCTATTTTGAATTTTGTACAATACTGTTTATTTTAGGGAGCATTTGGCAGAATTTGATGGAGTTTCTGCAGAGAAAGAGAAGAAGCCAAGGAGATGACCAACGAATACCGACGCGGACGCATGGCTCACGCGACCGCGCGGAATGGAGGAAATCGCAATGACGCGATCGCGTGCCTGACGCAAACGCGTGGACTGGAATCTGCACAAATGACGCGAACGCGTGGACGACGCGAACGCGTCACATGCGCCACGTGCAGAAAATGTAGAAAAACACTGGGGGCAATTTCTGGGCCGTTTTGACCCAGTTCTTAGCCCAGAAATCATAGATTAGAAGCTAATTGACCAAGGAATTGGCAGTTGATAAATTTTAGAGGAGACTAGGAAGGTCTAAGGAATTAGGGTCTAGTCATAAATAGTTTGCCATGAATTAAATCTTGCGTAATTAAAATAGTTAATAAGAAAAGTCAATCCAGAAAATAGATAACTCTGAAGCCTTAACTGCCTTCTCCATATATTACTCTCAACTTAATTACTTGCCTTTCTTCAATATTTTTTATATTGTTTAATCTCTTTTATACTGCATCTCAACACCAATTTTTGTTTGTCTAACTAAGCCTATCAAACACTATTGTTGCTTAGTCCATCAATCCTCGTGGGATCGACCCTTACTCACGTAAGGTATTACTTGGTACGACCCGGTGCACTTGCTGGTTAGTAAGTGTGGTTGTAAAATACCGCACCATATACTCAGATACGGACATAGTACCCTACTTCAGCTGCAACAATTCAAGCTCATTGGCCGTCCTAGCAGAAGTCGGAAAGTACTTCTTATAGAACTCCTCTTGGAAGACGTCCCAGGTGATATAATCATCACCCTGCTGCAGGAGGCGTCGGATTCCTTGCCACTAATGCGACGCTTCCCCAGTGAGCAAATAGGTAGCGAACTCTACACGCTGCCCTTCAGGTACCACCTGCGCTTGCAGTGCTCATTCCATGGCCTGAAACCATGTATCGGCCTCAGTCGGGCTAGTAGTTCCCTTGAACTTCGGGGGATTAACCTTCAAAAAGTTTTCCAGTGTCATCGGGCCCTGAACTCCACCTCCGTCATTACCATGGTTGTTCATCTGTTGGCCCAGAGCCTCAGCAGTGGCTTGCATAGCAGCAGCCATGTTCTCCAACGCAGTCATAAAGTTCACCGGATCATTAGGGTTAGTCTCCGGCGCACGAGCATTAGTACGACCTCTCCCACGACCTCTACCGCGTACACGAGGCGTCATCTGGTCCCTATACACACCAAACAATCGATATTAAGTTGATCAGTCTCAATATCGGAAGTCTAGTGCTTCAAAGTCCCAAATGCATGCTCATGAACGTTTATGCCAATTATATCAAGCAGATATACTAGTAGCACATAACACACACACAGAGAATGCACAGAAGTATAGTCAGTCCATTCCTCAGGCTCTACAGGAACGAACTGCTCTGATACCATAATGTAACACCCTACCATACAGAGACTTATGCTTAAGTCATAATTCAGATATGGCAAGGTATTACGACCTCTAAAACAAAAATTTAGTACGTATAGTAGTATGAATAATTAATTATAACTAGGAGCCTTTGTAGAAAAAGGGGTAAACAAAAATCGTAACTCGAACGCGCAACACTCCGATCGATAACGTAACGAGCAAAGGATAAGCTAACACGAGATATTATATATACAAGGGAGTGTCAAAAACAGGAATATCAAGACTCAAAATCCGGCTGCGAAGATAACCGGTCCGAGCATAACAATATATACATATAATAAAATAAGGAAAACCCCAAAGAAAACCCAAAGGGACACAAATACAGAAACCTATTCTCCAAAACCTCCTATAAGAGGAGTCATCACAGTTTGTATTATTTAATGGAGATAAAAGTATCTAAACAAAATATATAACCCAAAACAGAGTCCCGAAAACAAAGGATCTTCGCTAATCCAGAAGTCTCCGGCATGCCTCAACGAGAAGCCTCGCGTCCTGCATCTGAAAATCACAAAATCCACATGGGTGAGAACCAGAGGTCCCTAGCATGGTAACAGCTTCCACATATATAATACATAATAATAGAGGAAAGCTGAAGGCAATCCTAGAACTTCCTCCAGATAATATCAAAGCTTATAAACAAGCTAAACCGTAAGTGGCAACTAACTAAAGATTCTTCAGTCTAACTAATACTTCCCTTTCCAATTCCTTTAGACCTCCCAACCACCAGCAGGAGTATAATATAGCAAACACAGTTATATCAGACAAGAGATATACAAGTAAGAACAATTAAGGCATTTAGACAAATAGCAAGTAATATGCAGTCAAATAGGCAATCTCAAACAATTCACATAGTATGCATATGATGAATGCCTGTCCCTAGTGGCTGATGATATCATCTGTCGGTTATAGAGCCAACCCGACAAGTCCTGGTAGCTAACCTTGGACTGTCCCTCTGTCGCGCATCCCCAACTCGAGTTATACTCATCATAAACTTGATCATAATCATGATCCATATCCATCACCCTCACCGGTGAATATTTACGGGGGCGAGCTCATCCGGGACTTTCACAATGCCCGGCCACACTTACGACATAGGGTCAACAAAGCTTCGAGTCTCAACCTGGGGCACGTGGGGGCTAGCCACTGCTTCCTCCCAGGGAAACCCTCATCTCTGATAGTGGAAGTGCAAACATTCACAATTCATTCAACAGCATATATGCATTTATACTTAGCCATAAACATGGCTCTGCCGTAACACGACGATAATCTAGCCATCCGGCTCACGGTTAAATCCATAACCAGCCAATTTATTTACAATTACGGCCCTTCGGCCCATGGCATAACAAGCACTTCCACCGCCATCCTCCACATCTTACATAATCATCTTTGATCTTCATTGATCATTCATTTTTCCCTTGCTTCACTTGCAAGTTACCACATTCACTAGCCCCTTATCTCATAGCTAGGCATATCATAATGATTTAAGACATAAGTGGTGAGATTGGAGGCTTAGAAGTATGAAATTTGGCTTTTAAAACTCAAAAATCAACTTTGGGATGAAAATAGGGCCACGCGTACGCGCACTCCACCCGCCCGCGTGGATGGCCTTAAAACTCATTGACGCGCAAGTGTCATACGCGCGAACGCGCGGATTGAAAATTAGCCAAACGACGCGCACGCGTCAGCCACGCATACACGTGGGTGCTCTTGCGCCCCAGGCATAAAACTGGCACAACTTTGGCACAACTCTCGGGAAAATGGCTGGGCATTTGGTGCAGCGCATCGACGCGCCCATGCACACCACGCGCACGCGTGGATGGTGTTTTCTCGAAGAACGATGCGTACGCGCCAAGTGTGCCAACGCACGGGGGGTTATTCTGCTAAAAATTTTCTAAGTTAAAAGCTGCAGAATTCACAGATTCAACCCCCAATCTTCTGACGGATATAACTTTCTCATTTTAAATCGTTTTTTACCCGTTCTTCGAACGGCATGGACATCCCGGATCCAATTCCATTTCTAAATAGATTTGGCAGAAAACAGAGATCCGCAGTCCAGGTTATGTCCCGTCAAAGTATACCCAAAAATCATGTTTTCATACAAAACCATAAAGTGCCATTTTCAAAACAAGCCACTTTCAACTCTTTTCGAAATCAATCAAAACATGCCAATTTCATCCCTTTTCTTTGAAATCAATCAAAATGTACCAAAATCAACATCAAGCCATCCTCAACTCACACATTGATATTTTACCAAAATTCCCAAAATCACATCCAACCATTTTAACACTTCTCAATCCAATGGCTAAAGGACAAACACAATATCATGTCATACATCCTTCCTCATCTCAATTTCCAATAATACCATTTCCAATCAACCATCATTATACATGATCAACATCATACTCACCATCAACATGGTACCACCCATCAATTCAACCTCAATCATCCATCAAGCATATATCACAACATGCATTTCTCATATATCACACAATCAAGGCATCAATATTCATAATCACATATATGAACACATCATATATCTCAACCATTCAACAACACCAACAATTCAATGCCTATCTTAGGGCCTCTAGCCTAAGTATTTCCTACCACATTACATAATAGATATGGGAAACCGAAACCATACCTTAGCCGATTTCCCAAGCTCAACCAGAGCACTTCCAAACCACTTTTCCTCAAGCTCTCAAGGTCTCAACACCTCCAAGAATAGATTTTGTCACACAAAACCCTCTCCCAAGCTTTCCAAAATCACCAATCAAGCTCCAATATTCACATATACACAACCTAAGCCACAATCATCATACCAAAACACAAGAGCTCAACACCCACAACCACAAGTTCAACATTCTCACTAGGGTTTGAGATATCTTACCTTACTCAAGGTCCAAGGAGACAAGATTAATCTTCTCCTTCAAGAGAGTTGGGTCCTATAACATCAAAGAGCCCAAAATCTCAACATTTTTGCTCATGAAACTCGAAAACAAGGCTGGAAATTCGAAAAGCAAAACGTAGCTTACCTCAAGATTGATTGTATGGGTTTTGTAGAGCTCTCTGCGGTGAACGCGTGGCCGCAAACGGTGCGACAATCGGAGCTCTAGATCAAAAGTTATGGTGGTTTGAAGATCAAGTGAGAGAAAGAAGTTGAGAGAGTTTTCTTCCCTTCCTCTCCACCATTTCAGCATGTTTGAGTGTGTTGTGAGGAGAGAGAGTGCTGAAAACTAGGGTTGGTCCGGTTTGGCCCGTTTGGTCCAATCTTGGTCCGTTTTCTATAAAATTGGTACCGAAATTCTCGTCTCAATCTCCTCTATCACATTTAGCCATAAAAAATAACATTTTTTCCTTTCTAGAATAAATTCTCATTTATAGGTTAATTAGCCGTTAATTAACCGGGTCTTACACCTACTGTGTCGTCACCTGTCCTCTTATCATAGGCAAGTCAATTCTTAGCCATTCTTGACCACCATTCCNTATGTATGTATGTATGTATGTATGTATGTATGTATGTATGTATGTATGTATGTATGTATGTATGTATGTATGTATGTATAAGAATTCATAACAAGTAAACTCGAACGAGTCTACAAGTCAAGTCTAAGTCAATTCCACGAGTTTACTTAGATTCGTGAGTTTGATAACCTTGAACCACCATCCTAGCAAATAAGTCAGAACTCACTCAAAGGCGTTTAAATCTCACGTTCAAACCCAAATCCACCTTAGTTTCAAATAATACCTTGGAACAGAATATATTTCTCTTTTGTAAGAGTAAAATAACATATTATTTAATCAATTTGACTAAAATACTCATCAATAATAATTATTTGGTTATTTAAATATAAATAATTTTATTCATTTTTATATTTATTACATAATATAGAATATTTTAATTTGTTACAAAATATTTTATTTAAATTTTTTTATATGTTTCTTGAATATTATATGTTTTTTAAATATAAATATAGATTAGAGTCCTAATCCTTCTATCCCTCGGTAGAAATCGGCTTTTTGGTGAGTCCTTGTCTTCCAAGGGCCTTGTCATTTATACTACACCTTGAATTTCTTAGTTAATATTTCATATATTACAGGCAATATCTTTAATGTTTGATAGTATTATATATTTGTATATATAAACTCGTATTTGTGATATATAATAGATGCAGATTTAAATTATTCATTTAAGAATTATGCAATTAATAGGCTTATTAGAAAACTTTTTTTTATTGCCGGTTACTACTTAAATTCGGCTGTGACAAAGTTGGTATTAGAGTTTAGATTTTCTTGTGTAATATGGAGCAAATGTCTTTTAATAAGTTTACGATTGTGCAAATGGTTGTTAACCCATTTTCACAAGTGTGATGTTACCAAAAGCCTGTAGGAAGTTAAACTTATATCTGTGTCTTCGATAAAATTCTTGTCCTTTCTTTGGATATTATGTGACCACATTCTTTGCTTACTAGGTGAAAAGATGCCACCTAAATTGCATGGTGGAGCCATTCATGCTCCTAACACTACAACATCTAATAGGACTAATCTCTCACCCTTACAAGAGCGAATGCTAGGACGAGTCAAAGAATAGCCAGTAGAAGGACATGAAAAGTACTTCAAGAAGACGAACACTTGGAAAATATAACTCAAGCCGATATAGTTCCATAAGAAATACAAGAAAATCTAGTAAATAGAGAAACACCTGCAAGCTTGGTAGCAAAACTTAGAACAGTTAATGATAATCTGTGTGTTGTAGTTGAATTTTTGGCAAACCGAGCTAACGGCAGTGTGCAAACACAAACCCACCTTAACTTTTTCTCCATGAATGTTTCCTTTTATTTTTAGAGATAAGAAACCTACCTTCAAACAATACCTAAATATTAACTCATCCACTTTCAAAGGAGATTTCCTGGATGAGGATCCTCAACAATACCTTGAAGATGTGAGAAAAATCCTGTGAGCCCTTAGATGCAAAAAAGATTACGCTATTGAGCTAGTATCATATAACCTTCAAGTGATAACTAGATATTGGTACAAGACCCTTATTGAAAGTAAGGAAGCAACTGGGCTGCCTACTCTTATATGGGAAGAATTCATTAAGAAATTTATTGAAAGATTTCACCCTGCTAGCAAGCAAGCAGAGGATGCCATTGCAATAGAGAGATTAAGGCAACGAAGCATGACTGTGACAGAGTATGCTAAAGAATTTTCAGGCTTTCCAAGAACGCTTCTTATTTAATACCTTCTGAAGAAATTAGAGTTCGTAGGTTCGTGAGAGGCCTGGAAGAACCCATGTATATTACTCGAGTGCCAGAGATTTGGCAAATGAACTTCAATAAAATCCTAGATTCTACCTATGCAATTGAGGTTATAAATAGTGAAAGAATCACTCCTAAACAAGCAGATAAGAAGCTTAAGACAAAAAGACAGCTCTTTAGTGGTTTTAATTTCAGACGAGGACCAAGTTATAAAGGTCATCAAGACAATCAACAAGCACCCATTATTGAAGCTGCGCCGTCTGTACCCCTCTAACAAGCCTCTCAGGCTCAAAGAGTTTCACTGGAGGGACCTATCAATCTGGTGATTAATCTATGCATGGCAAACCATACTGCCAACAATGTGGACATCCTCATTCTGGAGTATGCTTCAAGGCCATTGGTGCATATTTTGGATGCAATCAAACTGGTCACCTAAGGAAGGATAGTCCAAGTTCCAGGGAGGAATTATTTAAGGTCATGCATATTCTACGACACCATCACCTTCACCTTCATACTCAACTACGTTTCTTGGAAACTTTGCTAGCCAAGGTAGAGGGATAGGAGGGTGAAATCCTGGGGGCAAAGGAACAAATTAGAGAGGTAGAGGACAAGCACGTGTATATACCTTAATTCACCAAGATGCACAGGCTTCAAATGCAGTTGTAATAGGTACTTTATTTTACAAGTTTTCTCTTTGGATGCTCAAGTGCTATTTGATACGAGTTCTTATTATTCATTTGTTTTCCCAACTCTAGCAAACCATTTCAACATGCAACTTGTGTTATTAGACAACCCCTTCCAAGTCGATACTCCGCTCAGTTTTCACTATGGTTCAATTTGTGTTTCAATCTTGTTTCGTTACTATAAACTCTGTGGACACCTTGGCTAATATAACCTAATTCTTCTAGATCCGATGGAAGACATTGATGTCATTTGAGGTATGGATTGGCTAGCAGCTTATCATGTTAACGTGATTTATTATTCTAAAATAATGAAGTTTAATGTTCTAGATATTCTACCTTTTACTTTTAAAGGTGATGGATACTTGACCCCAAACAAACTCATCTCTCCTCTAAAAAAAAGTCATGAACCTGATAAACAAAGGGTGTCATGGTTTCTTGCGGTAGTTAGAAACATTGAATCCATGATGCGTAGCATTGGTCATATTTCTGTGGTGAAGAAATTTTCAGATGTATTTTCTGATGACTTACCAGGCATACCACCTGATGGAAAAATTCAATTCTCCATAAACTTAATCCCGGAAGCTCATCGCATATCAATTCCTCTTTATTGTATGGAACCAAGAGAGCTGCGAGAATTAAAAGACCAAGCTATAGATATGTTGAATAAAGGGTTCATTTGTCCTAACGTATCTTCTTTGGGAGCCCTTGTTCTCTTCATAAAGAAGAAAGATAGATCAATACACCTATGTATAGATTATCGACAACTTAATAGAGTGACCATTCACAACAAGTATCCATTGTCTAGAATCAATGATTTGATCGATTTACATTTGGAGTAACATCAATTGAAAATCAAGCAGGAAGATATCTCCCAAAACCGCTTTTTGTATTTGCTATGGACATTATGAGTTTATTGTAATGTCATTTGCATTAACGAATACTCCTGCAACCTTTTTATAATTTTATGAACCTAATGAATCGAGTGTTCAAACCCTTCTTAAATCACTTTGTCATTGTGTTTATATATGACATCTTAGTATACTTCAAAAGTGTGAAAGAGCATGAATATCATCTAAGGAGAGTATTGAAAACCCTTCTAGAGCACCAATTTTATGCCAAATTCTCTAAGTGTGAATTTTGGTTAGATCAAGTGGTATTTTTAGGACATGTGGTGTCGAAAGATGAAATTATGATATATTCGAAAAAAGTTGAAGCCATTAAAAAATGGCCAAGACCAATTTCTGTGACTGAAATTCGTAGTTTTCTTAGTCGAGCAAGATATTATTGACAATCCATAAAAAAATTTTAAAAATCTCATCACCATTAACTAAGTTAACCCAAAAGAATGTCAAATTTTAGTGGACAGATGCTTGTGATGATAGCTTCCAGATGCTCAATACTTACCTCATTTTAGCACCCGTTCTTGTTCCACCTTCTGGGACGGGTTTCTCCATCTTCTGTGATGCATCTCGATTTGAGTTGGAATGTGTGTTAGCGTAACATGGTCGAATTATTGCTCATGTCTCATGCCAACTCAAAAAACGCAAGTAAAACTATCCAATACACTATATGTTTATGATGAGACATGCGAAATCTATACGGATTACAAAAATTTAAACTATATATTTCAACAAAAAAATTTAAATCTGAGGCAATGAAGATGGATAGAGCTGCTTAAAGATTATGATTGTACAATCCTTTATCACCTATGAAAAGCTGATATCATCGTAGCTGCTTAAAGACCACTGATTGGAGAAATTCATCAGCTCGAGGTTAAAGGAATACTGTTCAAACTTAGAAGATCTGGAATTTTTCTTACTCATGTGAATGCTCAGTCATCCCTCATCAAAAGAATTAAAACCCTCTAAAAAGAAGATTTAAAACTGCTTAAACTTTTTGGTGATGTTAAGAGCGGAATTAACTCTACCTTCACATTGGACCAAGAAGGAATTCTTCGTTTTGGTAAACGATTGTATGTACCAAACATTGAAAATCTTCGAAAAACAATCTTGGTGGAAACTCATAACTCTCGCTATTTTATACATCCTGGTTCTATTAAAACATTAGGATTTGCGACAGTTATTCTGGTGAGAAGGCATAAAAAGGGACATTGGTGACTTTATATCACGATACTTAGTGTGCCAACAAATCAAAGTTGAACATTAAAAGCCTGCGGATTTACTCCAGCAAATCGAGATACTAAAATGGAAATGGAAAAGAATCACCATAGATTTTGTGACAAGACTAGCTCATACCATCAAAATATGGATCATAGTGAACCAAATAACCAAGTGTCACACTTTCTTCCAGTAAAAAGTGTTTTTACGACTCATCAATACGCTCAGTTATATGTTGATGAGATAGTCAAACACTTAAACTACTTCACGAGGCTTTAGGAACTCGCCATCTAAATTGTAAAAATTGGATTTACATGAGCAAGTCATCAATGATCATAAGCAAGCTATATATACCATGCATGTCAAAATTGAATTGTCACGATCTTATAGTGCTTGAATAGAAATCCTAGCTCATTATAGCTCACCCTCAACAATTACTCGGATTTTCGGAGTTACATCAAAATGTTAGAGCATGCTGTGTTGTTGATATTCTTTTCAAGTTTGTTTTATCACAAAGAAAGGGGGATACAAAGACAAATGTGGCGTGCGTGAGACCATAACTTCTTTTATTATTCATGTTTTTCCCGCAAAAGGTTTTCTCCATATCTGCTCATTGCACATATGTTACATTCCGATCTTAAACAAAAAGGCATCAATGCCCCTTTGTATTCTTATTCATACTAAAAATTAAAACTACATTATTCTTCTTATTATTATATTATTCATTTGTGGCAAAAAGTATGTAGTGGATAACACGCTTGCAAAAGATACTGGTCGTTTTTAAGCCACAGCCCTCGGAGACTGCTGAAAAGGTGGAACGAAGAACTTGAAGGGGTTGTTGTTCTTAAGCTGCCTTGCCTGCTCCCTTGGGAGGCCATATGAATTTGCAACCACCTCCTCCGGCAGGTTATCTATGAAGGAGTTTTCACCGGCGAGGTTGGCTATGCTGGGCCTTGAGTCTGTCTTGAATGCCACGTATTCGAAGTTCTCGCTCTGGGACTTCCCAGCCACGGCGAAGTTCTGTGGCACCACAAGAACGTGACCCTCTTGAAGCTCCTCGTCGTACACTCTGTTGCCGTTGCTGTCCACCACTTGCACATGAGCCCGTCCCCTCAATGCATATATGATGCTGTGTGCGTTCGTGTTGTAGTGAGGGACAAACAATGCATTCTGCAATCACATTTCAATGGGTAAATAGATAACCAAATCGAATGCCTAATGTAACACTACAAGAAAAGAAAAATATCAGTATCAATACTTTTTATCGATATTAATCGATAGTTAAGTAACATTATATTCTTATACCATTAGTATTTAGTATTTAAAATTTAGAATTTAATACTTAATGTTTAAGGTATTAGCCAAATCTTACTAACAATGATAAATTTTGTTAATAGTGTAGTATGCTAAAAAAATAGATAGAAAAAGAGAAAGTACAAACCCTGTAGAGATTTCCATATTCAGCACTAAGTCCAAGCCACCTAAGGATTAGAAGGTTGAGCTCGTTGGCAGTTTTGAGTGAACCAGCTTGAGGGTTGTAGATGTCAGGGGATCTGTTTCTACCAATGTTCTTTTTAACAGTTGCGGTGCAGATGGTCTCCTCAATGCCATTGCCGCTGCCTCTGCTTCCCCTGCCACGCCTTCTATCTTGTTGCCTCTCCTCTTCAGCATATTCGTCTTCATCGTATTCCTCTTCTTCGTCGGGACTCTTTCTATCTGGGCTCAAGATTCTGAGGCCTCCCTTCACTGTCACAATGGCTCCCTGTTCTTCACTCTCGTTCTCGCCTCTTAGATTTTGCACTATCTGTCTGTCGTCAACCTGGAAGGCTTGTGCCAGGAACTCCGACGTGAAGCCGCTGAAGATGTTTCCACCTTCGTTTTCTTGTTCTTGTCCTGCTCGTTCTCTGCGGCCGTGCTGTCCTTGAGGGCTAAATTCACGGTCTTCTTGTCCAGGCTGAGGGCTGTATGGGCTTAATGGTAAGCTTCTTCGTCTGCTTTGTCTGCTTTGTTGCTGGTATCTTAAGAACTCTTGCTCGTGGTTCCCAGCCAAATTGAATCTCTGTTATGTATTATTAATTGTCACGGATCATTTATATATAAATGTGGCATGGTTTATTGATGAGAATTCATAAGAAATAATAATAGACTAATACTCAATATTCATGATATATGCACATGCCAAAAATAACGAATGAGATTTGAGCATATATATACCCTGGGGAACTGATCAAGCTGGTTGTCGTTGTTGTTGGTGTCAGTAAGAGAAACAGCAACAACATCAGTGTCGTGGTCGTTGTACAGCCAGAAAGCAACACCGGTGGGAACTGCAATGAGATCACCCTCATTGAAACGGTGCACCTTCTGGTGACTATCTTGTTGCTGTTGGCTTTGGTCTTCTTCTTGCAAACGTCTTGGTGGTCTTTGGGACTGATATCGGCGTCCTTGTTGTGCAGGCTCTTCATATGTGCTAGGACAACCAGGGAATATCAACCCAAAGTATCCCCTTCCTGTATGTGTTCATTCAAAATGAAATTAACAAACAAAGATCATGGAAAAAAAATAAAATTCTCAAATACAGATATGCCTTTTTTTTTTGTGTCTCAATCGTAAATTGTTGTAAAATGTTAGTACGTTTAGTGAGTGTACAAAATTATTTTTACCGTCAAATAATTAAATTCAATCATTGACAATAACAATATGAAAAAGTAGTAATAACTAATAACCTTGCTGGATGAAGATCTCCTGGGGAGCATTGGAGTAGAAAGGCCTACGAAGGGCGTTGCGGCGGAGGACTAAGCGAGAGAGGGCGACGCCGGCGCATTCGAACTCCTGGTTGTTGGGGTTCCAAGTCTCAATGTAACCGCCCTCCGATTCAATGCGGTTGTCAGGTCTCTGCGCATTGAGGCGCTGGAACTGGCACGCATTCTCCTCCGGCTGCTGCCTGAAGGAGATGCTGCTAGCTCCCAGAACTAGAAAGCAAAAGCAAAAAGAAAGCTCAAGAAGCTTAGCCATGGCTGCTATTATTGTTATTGCTGTGGTTGTGATGAAGGAGAATGAGAAGCGAGGTGATTTATAGGGGGCGAGAGGAGGGTGAAGGAAGGGACACGTCGGAGAAAGTGAGTTGGTACACTGAGCATTTGGGACACTCTTCAGCATGCATGGCTATGGCACCCTTCCTTTGTTACACCTCGCAAAGCATCTCTATAACATGATAAGCATACAAAGAGAGCAACCTTGTCTCCATGTACAGCTAAGCATTTATCTGCGATTTCTTCACAACGGGGACCACGCATGCACGGCTTCAGTTCTTCTCTTTTCTTGCTGATGCCTAATTCTCCGGTTAGATGCATTGTTTAATGTTTATGGAATGGAAAAGTATAGGTGAACAATGAAAATATTAAACAAGGTAAACAATAGATATATCGGATGTTTATTTTACTAGTGTACAGATGGTTATTTTAATATTAAAATTTAGTACCAATTAATATCTAACAGTTATATAAATCTATTAGTGTTTGTAGGTAAATGTCTAAGATAGATTTAAACAAGATGCAATACTATATTTATAAACTTATGCAACCCACTACTAATTTAAAATTTGTAAGTTTTTTTTTTGTCTATTCTTTGGTATATATAATTTTTCCTTAACAACATATATAACATTTATATTACAATTTTATGGTTTATATATATGTTCTCATTTAAGAGAATAAACACTGATATCTAATGATAATTTCTGTTGAAAATTGCACAATCTATCACTTGGACATCTATTTTGATAATGACAAAATTTTTTATCATACCTGTTATTAATACATTAGTAATGCTAACAAAATATTTTTTAAACTTCGTTTATTTGTACATATTAATTCGCATGTCTCTAAAGATATAATAACACATACTATGAAGAGAGAAGTTTTTTAGTTTTAGAGAGAGAAAAGAAGTCATGTAAAAATGGAAACTTTTGTTAAAAATAAGGAAGGCTGTTCAAAAAAAGGAAGGCATGATATATAGCGCAATACTCAATTCAATTAATTGTGTTATCCTTCTAATTAATTGAATAAAAAAATTTTATATTTCCGTGCAAAATTCAATTGATTGTGTTATATTTTTAATTGTCCAATTCAATCGATTGTGTTACACTTTTAATCGATTGAATAAAAAAAATCTATATTATCATGTGAAATTCAATTAATTGTGTTATATTTTCAATCGATTGAATATGAAAAAATTCATATTCTAGTGTGCAATTCAATCGACTATGTTATACTTTTAATCTCGTTTTTTTTAACATTACTCGTTTCTTATCAATTAATTGGTGTCAAATAAATAGATTGAATTAACAACAAACACAATTTTTTTAATTTTTATCAAGAGAAAAATCCGTTGATTCACGTTATCAAAATATGTATAAAAATCACGATTAATAGAAGATTTATTTCGTTGTTATTTTTAATTGTTAATATAAATTGATTATATGATAAAAAAATATTAAATGATTGTGTTTCTTAAAGTTATCACCTCATGGTACCATTTTTTCTAAAATATCGTTTATATATAGATTTATATAATATTTTGTTATTTTTAAACAAAATAGTGAATAAATAGACATAATACAAGTCACTGGTTTGATTAAACCAAGCATTGGCAGCCACCGTCCAAGGCCAAGGCGGGAAATGAAGAGGAGTGAATATCTCGATTTTTTTTCTATCAATAAATATTATTGTCAAGTATTTTTTTGTCTTATTTAAAAAAAATGATAAAATATTGTATTTGCACTAACAATTTCTTTTTTTAAAAAAAAGGGATAAATTATCTTCTAAAAATCTATACCCAGTCAAATTGTTGAAGAATTACATTACAATACACCGTCAAAAAATCTGTAATACACTTTCTATTGTTATGATCCGACTGCATACCGCTTCAATTTAACTATTAATATGGCCGGGCCGGGCCCCAGAAGTAAGTAACAGAATTATAGAAGAATCAAAGAAAATATAACAATAGTAATAATTTAATAAATAATGTTGAGAGTCTCGTTAGGGAGACAATAGATTATTTGTATAATGTGTACAATGAGTTATTGAGTTATAAAATAAACATCCCTCATACTATCTAGAATAACTATCCGAGTACTAGGAATAATAACTTAAACTGATTTTGGAGTTCACCAAAAATCGAACTTTTGGCCTTTCGGATCTAGCGTTCTAATACCATGTTATGATACTACTCATCCCAAAAGTTTCAGCTCTGATGAGAAGAGATAACACTAATGATTATATATTTAATACTTCCTAAACCTTCATTATACACATTATACAAATATTCCATTGACTTCTGGTAATTTCTCTAATGTTGACTATTCATCTATCTTTTTTAATTCATGTCCAACTACTCATTCTACATACACGTTACTGTAAATACCTTCACAATTCGCCCTTCCAACTTCAAACACGCAGCCGCACGCCATGGCTTATTTCCACTTTCGTGCAAATGACACTGAAATTCTTGTATAAATTACTCACCACCGTTTCTTTTACAGTTATTATATATTGTCATTGAGTTTCTTATAAAAAAAAAAAAAAGAGGAGTATTCCATGCATTTCTCTGCAGTTCCGTCGAAATGCAGTAGCATTTCTCATGCAATGCTCATCAGCATGAAGAAACAGTAATCTCTTTCAACAAAAAAATAAAAAATAAAAGTAATGACCGTACACGCCTCTCTTAGCTACCATGAGTTTCCTTAATTATTTTAGTTTTCTCAAGAAAGCTAAGGAAAATTCCCAACAACGCACCTGAACTATACAATTAATATAAGAATACAACAATATCAAAATATCATGTTTTTACAAGTTAAATTTCATGCAAAGTTTACAAATGTTAACACGCTCATATATATCATACATGTAAATGTACCCTAATGTACACATGCATGCATCAAAAACGTCTATAAATACGAAATGGCAGATCAAATACAGTGTTAATTAGTCCATTGATCACAACATTTTACTAATAATTACATTACATTTCTCACAATGAATCGACAAACTAAACCCGAAAATGTGGACCAGCTCATATCCCTGCGCGATCCACCCGGCAGTCCCGCAGCAGCAACCAGCAGTCTCGCAGCAGCAGCAATAGCAGTAGCAACCAGCAGTCTCGCAGTCAGTGGCGGAGCTTGAAACAAAATTTTGGGGGCCAGATAGAAAATAATTATCAAGATGCTTTTGATATGAATCCCATTTAAGATAAACTCGTCTAACATCATCTCTCTGATTTGGGTGATATTGCCAAATTTAAATCCGTTTTTCAGGGTCTCGTTCCAAAAAATTAAGGTCAAATTCATCAAATGCAACTCTTTGAACTTTTGGAAGTTGTATCTCACTTTTTTCGTGATTCATTAAAGTAGAAGAACTATCTACATGTGTTGATATTGTAAATGTTATATGTTCTCCTTCTTGAATATTAGCTTTTTTCTTAAAAAATGCATCAATTCTTTAATTTTTCATGATTATTTTATATAAAAATTTGAATATATATCCTCTAAAATATGTAAAAAAGAAGTTAGAATTACAAATATTAAAATTTATAATATTTATTGAATTTTTTTATCAATTTATACAAATACAATAATATCAATACTTATTGAATATTCTAATATTTTTTATCATATAAAAAATTAAATTAAATAAACAGTAAAATATAAAATAATATTAAATTACATAAATAAAAAAACCTAATTTTTTATATTTGAACTCAAAGGTAGAGATAGTGTTGCTTATTGAATAGAGAGTTGCGAAATGCGAATACATTCAGTTCAGTCCAAATCCAACATGTTTTTAATATTTAAAACTAAAAATTACTATGCAATAAAAGCAAGAGATGAAGATTGAACTTTGGTATTTTAAATCATAGCAAAATATTTGAATCAATTGAACTAATTTTTTATTTTTCGAAAAAGTATTACTAATTTTTTTATCAAAAGTTTGGAAAACCATGGCCTCCTTATTTTAACTAAGTTCTGTCCCTGCTCGCAGCGACGGCGGCAGCAGCAGCAACAACAGAGCAGCGAAAACTGAAGACATGGCCTATACGCCTAACATGACCACAAAACCCACATGATCACTAGGAAACAAAACAGCTACTTAAAGTATATATATTATTATCTCATCGTTATATATTAAGCATGATGTTAAGAAGATGATAACTAAATATTATTCATCCTTTCAATATTTTTGTTGAAGGTACATCCGTACATGCATATGTGGAAGTGGGAATAAGCTTGCAGCAGCAGAGATTGTTATTGTTGATCAAAGATTATTCATTATTTGGTTAATTAATTGTAATTCGTTAATTATTATTGTTCGTTTCGTTCTTATTGGTCTATCTGTTTAATTTGTATAGCTTTTGACCATTATTATATAGAAAGCGATTTACGAAAATATTTGTTAACCAAAAGAAAATAATCATAACTCATGTTATTTAATATTTATTAATTATTGTAATAATTAATAAACATTCAATAATGTAAATTTTAATCTTTTTTTTTCTTCTTAGCATTACCATTATATTTATAGGAAAATTTTGAAGATTTAATTAAGTGATCATCACTAACTCATTTTCTTTGAATAAGTCTCTCAATTACTCTTTATATCATATCATCCCACCCATTTTAGAGTAAACACTCAATTCAGTCCCTATCAATTTTTAAGAAAAATAAAGTGATTTCTGTTAAAAAAAAAATACGTTCCGACTTCTGTTTTTATATTTTGTAAGACATGGCGGTTCTTCTGTGCCTTCCGACGTTAAAAACAAATGAAATAAGTATACGTGTCACTTAACAGTGATGAGTTGGCTGTCAGGTATCCATTAAGTGTCAAGCTGTCAATTTAAAAATAGAAAAGAGTCGATCTGTCCCTGCCTCTCAAACAAAAACGCTATTGTTTTAAGTGGGTATAGTTGATTGAATACTCTTTTGGGTAACTATATTAGTAAGGGCTGTAATGATGATTCCCTTATTCTATTATTATGGTATCATGTGTTAAGTTTCAACTTTCAGCAGATGGCTTCTTACTTTATTCAACAAATTTATAATGCCTTATTTTATTACAAAATTATGTATACTACTGCATTCTTTAAAATTGAATAATAAACGAACATATAAAAACAAAAGCAGGTTAATTATATTTATATTCATGCATCAAAAGTGATCAATAGCAACAAATGTTATAGTCTAAACAACTTAACCATAATCACCATGTTTCACAATACTCCAGAAACAACATTTGATCTCTCTAAACTACACCATTAAACAGGTTTTCAACTACAATTCCAACAACAAATGCCAACATAACACATTCAACATGAGTGCATCTAATTTGACTAAAATTAAATCTAACTTTCTTCAAATGAATTTTTAAGCCAACCAATCTTTTCTCTAACTTTCTAATTTTGTTATCATCCGCAGAAGAATGACCTTCTTTATGATTCTGATTCAGCTTCAAACCTCCGAACAAAAGAGTCTTTGCAGCATCCTCATTGAATGATGCAACATAATCATTAAGCCAACAAAAGTATTTGTAATGAAGTGTTGGAGTCTACAAAATAATATTTTTTATTATAAATCTAATGAAAAACAAAGTGAACATAATTGAAATTCTTGATAAACCTACCTTGAAATATGAGCATCAATGAAAAACAAAGTGAACAAAATTTTAATTGTTCATAAACCTACCTTGAAGTATGAGCATCGAAAGAATAGTCTGTTTGGGTTTATATCGGTTCCGGACATGAATAAAATTGCATAAATTCCACAATTACACTCTAGGACAACCCTCTTTTTCTTCCACATTGATTCCACACTCCCAATAACTTTCAAACTCCAACCTGATTCGTTTTCAACTCTCCCACTTCACCGATTTGATGTCGACCCACGTTCTTTACTATCAACCATGCCGTCTTAGGGTTTACAGTTGAACACAGTGATACATTTTCAAAGTATATAGTGAAGCAGCGTATCATTTGAACCTCCCATCCCACTTAAAACAACAGCGTTTTTGTTTGGGAGGCAAGGATAGATCAACCCCTGTCCATTTTTAAATTGACAACTTAGTATTTAATGGACACCTAACAACCAACTCATTACCGTTAAGTGATATGTATACTTATTCTATTTGTTTTTAACGTTGAAAGGCACAAAAAAACCGTCATAGCTCATAAAATATAAAGATAGGAATCAGAATGTACCTTTTTTTTAGACAGAAATTACTTTATCCTTCTAAAAAATAAATAAGAACCGGATTAAATATTTATTCCCTATTTTATCTAATTTCCCACATGCTGCAACTCTATATTATCAGTTTATCACTCTTATCAACCATTTAAGAAAAATTATTTCTCTTACTTGGCCAAGTTTTATTCAACCTCAATAAAGTTTTATTTGTATGTGCACCTTGATTATGTGTACCAATTATTCACGTGTTTTTTATTATTAAAATTATTTTAGAATTTAACAAAGATTAAATTATAAATT
>NC_029790.2:19967335-19979115 GCF_000816755.2 Arachis ipaensis | reverse complement strand
CATTTGACTAAACAATAAAACTGTATCAGAGAATATTTTTATTTTTAGTCATATTATTTTATTTAAGAGAAAATATAATTAGACAACAGTTATCAATTTATTATCAAATAAATATGTTTTCGCCCCCATCTTATCAAAATACATGCTCAATGATGAGTTTTTGAGTTTAATGTATTATCAGTGTAAAATATTTTATTCAATCATATACTTACATTTATATTCTTGGATAATTATTTATACATTCAATAAAAATAATAATTTTTTAAAAGATAAACGTTATTAATTGAATTCATGAATAAAATTACTTTATATTAATAATAGATTAAAATTAAATTTCGTTTAATACCAAATATAATTAAGTTGCATTCTTAAATACTTCCTCTTTCAAATAGTATCTGCATATTCGAAAAAATATTAAGATCAAGTAATTTTGTGAAACTAACTACTATTCAATAATAATGTTGCATTACTAATCAAATTGGTGTAAAATAAATAAATAAAGAAAAAATAAAAAATAAAAAAACATAAATAAATAAATCTAGTATTAATGGTACAAAATATTTATTTTTCAAATTCATAAAATTTAGTCTTTTTTGAGTAATTAAATTTTTCTATTAAAAAAAGTTAGCCGCCCAATATTGTGAAGAAAATCACAATGTATTAAATGGGCAACATTTTTCATTGGATGTCCATTTAGGATTATGTCTTGTTAAAATCTTACTAAAGAAAATTTCAATAAAAAAAATTTTAGTAAAGAAAAAATAGTACAATATCCTTTGTGACGAGGACTGCCTCATTAAAAACTTTGTAAAAAAAAAATCAATATGGAGAAAAACCTGACCAAAGAAAAAAGAGTACAGTCTCCTCCTTTTGCCAACATTATTTTATATCTTGAAATTATCACATCCCAATCTGATATACCAATTTTTTAAAGGAGGATTTTGGAAGTGATTTTGTAAATAAATCTGCCAGATTATCACTTGAGCGGATCTATTGGATATCAATTGTTCATTGATTTTGAAGATCATGAGTGAAGAAGAATTACTTTGATTGGATTTTCTGAGAAATGTGCTTTTAATCGAATAATTTGCGCAAGTAATCTCGTAAACGCCAGGTTGCAGAAGACAATAAGCACACATGTGACCATCTCAAATATGCGTCTATTAGGACCATAAAATATCTAAAAGATCCACATGGTGGATTAATAGGTCCACATATATTGCCTTGAATCCTTTCTAGAAATTTAGGAGACTCAAATCTAAGTTTTACTGGTGATAGCCTTAAAATTAGTTTTCCTTGAGAACATGCAGCACAACAAAATTTACTAAATTTAAAAATCTTCTGGTTCTTTAGTGAATGTCCATGGGAGTTTTTAATAATTTTTCGCATCATGGTTGTTCCTGAATGACCCAATCGATCATGCCAAATTTTTTAAATTCATTTAGGTTAGTAAACTTTTGCAGGTTTATAATGGCATGTAATTCAATTACACTCATTTTAGTATAATATAACCCAGATGAAAGTGAGCGTAACATTTTTAATATAGTCTTTTTATTTGAATCATGAGTTGTGATATATAATTACTCATGATATTCCCCATTCATTGTTTCAATATGATATCCATTTGGCAAATACCTTTAAAACTCAACAAGTTCTTTAGAGACTTGGTAGACAATAGTACATTATTTATTATGAATTTTGTTCATTTGGGAAACAAAATTATAACTCTTCTAGAGCCTTCTATCATATTGCATGAGCCAATACGAGGGAGAGAGGAGACGCGAGCCACTGCCGCCGTTGACCTCACTGCTGCACCTCGCCGGCCGCCTCGCCGCCTTGCCGCCTCGCCGTTTCATCTGCACCTTGCCCCTCTCTTTTTGCTTCTTGCTTCTTGTTTTTTGGTTCTGCTTCTTGCTTTCTGCTTCTGCATCTTGCTTCTACTTTCTTACTTTTCTGATTTTGCTTTTTGCTTTTGCTTCTTGCTTTCTTGCTTCTGCTTCTTGCTTTTTGCTTCTACTTCTTGCTTTTTGCTTCCCGATTCTTGAATTTGCTTCTGTTTTTGCTTTCTTGCTTTTAATCAGAAATAAAATCAAGGAGCATGATAAGTTTTCTAATTCTGTGACTGCCTTTGCTTTCTCTACTTCTGTGACTGCCTCTGCTTCTGCTTCTGATTTTGATTTGTTGTTTTCTGATTTTAATGTTATTATGTGTTGATTTGATTGTTAAATTTGTTGAATTTGTGTTGATTTGTTGAATTTTCGATTCCTTGATTTGTTGAATTTATGTTGATTTCATTGATGTTGTTTTTCTTGGTGGTGGAGGTAAAGGTGCTGGTGGTGGTGGAAGTAAAGGTACTAATGGTGGTGGTAGAAGTAAAGGTGCTGATAGTAGTTGAGAGTATTTTTGTCCAGAAAAAGTTAAAAAAGACGATTTTAATACGAAAAAAATGTTAAGGATGATTCTAAATAAAAAATTATGTTGGGGACGGTTTTGATTCTGACCCTCAACGTTAGGGACTAAAATAATACTTATCCATATTTAAAATCCAAACACGTAGAAAATAAAATTTAACAAGAAGTTTCTTACATTATTTATTTACATGAGTACTGAACAAACCCACATATTAGACTTTTTCATCATTGATCAGATGACCAATATTTCCTTCAAGATCCTCAAAGAAATCAAATACTTCATAATGAGTGGTGTAATTTTTAGCAACATCATTTGAAACAAAATTTGTTTTCTTTCCTTTTTCATTCTTTTTCAAAGATGCTTAATAAAGATCAACTAAGTGCCTTGGGGTACGACAGATACGTGGCCCTTTCCACCACAATGGAAATATTTATCCACTGTTGGTTTATTTTGCCCATTATTTTTTTTCTTTATCCCACTTCTGATGAGATCCTTTCTTGTGAACATAATTTTTCTTGTTACCAAAATCATGCCATTTATCTCTTTTGAAGTAATGATTTACTGCATTTGCTTTAGAAAATGGGGCGACGCCAACTGGGCGCGCTTCATGATTTTTTAAAAACAACTCATTGTTGTATTCAGCAACAAGAAGACAAAAAATTAGCTCAGAATATTTTTTAAATTCTTTTTCTCGATATTGTTGTTGCAGGAGCACATTCGAGTCATAAAAGGTCGAAAAATTTTTTTCTAATATGTCATTATAATTTATCTTTTTCCCACATAATTTTATTCATGAGGTAATTCGGAACATTGCTGAATTGTGTATTTATTTATGGATATATATAAAATCCTGTAGACGTAAGTGTGTCCACTCATATTGGGTTTGAGGAGTATCACTATTTTTTTTATGATTATACCTTTTTTCAAGGTTTTTCCACAGATCTGTAGAATGTTTTAGTGGGAGATATTTATTTTTCAATCTTCCGTCAAGGTGACGACGAAAGAAGATCATAACTTTGGCTTTATCTTTTTGAAACCTTAATGGCATCTCTAAAGATCCATTGAATCAAGATGTATTTCGGCACCTAGTATCCATGATAAGTAGTTGTTTTCAAATATATCAAGAGTATTAAATTTAAGATAAGAGAGCTTTAATTTGACATAATAAAAATTTATTACCTGAGTCTTCCTAAATTTTGATCAGAATCTCGTGCTGATAGTGTGTTGTAAAATAAATAAATAAAAAAAAGAAAATAAATATAAAATAAAAAATGTAAAAAAATAAATCTAATATTAATGTTCACCGTAATTAATATCTTAATATAATAGAAATGATTCATATATATATTACTAATATGTAGTAATGTATATATAAAAAAGAGAGAAGAATGTTTATATAATTATCGTAGCATGTAAAAAAAGAGAAAAGTATTTTATTATTGTTGTGTGTCATATACTTCAGATTTTATTACTATTTATACGTGGACAAAATATTTATTTTTCAAACTTCATAAAGTTTAGTCTTTATTGAAAAACTAAATTTTTGTATCAAAAAAATTAACCGCCCAACATTGTAAAAAAAATCACAATATATTAAATGGACATCAATTTATATTTATCACAACACAAATTACCAAATATTATATTAAAATTTCATAGGATACATCTACTAATTCATCAGTAGGCCAGGTATTAGGGGAAAAATTACTGTACAGACTTATTTATCAGTGTACTCCTTAACCATATATATAACTCGCATCTCTATTATCTATTAACAGAGAGTTTTCTCCCAACCATAATAACAGTCAACGAATTATTATGGCCAAAACTCTTGAAGCCTTTGGAATACGGAGCAATTGCGATGCTAAAATACGACGCATCTCCACCGTGTTAGGGTCATCATTCTTGTTCTTCAAGACATTGATGCTGAGCTTCGTCAAAATTGAAGCCGCACTGATGAAATAGGAGCATGCATAGAGTTGGTCGCTTGTTGCTACTTTGGTCAACCTAGGACAACTGTTGAGAAACCAAAGGAATCCGCAAAATTCTTGGGGATGCATTTGGATTTTCATCTTCAAGTGTCTCACCCTCAAACCCCCTGGTAGCCTCACGGGTTCATCTCCCGAAGGAATCACCTTTCATTCATTAACAAATTAATAAAATTATAAAAAACGTTTTAGTTACTATATTAGTATTAGTATATATACTTAAATATAAAGCTAGAAATTTAGTAATGAAATATAGTCTTACAGTCTACCATTTCTAACTATTACTATTCCCAAAACCAAAGAAACCTTTGCAATAACACACATATACGAAGTACCTGAAGAATCACGCTGCAAACTGTAAGAACATTGACCGCAAAGAAATCTTGAAGAAAATTCTGAAGTTCGTTGCCACATTCAAAGAACTCATCCATGGGGCTTAAATCAAGATCTGCCTCCTCCATGGTACCAGCTTCCACCTTCACTTCAGACACCGGCGGCACTGAACCACAGTACTTGAAAACCTTCAAATTTGGCGCCTCAAAACCAATATAATCTGTTCCAATTATGCACCTATCAATCACCAACTTCTTCAGTTCCAATTTCTTTACATCAAAGGATTCAATATCCCAACAGTTCTTCAGGCTCAAACTCTCGATCCACTCGCACGTCGATAACAGCGTCCTAATCGATTCCAGTTGCAACGGAATCCAAGCAAGAGTCACATCTTTCAGTGCCACAAACTTGGCGAAATTTGCAGGCGCGAAACTGCACGAGTGCAGTTTCAAACTCTCGAGCATCTGGTGCAGTTTCTTGTTCTCGTAAAGGTGTCTCGGAAATTCAACCGAGGCATCGTGGATATTCTCTTCAGGATGTTCGTCCTCCCACTGCGCTTCGGCGAAATCGAGTTCCAAATCTTTCACGCCGTCCTCTACGGCGAAATCGACGGAGGCTCCAACGATGTCACCGCAGTTCGAAGGAGGAGAAACCTTGAGGGTGAATTTGTCGTGGAGATGGTGATTTTTGTACAATGTGATCCAGATCTTGATGAAGTTCTTGAAAGACTTCCTTTGCGGTACTTCAACGGCTCCATAAGCTTCTACCTTCTTGCATTCGAGTTGGTTGTTCTTCACTGTGTTGGTAGATTGCCACATCTTGAACCACTTCTTGGAGAGGATACATGTTTTCGCTGCTTCTTTGAAAGGAAGCGAGGAAAGAATGTTGAGAAGAAGCTCTTCGGGTAATGAAGAAATTTGGTCGGTTTCTTTTTCTGCCATCTTTCTAGTTCTTGAAATGGTTATGGAATGATGGAGCTATGAAGAATTATTAATATTTATAGGGAGGTTTTTCAATATGAAGTGGTGCAAATTAAAAGACATAACCTTTTGAAGGGAAGAGTTTTGACTTTTGTGTAGTAGTTTTAAAACAGTGCAATGATTGGTCATTAGTAGAGAAAATACCACTCTTCTCCTAGGAGATACTAAAATAATATTTTTTTCTCTTTATTTATAAAATGTATATTTTCCTCTTTTATAGATTTTAAAAAATCTCATTTTAATCTATTTTAAATTCTTTTGTGTTAACTAATGTCTTTTATCTATTTTCAAGAAAAACTAAATTATTTTTTACAAAAACGAAAGAAAAGAAGAAGAAGAAGAAGAGGAGGAGGAAGAGGAAGAAGAATGTGCAGCAAGAAGAAGACGACGGTGCAGTGAAATTGTGCAGTAACGGTTGAAGGAGAAAGAGAAAGCAAGAAACGAAATAAAAAAAGAAGAAGAGGAAGAGGAAGAAGAACGTACAGTAACAGTTCAAGCGCGTTAATATAATAACTTGTAAAGACTTGTATAAAAAAATGCTTGTATGTGGAGAATTTCTCTTTAATTTAATGTTAAAATAATATGTATTGATATCACAATTTAATCACTAGAAAAATGATATTGAAGGGTATTTTAGTAAAAAAATAATTTAATCATTACAAAATATTTTAAAGAATATTTTGGTAAGAATATAATTCAATCACTAGAAAAATAATTTGTTAAAGAATATTTTGGTATACAAAATTTAATCACAAAAAATAAAATTTTTGCTAAAGGATATTTTTATAAAATATAATTTATTTTTTCTTGAAAAATGGATAAAATTAACATTAATTCACACAAAATTTAAAATGAATTAAAGATGAAGTTTTTTAAAAGTTATAAAGAAGGAGAATATACATTTTATAAATAGAGGGGAAGGGAGTGACATTTTAGTATCTCATAGGGAAGGGGAATGATATTTTCTCTAATTAGTAAAGAGAAATGTTTCGATAACCAAAGAAAATTAACCAAAAATAACTATAACTTGTCTTATTTAGTATTTATTAATTATTACGATAATTAATGAATACTAAATAAGATAAGTTCTGGCTGTTTTTTTTTTCTCCTTAGCATTACCCAAAAAAAAATGCTTTTTGCTTGTACTATAGAATAAATATTTAGTGTTTGTTTGGATGTTATTATCTTGATAAAAAAAGATTTTTTTATTGAAAAAAGTTCTTTCTTTATTTTTTAACGTATTTGGCAGATTTCTAGTAATAAAAGTAAAAGTACTAGAAAAAAATCTTTTTTAAGAAGTTACAATTTACATCTTTTTTAAAATATATTTTTTTAAAAAAAATATATTTTTTACATAATAAATAAAAAAAGTACTTTTATATTGTTAATTATACCTAAACATAAAATTATTTTTACTTTTTGATAAGATTTTTTAAAAAAAATAACTAAAAAAATATTTTTTTTAGAAACTCATCCAAACAAATTCTTAGTAGGGATCAAACCAGTTATGGTGCTTATCTCCTTTGACAAGTTAGGTTACACATACAAATTAAAGCACATTTTGCCAAAGGAGAGTTGCCCTTTTAATTGCTACTATATGCCACGTCAGTCATGTATAAAACCCTAGCCGCTCTCTATATATAGTCATTTTGTGGAGTTTGAAGAGCACACCAAAACAAGAATATTGTATTTCAAATTGAACATTTTCATTGATCACAATCACAATATTCACTACCAGAAACACGATAGTTTACCACGGGAAAATACTCACGAACAAGAAGTAGTGGCAAATTTTCATGATCGTCGTAATCACTTGCAACGTTTTGCTTTTTCGTGGTTAAATTGTGCAAAAATTTCTCACGTTCTTGTT
Organism: Arachis ipaensis; assembly: GCF_000816755.2. Classification (NCBI taxonomy): domain Eukaryota; kingdom Viridiplantae; phylum Streptophyta; class Magnoliopsida; order Fabales; family Fabaceae; genus Arachis; species Arachis ipaensis. The sequence goes on along the minus strand of NC_029790.2, from coordinate 19,971,532 downwards.
TGTCTGTGGCCAATTTGAATTGGACTCTCTCAATTACCACAGACCCAATGTTCACCGTGGCGAAATCAAACGATGTCTACTTTTAAATTACGCGCGCTTCTAGTGTTTCTTTCTATCCCTTTCAAAAATTTTATAGGCAGTTCCTATTTTTTCCAAATTTAAACTTTAATAATAAATTTCAATTTTTAAGGGTGCAGACTTATCTAGTTTGTCGATGATTTTTTCTCTCTCCTTCCCAGCCATTTTCAATTGATAAGATATGCATTAGTTGGAATAATATAAAAAGAGTACATACTTATAACTCTAATTAATTGAGAATGGATGATAAAAATATAAAATTCATAATAAAAAGAGTACATTTTTTTGTCCCTAATTCACAGTATGTATTAATTTTTCTAAATTACACATACAAATTAAAGCACATTTTGCCAAAGGAGAATTGCCCTGTTAATTGCTACTATATGCCACGTCAGTCATGTATAAAACCCTAGCCGCTCTCTATATATAGTCATTTTGTGGAGTTTGAAGAGCACACCAAAACAAGAATATTGTATTTCAAATTGAACATTTTCATTGATCACAATCACAATATTCACTACCAGAAACACGATAGTTTACCACGGGAAAATACTCACGAACAAAAAACAGTGGCAAATTTTCATGATCGTCGTAATCACTTGCAACGTTTTGCTTTTCCGTGGTTAAATTGTGCGAAAGTTTCCCACGTTCTTGTTTGTCTGTGGCCAATTTGAATCGGATTCTCTCAATTACCACAGACCCAATGCTCACCGTAGCCGAAATCAAACATGTCTACTTTTAAATTATGCGCTTCTAGTGTTTCCTTCCATTCCTTTCAAAAATTTTATAGGCAGTTCCTATTTTTTCCAAATTTAAACTTTAATAATAAATTTTAATTTTTAAGGGTGCAGACTTATCTAGTTTGTCGATGATTTTTTCTCTCTCCTTCCCAGCCATTTTCAATTGATAAGATATGCATTAGTTGGAATAATATAAAAAGAGTACATACTTATAACTCTAATTAATTGAGAATGGATGATAAAAATATAAAATTCATAATAAAAAGAGTACATTTTTTTGTCCCTAATTCACAATATGTATTAATTTTCCTATTTTTTATTTTTTTATTAATTTAATAAAAAAATATCCGACATAAGTTAACGTAGGTTTATTTTTGAAATAGTTACAAAATTTTAATATTTTTTTTCGTTTATTTTTTAAATTCGAGTCAAAATCCATAATCCTAATTAGTATGTACCGTCTTTGAAATATGATATATAATTATAATTTTGTATTTTTTATTATAGTTAATTATTAATTTAAATTAAAAATCTTAATTACTTGACTGAAATAAATTCAAATGAACATTTACAATACACAAGTAAAATTTTAGACGGAAAAAAATAACTTTCACTTAGCACCAAAGTAAAGCCCACTCACTAGAAAATCAGAAGAATTCTCTCACATGTTCAGACTATTGTTCAGTTTCTCCGTATCCTTAGTAAATTCAGCATTGAGTAACCGAAGATGCATTAGTTTTTTTTGTGACTAGAAGATGCATTAGTTAAAATAGTATAAAAAGAATACATACTTATTGCTTTAATTAATTGAGAATGAATGTTAAAAGTATATATAAAATTCATGATAAAAAAGAGTACATTTTTTTTGTCTCTAATTTACAATATGCATTAGTTTTTCTAAATTTAATTTTTTTATTTTTTTATTATCTTTTTATCAATTTAGTAAAAAAAAATATCCAACATAAATTAACGTAACAGTAATTAGTATGTATCGTCTTTGAAATATGGTATATATTATAATTTATATATTTTTTATAGTTAACTATTAATTTAAATTAAAAATCTCAATTACTTGACTGAAATAAATTCAAATGAACTTTTACAAGTGAAATTTTGGGCGAAAAACTTAAAAGTAATTTTCACTCAACACCAAAGTAAAGCCCACTCACTGGAAAATTGGAAGAACTCCTTCACAGTTCATACTATTGTTCATTTTCTCTGTATCCTTAGTAAATTCAACGTTAAATTACCAAAGAAGGTCCCAAAATAGCGAAAATCGAAGATTTTGCAGGTAATCCTGAATTACAAAGAAGAATGGAAAGAACCCTAAGCAGCTTTTTTTATATTTATCTAATATTCTCTTGAATCTTTAATTTTTTTTGTATTTAAAAGACTATTTTTTTTTACCATTCACTAATTCTTCCCCAATATTCCTGTGTAGGAACTAGATCTGTGTGTATCAATGCTGCAACTTTGTCTCTTGTCGATGCTGGGATCTCCATGCAAGTTTGTGTTTTATTTTAAATTGTTCAACTTTTAATTTAGCTTTGTAACTTTGTAATTATTGAAACTTATATGAATATGGATAAATTTGAACTAAGTAGAAGACAGTGTTAAAGGTCCTGATACCAACGTTGAATAAAGTTGCACTTCTTTAAGTTATTATATGTGCTCTCACAATTTTCGAGTACATAGTATCTAATTATCTATTTCTTTGTATTATCAATAGTATTTTTGCTTTAGTGTTTGTTTCAATATTTAAGCTGCTAATGGATGAATATGTCAATAATGGTAACTTAGAGTAATGGATGCATGTTGCCATGGAACAAGGGACACTTACCTGGGAGGTCCGCATGAAAGTTTTATTCGATAGTTACCTGGTAAGCTCAACTTTCTACTTTAAAATATTGACCTTAGTAATTTCTAACACATTTTTATTTTTACTTTAAGTTCTTTTTCTCTAAATGGTTTTGATTGCAATCCAATATCTCGCTAATAGTATTCGTTTGTCTCGTTAAATAATACTATAGTTAAGTTTTAATATGAGAAAATATCATTAATATCACTATCTATTTTATCTTTATTCATGACAGGCTTGCTCATTTACTTGTATGAAGCAATTGAATTGAAAGTTGTTCACCAGGATATCAAGTCTAGCAATATATATATTGATTGATGACGGGTTCAATAAGATGTTTTATGTTGTGAAAATGAAAACTCAGCATTATTGGTATGCATTCCTACTTTTTTTTAACTACATTAAAATATTATTTTAAATAATGTCTTGGGACTTTTTTTCATGAATTAAGAGATAACACAATCTTATTTGAATGTTTTTGCAAGTATTCCAATGAAGACCTTAGAGATCTAATAATGATACATTTTGATACTTGATTTTGTAATAGTTTAAACTCATTTAGTTCAGGATATTTGCTTTTCAACATTGTTACTTAAATTTCATATTTTTATTACTAAAAATATTACTTATATGGATATGGCTAATCTTTTTAATTTTGTATAATATAATTTTGTTCTAAGTAGCATCTTTATTTTATATATATATATTTTTTAATTTATCTTTTATGATTAGCCACGAAAAAATCGTGGCTAAATAACCCAACAATGTTTAGCCACAGAAAAAATGTAGCAAAAAAGCCCAGCTTACCAATATTGGCTACGGAAAAAATGTGGCAAAAAAGCCCAGCTTACCAATATTAGCCACGGAAAAATTGTCGCAAAGCTATACTTGGTTACACTGTTGTCATTTAGCTACGGTTTAGAGTGTGGCCAATAACGTAAAAACCGTGGCTATTCAGATGTCTCTACGGATCATAAAACTATGGCTAACCGGATGAAAATCGTGGCTAACTGAAAAGGCGTCGTCCTTGTTAGCCACGGAAATGTATTCGTTGTTAAAGCTTAATCGCTACGGAATTTCTTGATTTTAGCCACGATTTTTTCCGTGGCTAATCACCGCATTTCTGGTAGTGATTATTACTATTATTATGATCGATTGCATTGATTGATATATCGATCTACATGGCTGATCTCAGCAAACCTAAGAATATCTCCAAGGGAATGAACTTAACCAAAACAATCGCAGCAGCTGAAGCCTCACAACAACAAAATTAAGAAGAGTGAGGCTGTAAAAACTGAAGACATGGGCTATAATATTCGTATGACTAGGCATCCCAAGGGACTCTAGCAGTCTAGCGTGCATAATATAAGACACGTTGATTCTCATAACAAAATAAGATAAAGATTTTGAGGATGAGATATAAAGAATAAAGACACAAAATTATTTTATTTGATGATAAGTTAAATATAAGAAAGAATAAATTTTAAAAATTTAATTTATTTTTTTATCCAAAATATTTAA
>NC_029790.2:19960241-19967236 GCF_000816755.2 Arachis ipaensis | reverse complement strand
TATTTAAGAAGAAAAATATAATAATAAAATTTATAATTATAAAAGATAATAGAAATAATGAAAGAAAAAATATAAAAAAATAAATTGTATCTCTTAGTAAAAAAACAAATTATAATTATAAATTAGTGTTTGTGTTATTTCTGTTCGTAAAGATACAAAATACACTAATTCCATATTTTGAGGTATGTCTCTGTCTCTTTTAACATCTCTCAAATATAATTTTATATTTTTGTGTTTATATTTTAGCATCTTATGCTTAGAAACAAATATAACTTAAATGTTATGTTTTCTACTAATTGAAAAAAAAAATGTTTTTCTTTTTCTTTTTATGTCAAAAAGTATTAGAAATTAATTTTTAATTCGTTAACATTAGTCAATTTTTTTAATTCTAAAAATTTTTATTTTATGAAGAATTTAGGGTTTAGAAATTATAATTTAGAGTCTAATTAAGGTTAAAAATTTATAATTTTAAATATAAAATAAATAAAAAAAATTAAAATTAGTTGAGGATAATGGAGTAATTAATTTTTTTTTTTTGAGTGTCTGTGAGTAAATTGTTGTTCAAGCATATTTAATTTTATCACTGTCAAATTTTAATGTGTTTTTTATTTTGATATTTTATCATTCTTATATGTGTTGCGCTTAAATTTTCATAATATATATAAGTTTTTTTACGATATAATTGACTTAAATTTTTCTTTAATTGCAAATTAGTTGCTTTTTTATCTAATAATTAAGACGATATAGTGGAAACATAAACAATTTTGCTTTAAATAAAGAAAATAACATAAAATACATTTAATATAACGTAATTAATTTAATCTTCAGTATTATAAATTGTGATGTCTTTCAATTGTTGCTATTAGTCGTCTAAACTGGAGGAGGCAAGGGAAGGGAAATAACTAATTTTTTTTTTCTTTTGTGTGCACCGTGAAAAAAACAAAGGAACCTTCCACATGTAAGCAAACGGAAATCTGAAAAAAAAAAATCATTTTATTATATATGGAACTGTAAAATACAGAGCCAATTTAATCGACCTGGGTCCTCTTAATTAATTAGCGAAGGATAGCAACGAAATAAAAATATCCATCTTTGAATAATTCATACTCAGAATACACGTTTTCATAAAACTCTTGCCCCATTAAGTTCAAATATACAAGCTAAGGTATGCGGAAACCAAACAACAGAGTTGTGTCAAAATGAATTAGAAGATGATCATCCCATCAGAGGCACAAGACTGCTGTCAGACATTTATCAAAGATGCAATGTAGCAGTATGCGAACCTAGTTGCTGTGAAGAAGCACTCAAGGATCCAAAATGGAAAAAGGCAATGGAGGATGAGATTTCAATGATTCAAAAAAACAACACATGGAAAAAGGTTGACAAGCCTTAAGACAGAAAAGTTATTGGAGTTAAATGGGTGTTCAGAACAAAGCTTAATGCGGATTGCTCTATCAATAAATACAAGGCCAGACTTGTAGTAAAAGGGTATGCACAAATTTTTGGTGTTGATTATTCTGACACGTTTGCACCGGTGTCCAGATTAGATACAATTAGATTGGTGTTAGCAGTTGCTGCTCAACAAGGCTGGAAAGTATTCCATTTAGATGTCAAATCAGCTTTTTTAAATGGAGTTTTACAAGAAGAGATATATGTGGAGCAGCCAGAGGGATTTGTTATGCATGGAGAAGAAGATAAAGTCTATCTACTAAAAAAAGCCCTTTATGGATTAAAACAAGCACCAAGAGCTTGGTACAGTAGGATAAATGAACACCTATTGAGCATAGGCTTTGTAAAAAGCTTGTCCATTTCAATGAAGATCAACAATGGGATTGGAAGAACCCACGAAAAACAATTGAACCTTGTAACAATATTGAAGATGATTATGGCGGAAACCAAACAACAGAGTTGTGTCAAAATGAATTAGAAGATGATCATCCCATCAGAGGCACAAGACTGCTGTCAGACATTTATCAAAGATGCAATGTAGTAGTATGCGAACCTAGTTGCTGTGAAGAAGCACTCAAGGATCCAAAATGGAAAAAGGCAGATTTGTTTACAAAGCCACTTCCTGTCAGCAAGTTTGAGCTATTGAGGCAGAAAATTGGAGTTTGCAGATCCTAAAGCAAGGAGGAGTGTTAATTATTTGCTTTTGGACTGCATTAAGTTTTTTTTATTATTGTTTCAGTTTGTTGTTTTAGTCAATTAGTGGTTCCTGCACTTTAGGAGAAAAGTAGTTTTTGTTATTCCACTTCCTTATCTAGTGGGTATGTGGCAGTTTCTGTTCATCCCACTTCCTAGTTTAGTGGTGATGTGGTAGTGTCATGGATTAAAATCCTATAAATGTACTGCTTCAGTAAAGTAAAAATGAGTGATTCCCATTCCTTTCACCTACGTATTTTTCTTATATCTCTGTCCTAAATATTTCTGGTTATACCATAAACCAACAGTTTCACTGCACCGCCTCCATGGTTACACCTTTTTTTGTCTTTTCTTCGGCAAACTCTTTTCCATCTTCTTCTACTTTCTTTTCTTAATTTCTTTTCCACTTAGCTCCCTAATTTTCGTTTTCTCTCCCAATTCATTCCTCTTTTAATTCATTCCGTTTTCTAATTCACTCATTCCATATATCTTATGTCTCTTTGGAATCATTGAATACCAATTCTGATTTTCTCTACACCATGAGCAACAAATAAGAGACTCAGAACCCTCATATAATTGCTATGACGGTGGAGGGTGCCGGCCTTCAAGTGGCACCCAAAGAAATATGAAACTGCTCTCATGGAATTGTCGGGGTTTGGGGAGGCCCCTGACAATCCACAATCTTAAAGGGATTTGCAAATCCTACTCCCCCGAGGTTGGTTTTATCTGTGAAACAAAAAATCAATCTCGACAAGTTGAAGGAAAACTAACATCTTGTGGTTTCAAGGAATGGTTTATTGTAGATCCGGATGGATTATCAGGGGGTTTGGCAATGGCATGGAGGGATGGTTGCACTGTTCAGATTTTACAGCATGGTAGATTTTTCATTGCGGCATCAGTTCTGACAGCTGGTTCTAATGATCCCTATGGTGTTCTAGGTGTTTATCTCAGTTCAAATGATCAACATAGAATGGCTCAATTTGCTGAATTAACTTCAGTCACCCAACAGTTCGATGGTAAGGTTGTGTTAATGGGGGATTTTAATGACATTTCTAATCAATTGGAGAAAGAAGGTGAGGGTGCTAAATCTCCTTCTCCTATTGAAACCTTTAATAGTTTTATTGATGATAATTCCCTGATTGATATTGGTATGGTCGGAAGACCATTCACTTGATCAAATAGACGGAGGGGTGATGAGTTGATACAGGAAAGACTGGACCGATTCCTGGTAGGAGTTGATTGGCAGCAACTCTATCCCAATGCAACGGTTCTTAGACTGTCAGAATCAGGCTCGGATCATGCCCTCTTCTCCTATACTCTAATCCGAGAACTGAGAGATCTAAACGCCGATTCAAATTCCAAGAAAGATGGTGTTCCAATGATGAAATAAGGCAGATTGTTAGAGAGGTTTGGCATGAACAGATTGATGGTTCAGCCATGTATATCCTAGCTCAAAAAATAAAGCGTTGTCGGCATAAGATTGTCAGATGGCAGCAAGAACACAGATCTAATTCGAAGGTGGAGATTGATTTACTACAGTCGGAATTAGAGGAACTTCGTTTAGCAGGAATTCATGGAGGCGACATCATTTCAGAAATAGAGGACAAACTTGAAAAAGCATTGCAAAATGAGGAATCTTATTGGAAAGATAAGTCTAGAGTCAAATGGCTCAAATCTAGTGATCAGAATACAGCTTTCTTCCATCAGAAATTTAGAAACCGAACCCGAAGGAATAGAATTTGGCAACTAACTGGCAGTGATGGTGAAGTGGCTACTTCAAATGTTGGTATTGCTTCTGTGGCTGAATCTTATTTCAAGGACATCTTTTCCTCCACTTGTCATGAGAACCCTGAACCTCTGTTTATTGATTTTGAACCTAAGGTTACAGCTCACATGAACCGTAGGCTTCAAAGATCAGTGACTATGGAGGAAGTGAAACGCACAACATTTAGCATTCATCCTCAAAGTGCTCCAGGAGATGATGGTATGACAGCAAAATTTTTTCAAAGCTTCTGGAACATACTTAGTGGTGATGTATTTTGAGCAGTTAAGAGCTTCTTTTCTGGGGGTAGAATCTTGAAGGGTTTTAACCACACTCAGATCTGTCTTATTCCCAAGATTTCTGATGCTAAAGATATGACTCAGATAAAACCAATAAGTCTATCTTCAGTCTTTTACAAGATTATCTCCAAAGTATTTGTACATAGGCTTCAGGGTATGATGAATAGACTAATTAGCCCTACGCAGAGTGCTTTTATTAAAGGCAGATTAATCTCTGATAATATCCTAATTGCTCACGAGTGTATGCATTACTTGAAGAACAAAAAGGGGTCTCGAAAATAAAATGGCGCTAAAATTAGATATGAGTAAGGCATATGATAGGGTGGAATGACACTTTCTTTGGTTTATATTGGAGAAGTTTGGTTTTGACTCCCGATGGATCATGTGGATTCGAGAATTAGTGACAACTGTTTCTTATTCTGTTATTGTGGAAGGACAACCTTATGGTTTCTTCAAACCAAATAGAGGTATTCGACAAGGAGATCCTCTATCCCCCTATCTTTTTCTTTTTTGTGCAGAAGGTTTCTCCTTCTTGTTACACAAGGCAGAACAAAACAGACTAATTCAGGGTCTTCAGATACATATGCGATGTCCCAAGGTCAACCACCTCCTGTTTGCTGATGATTCCATTTTATTCTGTAAGGCTAATCCTGAAGCATGTTCAAATATCTTGCATTTATTGAATTCTTATGAAAGCATCAGTGGCCAGAGGGTAAATCTTAATAATCTGCTGTATTCTTTAGCCACAACACTCCGTCCACTACTCGTACACTACTGGCTAACTCTATGAATATTAATCATATTGGGGCTCAGGATAAATACCTTGGTTTGCCTTCTACAGTCTCTAAATCGAAAAAGGCTTCTTTTAGTATGATCAAAGAAAAGGTTTGGAAAAGAATCCAAGGATGGAAGCGCAATCTTCTTTCGTCAGGTGGTAGACACGTATTGCTTAAGGCAGTGGGAGAAGCTATTCCTATTTATATATTGTCTTGCTTTAAGTTGCCTGATGGTTTAATTTCGGAAATTCACTCTCTACTTTCTCAGTTATGGTGGGGACAAAAAGGTTCTGAAAGGAGGATGGCTTGGATTAGCTGGGACACTATGACTCGCCCACGAAAAGAAGGAGGCCTTGGATTTAAAGATCTCAGAATCCAAAATCTGGCACTTTTAGGCAAACAGTTTTGGCAACTTGTAACACAGCCTACTTCCTTATTATCCAAAATCTTAAGAGGTAAATACTTTAGCAATGGTAATGCTATAACGGCAGAAATTGGAGTCTTACCTTCTTGGGGATGGAGGAGCATACTGGAAGGCCGAAAGATTGTTGAAAAAGGTCTTAATTGAGTTGTGGGTACTGGTGAGAATATCCGAACCTTTGAGGATCCTTGGCTGCCTCCTCCGTATCCTTTAATGATTTCTGACATGCCAAATAGACAGGCTATTTCTGAGTTGGTTCCAAGAGTTAAAGATCTAATTACTGAAGATAGAAATTGGAATCAGAATCTCATTCAAGAATTATTTCCCCAAGACGTTGCAAACAGGATTTTGTCAGTTAAAATTCAGCAGAGTAGGGACAAATTGCAATGAGATTTGAACAAATCTAAGCAATATGATACAGCTTCAGGTTATAGAATTGGCTATTTATTTTACCATCCGCCTCTGGAGCTTTGCCCTAATTATATGCAGCAGAAAAAGCCGTAGATTGATCTATGGAAGTTGAACTTGCCTCACAAAATTAAGCTATTTATCTGAAAAACTCTCCATGGCCGACTTCCGGTGCTTGCTCAGATTCATCACCGCATCCCATCTATATCACCAATATGCCCTTGCTGTCATGAAGCAACGGAAACAGTCACTCATTGTCTGATCGATTGCTCTAGAATTAAAGACGTATGGTCTCAGAGTTATCTTCGTGACTGTCTTCCCCCTCAGAGTTCTAACGACTTTTGGACATGGTGGACTGCATCAACAGAGATACTTAACCCGTTGAAGAATGCTGACCGTAATCCTCAATTGCTTGCCATCATTTGCTGGAATTGCTGGAAAGCTCGCAACCAGTTGATTTTTGAAGGTTCTACTTCTATGCTGTCTGCCATTCTAGCAAGCTCTGTCAAGTTACTTCGTGAAATCCAAAGAACTCCCAGTTTAGGTCGTAATCTCCATGAGACAAGCTCTTAGTTGCATTCAATTTGATTTATCATTATTTCTTCTTTAAGATTTTTTTTTCGTTTTTCGATCACGCACCATTGGATGAATACCTTCAATGTAGTGTTTTTGGGAAATCCCCACATTTTATTATGCTGTTCTACTTTTGGATATCTTTGTATTTCATTTTTTAATAATTAATGAAATATAACCTATTATCTTTGGAAAAAAAAAGATGTGTAATAATAAAGATTTAGAAAAATTCTTGGAGCTAACAATTTTTAGTATTTTTTTGTCATCATTTAATTAGTATAAATACTAAATTATTTTTAATAAATAAATTTTATTAATTTATGTGTGTAAATTCAAAAAAAATTTAGATATAAATTGTATTGATTTATGTGTGCAAAATTATAATAAATATAGATACAAATTATATATTTGTTATGTGCAAAATATTTGTAAATATAGCTAGATACACATTATTACTGGCAAAAAATAATAATATTTGCTAGTCATGTAGTATTCTCAAAAATTTAATAATAAAAATTATAACCATGAGTTTGTATGAGTTTTGAAGGTGTTCAAAAAATATTTTATATACTATCATATTATTTTAGATTTGTTATTAAATTTGATGTATTATA
>NC_029790.2:19959156-19960212 GCF_000816755.2 Arachis ipaensis | reverse complement strand
ATGGAGAATCTATGTATATATTAATTCGTCATTTTGTTTTATTTTATTTTAATTAAATTATAATACGAAAAAAACTAATGTTTATTAGTAAAAAAGAAGATATGCAAATGCAACTATCAATGAAAAAAGAAAGATGTGCTTTGTTTTAATAAAAAAAAGTGATGACGGCGAAAATACAGTAATAATACAACAATGATGACGATATATGCACGGTAAATTGAGAAAGAAAAAATAAAAATAAAATTACAAAAATAACAACTTTAATGATTTAATTAAAAAATTAATTCAATAATATTATTAGAGTAAAAAATTGAATGAAGGCTGAATTAAAAGGCTGTCTGGCTTGGAATACTCTGTTTCTCTGCAGCACCTGATGGGGCGGGCAGGGACAATGCAAATTGAATTTGGTAACAGCACGCAACAATAAGGGTTTAGGCTTACCCATTGCTAAATTGAATCGTTGAGTGCAATTACATTGCTGTGACTATCTATTTAGCTACCAATTCTATTATCATTAATCTTTAAATTTATAATTAAATCCTAAATTATAAATATAAATATTAATGTTGGCTAATTAGTTCTCTATATTTTTTTCTATTGTTAATTAGGTTTAGTTTTTCATGTTACTCATTTTTCATTTATCTATTTTCTCTTTTTTACCCTATTTAATTGAAAAAATAAACCATACACAAAACACAAGATGATTGTTGAGAGAAAAAAAAAAACGGTAAAAATTATGTGAATTTAGTTCAAACTTAAAAAGTGTTTATTTGTGGATTTAGAAATTTTGATACTACTATTATTGAAAGATTAAATTTTGACTAAAATAGTAAACTTGAAATTTTATTTGAATTAATGAAGTTTTTTATCCTACTGTAATCCTATTCATATTTACAAGTAATTAGTTCGTTCAATTTGGTACATAAAACTAGCTGGTAAATTTGCAAAAGTTTAATTACAAGCTACTTAACGAGAAAATCAATGTTCACAAATATTAGGAGTTTAATATTTTTTATAATGATAATATTAAGGAGATAAAAAAAAAACAGTTAGAAT
>NC_029790.2:19952550-19959017 GCF_000816755.2 Arachis ipaensis | reverse complement strand
TTAATATTTTTAGTCTAACAATTTATTATTATTCTTTTAACTAATATTTTTAAATATTATTAAGTAATTGTCGATAAAAAAAATAAAACATACTAACCATATAACATTACTCAAATATAATGGATTTTTTTTTGAAATAAAATAAAAAAAATTATTACTTCTCCAAATATGATTTTTAAATTTTAATTTTTTTAAATACGATTTTTTTTAGAGCAAGTTTGCCTTGCCCTTCTCCGAACTCCATTTAAATTTATAGAGTTCGCCTTACCCTCTTCCGAACTCCATTCAAATTTTTAAAAACCCACGCTTTTAATCGATATTATCGTCTCCAAAATAGTATATAGATCTCCAAGCAGTATATAGAGGAGTACACAAAAATACACAGACAACAAGTATGATTTCTTCAACATTGTTGGTGGCAATGGCAACCAATGTGAAGATGATGATAATAGTTACCATTGTTAACTTTCTAAACTCAATCTGATATATTTATCATTGTTAAATATGGCTTATTTTTTTAAATTTATAATTAAAAAAAATCCTTGAAGAAGCCATGTTTGTTGTCGGTGTATTTTTGTGTACTCTTATATACTGTTTGGAGATCTATATACTATTTTAGAGACGACGATATGGATTAAAAGCTTTTTAAAAATTTGAATGGAGTTCGGGGGAGGGTAAGGCGAACTCTATAAATTTGAATGGAGTTCGGGAGAGGGTAAGACGAACTTTATAATTTTTATAGAGTTCGTCGGATGCAGCGAACTTGCTCTAAAAAAAATCGTATTTGGAGAATTAAAGTTCAAAAATCGTGTTTGAAAAAATAATAATTTTTTTATTTTATTTCAGAAAAAATCCTTTAATATAATATATTCTTTGGTTCCATGGTTCCATTCTCTCCATATTAGTCAAAAAAGAAAAAGTCTATCGAACCAACTCTATATGTAACTAAGCAGTTAATTTTTCAAAAAATTACAGTTTTAAAATTTTAAAAATTGATTTTACGCTAAAAAACCACATGCCCGTCCACCCCGTTCATCTCTCTTCTCTCCTTCCATGTCACTTCTTCTTCCTCTTCTTATTTCTCTCTGCGTCTCTCTCTACGCCTACCTCCACGACTTCTTCTCCGGATCTTTGGAAGTTCTTATACAATGATTTTAGATATTTCTTTTTGCTACATTTCAAATGTTTCTTTTTGTTAGGTTTTAAATATTCTTTCTATAATAATTTTAGATGTTTCTTTTTATTTAGTTTTATATGTTTCTTTTATTATATTTTGGATGCTTTTTTTTGTTTTGGATTTTTTTTCTTAAATCAAGAAATATCCAAAAAATCAAACATAACAATCATCAACATCTAAAAACTCTGAAAAGTCAACATCCAAAACCTCCAAAAAATAAGGTTCTGTCATTGATAATTATGTGTAAAGGAAGATGAGCAAGGCGAAGAGGCTGACCACGTCAGAGAGAGACACGCGGAAGAGGGGCAACAATGCGGCGGAAGGAAGCAAAGGCACAGTGGAGGAAAGCGAATGCACGGCGGAGAGAAGCAAGGGCGCGGTAGAGGGAAGCACACACACGGCAGAAGGAAGTGCATGCACGGCGGAGGAAAGCGCTGCGGAAGGAGGCTTTTTTTTGGAAGAAAGATGTGGGAGAGTGAAGTGAAGTGATTAGGGTTTTAGATGGTTTTTGTTTTTTTATTGTGGTAGTAAAATTAACATTTTGGGATGGATTACATATTTTGTGTTTTCTGATCTTTTTTGCAGCCCAACTAATACTTGTTTGTAGTTGGCTAATACCCTAGTTGATTATCTAGTAGTACATAAATGTAGATCATCAGAGTTCAACAATAATAACCTAGCTAGATAGCATCATCACAAAGTACAAAATACAATGATGTACTCTAGAAAGATGAAATCCAATCATGTTGTCATCTTTGTAATAATGGTCCTATGTGTGAATAACGGAGTGATATCAAGCCCTCTAGAGGACCTAGTAAAGTGCACATCAAAGAACATAAACTGCACGATAACCAACTTCATTGGCATATTCCCTAATAGAAGAATCTGCGAAGCAAGAGAGATGAAGTACCTAAGCACAGAGAAAAGCTCATATCCATAGTGGCCACAGCCACCAAGAATAACAGAAAGATGAAAGCCGCCACCCGCTACTCTCCCACAGCATATCCCCAAGCTGGCATGCCTGGACGGCAAAGATAGCTTGCTCATAAGCACCAACAGTCTCAACAAGGTACTCAAGGTCGATGCAGAGGCCAAGACCATCACAGTGGAGAGCGGCGTCATGCTCCTGCACGTCATTGCCAAGGCTGTGAAGGCTGGACTCGCCTTGCCCTACACTCTCTATTGGTGAGGTATTACCATTCGCGGACTCATGGCAACCGGTGCCCGTGCATCAAATATTTTATTAAATTTCTTTTCTTCTTCCTCTACGAACAGCACCTCCCCCTCCCCTGTATGGACCCATTTCTCTCTCTCAATTCTTCGTACCACACACATACACATGTTATTTTCTTTCTCTTAATGTTATTTTCTTTCTCTTAAAGTTTTTTAGAAGAGTTTCTGTCAAAGATTAAAATATCTTTACTTTTGTGAAACTTCAGTTACTGCTATAACTATACCGACCAAAAAATAGTTGATACATAAAATAACCGTCCATTCATTAGAATCAATCTAAGAGTAGACACTATGTTTGTAGTTATTTTCTGTCAATACTAATATTTTGCCAAACTGTCATTTTCTATATGTTGCTATACCATATTTTACTATTTATAGATACTGTATTTTACTATTTACAGATATTATATTTTACTATTTACAATTACCGTATATTACTATTTATATATACGTACTTGTTACTATTTATTCATATTATTCACTATTTAAAAATAGGGTAAAATGCATAAATAAACCAAATGCAACCCTATATTACACAAATCATCACCCAAACCAAAAAACGTTACGTTGATCTACCAAATGGGTGTATCTATATATATCGAATGAGGCGTGTTCGATTTACAAATTTTCCTACTAAATCGAACCAGCCCAAATCGAATTACGTTGAAAACATGCAAATCGAAGCAGGGTGAATCGAATTATGCATGCATGTAACGTATCATAGTAAATCAAATCACATTGTATTGATTTATGCATGCACGTGATTCAGCTAGTAAATCGAAGTAGTATAGGTCGATTTGCCCATGCACGTACGCCCACAATAATTCGAAACAACCTGTTTCGATTTATCCATAGTTTGCTACACATAGTAATTCAATTTAGGCAGCTTCAAATTACATACAATGTGCGCCCATCGTAATTCGAATGAGTCTCATTCGATTTACTAATAGTTTTGCTATAAATAGAGTTTGATTTTAGCTCATTTGAACTACAATTCAAAAATTCAATCCCACCAAATTCCAGAGATACCTCAGCCCAAAGACTCCAACATTCAAATACTTTGCTAATAAGAGATATCCCAGACCATCTTTATCATTTGGACGGAGTTGTCCATATTACTAGTGTCATCTGTAAGACCCAGAATTTTCGGAAAAATTATATTATCTTATATTTTAAATTAGAATACTTGATTGAGAGTTAATTAGCAAATTAATAATTAAATAATATTTTTTAAAATAATATTTAGAGATTAAATTAGATTTAAATTTAATACAATATCCCTAGTTTTATTAAAAATACCTAAATTCCAATTTTTCCAAATAAAACCATAACCCTAATTTAATTATATTTTTCTAATATCCCTAATTTCACATTTTCTCCAAATAAAACCATAACCCTAAAATCAAACCGACAAAACCCTAACCCTTTAACCCTAGCCGTCACCCTTCAGGAAAGAAAGAAAGAAAGAAAAGGGAGCAAGAAGGGGGAAAGAGAGAGCGGCGGGAAAGAGGGAGAAACAGAGACAGAGGAGAAGAGAGGGAGGACGGCGTCGGCAGACATCACTGTCGTCGTGTCGTCGTCGCCGCCCAGCTGCCCATCGTTACTGGCGCCAACGTGGAGAGGAGAAGAGAGAAAGGAGAGCGTTGTCGGTGCTGTGTTTGCGCCATTTATCCTCGCTGCCGCCGTCGCTGTGGGTCCGATGCCGTCGAGATCGAAGGAGAAAGGGAGAGCAACACCGAGATTGAGAGAGACAGAGACGATGCGACGCGAGGAAGGAGGCGAGCCATCGCGTCACCGTCGCCGAGTCTCGCGCCGTCACCGTCGCGTGCTCCGTCACCGGAAAAAAGTGCTGTGGTAGCTGAGGTCCATTGTCGGTAAGGTTTTTGAATTTGGTTTCTGTCCTTTTGAATTCTGGAAACATTATTGTCGCTGCCTGGTTGTTACAGTTGCTATCAGTAGAGATTCAGGCTGCCGCCGTCATTCAAGGTAGCTGCTGGAGTTGCTACCGCTCTGTTGCCTCATTTCTCTTTAGCTGCAGTGAGTTATTCTAGTCTTGAAAACCTTACCTCTATTATTCGGCTACAAATTATTGAGAATTTCGTGATGTTAATATCCCGAGGTCGAGTTTTGAAAATTGTATGATTAAAATAAAAACTGCTGCGATATCGTCCTGCTTCGTTTCTCGTGGTGAGACTAATTGGTTCCGTTCCTATTTACCATAATACTCTATTAACAATTATGTTCTAATTTCATTTAATATCCATTTCACTTGAATCCCAGTTTATGTCAGATAAGTTGTCGTTGCTGTGAACCTTGATTGTCGCTGTTGATATTGCCTGAAAGTCAATGAGGTCACTGCCGCAAGTTAAGAATAAAAAGGGGTTCGACTTTTGAGGTAGGGGGTTTGTTTTAAAATAAAAATGTTTTGGGCTTTGAATACCTTATAAGTTTAGCAGATGAATGCCTGTGATGTAAATGATTTTCTACTGTGATTGAAAGGTTATGTTTG
The DNA here is from genome assembly GCF_000816755.2 of Arachis ipaensis. Classification (NCBI taxonomy): domain Eukaryota; kingdom Viridiplantae; phylum Streptophyta; class Magnoliopsida; order Fabales; family Fabaceae; genus Arachis; species Arachis ipaensis. Next base: position 19,954,098 of record NC_029790.2, on the reverse strand, counting down.
TTGTTTATTGGTTGATTTCTGAGTTTCTGGTAAAATTGATTTAATACGTTGATTTTTGGATTTTATATTGAAATGATAATGAATGGTTTTGAATAACGGATTTGGAAATGTTAAATTGAGAGGCTGGTTTTGGTTGTGTTGAGGATTGAAAAGAGGGGACCTGTGATGGGCGGCAAACTCCAGTTTTTAAGGGAGGTGTTGCCAAAATTTTTCTAAGAATTTGGAGTTGTTTTAGTTATGATTTCGAAAATGAGTTTGGTTTGAATTAATTGTCAAAGAGACAAGTTTTGAATGTTTTAAATGATTTCAAAGAGAATCGGATTTTTATGATTTGGTTGATTTATGATTTTAATTTATGTGATTTTAATGACAACGAGAAGAGATTTAGATAACTAGCTAAGGATATTAATACGTAAATTAATTATAAATTTAAGGGTTTGGGAATAGAAGTGTGAGTTTGAAGGTCATGCTTGAGAATGAGATGTGATTAGTGATAATTAGTTTTGATTGAGGAGTTGAGACGTGAATTGGATGATTTGAGTTTGGTCGATTATGAAAGAGTGATTTGGGAAGGTTTTGGAAATCATTATATTGAGTAGAAACTGATAAGGCTTGTGAATCTTTGGAAAGGTTGGTAACTTATATATTGTTCAAATTGATTTTTGGCTAACTTCAGCAGGTTATGACTCGACCCTCGGAGTTGGAAAAACTTTACAAAATTTGATTTTTCTGAATATCAAGTTATCGATCTTTCTAACGGTTCAAGAATGGTTGAAAAATGAGTTTTCTGGAAAAAGTTATGAAGGTTTGAACTTTGGGCTGAAAGAATTGGTTTCTGCAACATATCAGAATTTTTCAAGTTTTGATATGTAATGCGTGCGCAGAACTCATCGTGCGTACGCGGGTGTTGGCCACTGCCAACACTCGTTCGTATGCGAACATGGGTTACGTACGCGACCACCACAATTTTTTGAAAAATGAGTTTTTAAGCTTTCAACCATTTCTCGAGTCTTCTAAATCTTTATAATTCTTATACGAGTTTGATGTCGATGGAATTAAGGATAGAGGAGTTGAGAACAAAACCTAAAGAGCTAAGTTAGTGAATTAGATGATAATGAACAAAACGAGGAGTAATCTATGATGAGGGTGATTGTGATGATGAATGGTAATTAAATATGATAATGAAAGATGATTATGAGTGAGTTTAAATACTATTGAATATGAGATTGAGAATGAGATTGATATAAGTTTGAGAATGAGATCGATGATAAGATTGAGGATGAAATGGATAATGAAATTGATTCTGATTGATGTATGTATATATATACCTGCCTGGGTAGATGCAGTGGCATTGATCCACTTGCTCCCAGTTGAGAATGATTTGAGATTTGTGAAACTATCTAAGTTTTGGATTTCCTTGGGCAGATGCAATGGGTCGGCACCACTTGCTCCAGGTTGAGATCCGAAATCCTGTTGACCCTGTGTTGTAAATGTGGCCAGACTTATACCTTTCCGGATGAGCTCTCCCCCATGGATATATATATATAT
>NC_029790.2:19948109-19952102 GCF_000816755.2 Arachis ipaensis | reverse complement strand
GATTTAGGATTTTCTTGGGTAGATGCAGTGGGCCGGCTCCACTTGCTCCAAGTTGAGATCCGAGATTCTGTTGATCCTGCGTCGTAAGTGTGACCAGACACTTATTCCTTTCCGGATGAGCTCTCCCCCATGGATATATAGATATTGAATGGTTATGATTTTGAGCTTGAGGATGTGTGCTTGCAGGGAATGTCCAATGGTTAACTACCAGGACATGTCGGGTTGGCTATATAACCGACAGATGATATCATTAGCCATAGGGCAGACATGCATCATTTGCATTTGTGTGTATTATTTGGGTGACTCTTGTTTGTGGGTTTACCTAATTGAATAATTGTATCTATCTGCTAATTGACCTAATTGCTTTATCTGTACTATCTAATTGTGTATGCTTTGCTTTGTCTTGTCTGTGTTTGACAACTGAGAGATCCCTCATGCTAGCTATGGTGACGCTGAGGGTTATTCTTGATGTTGATGATGGGATGTTTGTTGAAAACTGAGTTTTAATACTGAATTACTGAGTTATATGCGGATAGACTGTGTAAATGAAAAGAGATAGGCTGAGTAGAATGTTGGATAAAAGCTTAAGTGTGTATGTTGTAGTTATACCCAGTTTTGGATTTGAGTGGGGTAAGTCATGGGGCTGAAAGCCCTCAGGCATGTCTTTGGTTCTTTTGTCCTTTAAACTATTCACCTGCTGGGCTTGTAAATTAAAAGAGTTTCTTTACGACCTTTTAAAGTAAGATTTTTTGCAAAACTTTTCCAAAAGATTATTTCAAAGGTAATCTGTTTTTGTAATGAAAATTATTCTATTTGCAAGTATTTCTTTGCTTTGATGATATTCCCGTCCCTACTAAGAACCTGTGAGGACGATGTTCTCACCCCCTACATGATTTCTTTTCAGTAACAGGTTCAGAAAGCGTTGGCGCAAAGCCGCAACCGATCTACAAGATTTATATATATGTTATATTTTCTGTTTGATGGTTTAGTTGTGATTTTATCCCTCGTCAATTGTCATTTTGAGATTTTAGAGGGGCACGACTTGTATTTTGAGTTTTGAATAATTCTATGTATTTATTATTATGTGGATATAATTGTGTGATTAAGTGAATTAAAGTAAAGGCTTTTTGATTTCGTAACTAAGGATTCGGTTTTTATTCGCGAAAGCTCAATATTAAATAATTATAATATGAAATTAATAGATTAGAGGTAAGTAACGCCTGAACCTTTAGTGCGATCATGAGGTGCTAAAAGTAAAGGAGTTACATTATGATATCAGAGTAGTTCATCCTGATTAGAGCTTGGGAGTGGACTGACTATACTTCGTTGCATACACTGAGTATCTGTCATGTTATAGGTCTTGTCCTGATGACGAGAGTTAGAACTTTATGCACATGACTGTCTATTGATTAACGCTATTAGCTTACCGTTGCATATCTGCTGATGTTAAGTCTGGCCAACTTAATGTTGATGGTTTATGTGTACGAGAAGTTAATGGGTTATCATAGATAAAATAGGATTAATAAATGATGCGGTTTACGGGTTTGGGAATGTTAGGAGTTAATTCTCGAGGTTACTCTGTTATGTGTCTTGAAATTTTGCTAATGACTTGTGACGTGTTCTTTCATGGTTTGCTTTGAAATTCCTGTTTGAGATCTCTTTTTTGAAAAGTAAACTGATTATTCTCAAACCCTGTTCCTTGTGCATATGCATACTCGTTTGATGTTGACTGCATATGTCTGCTTACATTCCTTGGATATCTGCCTTATGTTGTTTAAACTCTTTTTCTTGACTCATGTACTCTTTGATGTGCTTTGAACTTGTTTGATGCATCAAAGTGATCATTGAAATCTTTGAGATTTTGCTGTTGGCTGAGTTGTTTTTCCTTATGAGTTTTGTATTCATTTAGATCAGCTGAGAACTTGTTCGATCTGTCATGCCTTTTGAATTCTGTTTGAACTACTTGATTTAAGTTTCTTTCTTGAAATGTGAATGAATTTCCTTCCTTGCATTTCTCAATCTTTTTTAATATCTTTATGAGGTTGCGATTTCAATAATACATTCAAAATTTTGGTTTTAGACCTTTTTAAAGAAGTTTTGGATTCTCTTTGAAGAAATTTTCAATCAATCTTCTCTTGCTTGATTATATCCAGAGTCATTCTTTAAATTTAATGAAGATGTTTTGAATCTAGCATGCCCTTACTCATATGAATTTTGAGAGCTTATGTATTCTGAGACTTTATCTCAAATTCTCCTTTGAAACAAAATTTGAATTCTTTTCAACTTTACCGCAATTTCATTACGTACCTCTAATTGACTAAACACCTAAGTACCTTTTAAGACTCTTGAGAAATTACTTTTGGTTCTTAGTCCAATTAAATTCCATCTTTTAAACTTTACATATTCTATCTTTACCTTAGAAATCATTTTGATGTAAAACAACTTCTTCTTTTCTTCCGACCCTATTACAATTTATGCATATCTTTGTTTGGTCATGTACCTAAGTATACTCTAAGTTTCTTGAAGGAAGATTTTGCTTTTATTCTAAACGACCTTCATTTTACAACCCTCACGTAACTTATTTCAACCTGAATATATTTTGAGGTAACGCAAACCTCTATACTTTGTTAAATTTCCTCAATTGTTTATTTCATATCTTCTCTTTTTACTAGGTAAGATGATCTTCCTCTTAAGTTGATCTATTCTTTGTGGATATTTCATTCAATTGTGTTCCTAAACATTCTCTTGAATTTTGTAAATGACGTCCTTGACTCTGGTCACTCTCTTATTGTAAATCTTGTACTTTAAATTCAGTTTGAATTCAATTCTAATGAATGCACCATTTTCTTCTAATCATCTCTATTAAAGTTCTTTAATCTCTCCATACGTCGGCCTCTTATTTGTAAACTACTGTTTGAATCTTTAATAACGTCTATCCTTGTCATTATACTTCTCTTCATGAATCTTGTATTCTTTGACATGACATTGAAATTGTTTTGGTACGACACTGACCCTTGAATCCTTGAAAATGTAAAGTGCTTCTTTTAATTATGCGGTATTGGCTTATGCGTTCTAAATCGTGCCATTTAATTTGATGTGTCGTTTATCCTTCTCTTTTTCTTGAGATGTAATTTAAATTTCTTTGCTTTACCATTTGTATCTTACGCATATCCTGATCTGCTTACACTTCTGACTATGTTAAGACACTTACAACACGGCTATTGATTCCATATTCCTCCACGAACTATGAAACCCTCGTGATCATTTGAAGTTGTTCCGTAGTAATGCGTCACTATAGTCTTTAATCATTCCTCTTCTATAAAATCTCATACTTCTTTGACTCGGCTTGAATATGTTTCAAACTAATGTTTTGTTTTTCTTCTTATTGATCTTATTAAATTTCTTTGATTTAAGAGTTATCCTTGAAGTTGTCAATTGATTTCTTTCTAGCAAACTTCATTGCTTGTGCATCCTTGTTTACCTGTAATTGCATTCATTCTTTCAAATATTTATGAGTATTGTCCTTGACACTTGCCTTTCCTTTCTAAAGTCTTGTGTCTTTTTAAGTAAACTCGAGATTTATTTTAGTGTCACGTGTGGTCTTTAAATACAACAAGCGATATGTTAGTTCTTAAGACACGGTTGGTGAATGCAAAAGGTGAAACTTGTAAGTGTGTGATGCCACAGGATGTTGTGGATCTTGGATTTACGCGAAAGAGTTTTGTTGGTATTAGGCTTGTGATTGGTAATGGGTTTGAGAAGTGATTAATGAGGTTGAGAACTTTCGGATGAATCGTTCGATAAAGTATAGTTGAGAATTGTGATGGTGAGCTATGTTAAAGTGTGGGACGTTGAGACCTCATGATTAGTTAAGGAAACTAGAATGTTGGCCTATTGACCACATTGTTTTGCAAACACACACCTTGAACATTTACACCTTATGGCATTTCTTCAAGCTTTAGTAAAGTCTTGACACTACGTAACCTCTTTGTT
>NC_029790.2:19925816-19947144 GCF_000816755.2 Arachis ipaensis | reverse complement strand
ACCCTCTTTCTTTATATCTAAGTTTTATGGCTTATCCGGTATTTGAAAATTTATATGTATATATAGTTATATGTCAAGACTTCTTGCTTTTCTAAAGTATCCAAAAGTAGAGTATTAAAATTATGCAATATCTCGAGTATTACTTTAATTTTTGAGGACGAAAATTTTTCTAAGGTGGGTAGAATGTAAGACCCAGAATTTTCGAAAAATCTTATTGTGAGCTAATTTCAATTTATTTATTTATCAAGGACTTTATTTTCAGAAATTATTTTATGAAAAGAAATTAAATCAGGTTTTGATAATTAAATTAGAATTTTACTTAATTTTATGAGTAAAGTATCGTTTTTGTCCCCAATATTTGGGGTAAGTCCTATTTGTATCTCTAACGTTTAAATCGTCCTATTTTTATCCTTAACGTTTATAAAAGTGATTTAATGTTATCCTACTATCAATTATACTAACAAATCAGATTATATTTTTTAATTACTCTCACTTGGATGTATTCATTCTCAATTAGGTCTCACTTGGATGTATTCAATTTTAATATTATACCCACTATTTGTGTTTACATTCAATTATGTCTCCAGAAAAGTGAATTATATAAATGTTGTAGGAATTAGTTTTAACATTTGATGAGCTATTTTTCGGAGTAGATCATCGATTCTATCCCAGACATTTGTATTCTAACTTCAAGAAGAGATTTTTAAAACTCAAACTAAAGCGTAAAGAAAGAAAGAAAGAAAAGGGAGCAAGAAGGGGGAAAGAGAGAGCGGCGGGAAAGAGGGAGAAACAGAGACAGAGGAGAAGAGAGGGAGGACGGCGCCGGCGGGCATCACTGCTGTAGGGCCATCGTGTCATCATCGCCGCCAAACTGCCCATCATTGCTGGCGCCAACGCGGAGAGGAGAAGAGAGAAAGGAGAGCATCGTCGCAGATGTGTTTGTGCCTTTTATCCTCAATGCCGCCACCGTCATGGGTCCGATGCCGTCGAGCTCGAAGGAGAAAGGGAGAGCGATGCCGAGATTGAGAGAGACATAGACGGTGCGACGCAAGGAAGGAGGCAAGCCGTCGCGTCACTGTCGCCGAGTCTCGCACAGTCCCTGTCACGTGTGCAGTCGCCGCTGCTGGAGGAGGGTGGCCGAGCCTCTGTTGTCAGAAAATAGCGCAGCTGAGGTCCATTGTCGGTAAGGTTTTTGAGTTTGGTTTCTGTCCTTTTGAATTCCAGAAATATTATTGTCACTGCCTGGTTATTACAGTTGCTGTCAGTAGAGATTCGGGTTGCCGCCGTCACTCAAGGTAGCTGCCGGAGCTGCTACTGCTCTGTTGCCTCATTTCTCTTTAGCTGCAGTGAGTTATTCTAGCCTTGAAACCCTTACCACTATTATTCGACTACAAATTATTGAGAATTTCGTGATGTTAATATCCCAGGTTTGAGTTTCAGAAATTGTATGATTAAAATAAAAACGGTTACGGTATCGTCCTGCTTCGTTTCTCGTGGTAAGACTAATTGGTTCCGTTCCTATTTACCGCAATACTCTATTAACAATTATGTTCTAATTTCATTTAATATCAAGTTCGCTTGAATCCCAATTTATGTCAGATAAGTCATCGTTGCTGTGACCCTTGATTGTTGCTAGTTTTGGTTGTGTTGAGGATTGAAAAGAGAGGACCCGTGATGGGTGGCAAACTCCAGTTTCTAAGGGAGGTGCTGCCAAAATTTTTCCAAAAATTTGTAATTGTTTTGGTTATAATTTCGAAAATGAGTTTGGTTTGAATTAATTGTCAAAAGAGAAAAGTTTGGAATGTTTTAAATGATTTCAAACATTATGATTTGGTTGATTTATGATTTTAATTTATGTGATTTTAATGACAACGAGAAGAGATTTGGATAACTAGCTAAGGATATTAATACGTAAATTAATTATAAATTTAAGGGTTTGGAAATAGAAGTGTGAGTCTGAAGGTCATGCTTGAGATTGAGATGTGATTAGTGATAATTGGTTTTGATCGTGGAGTTGAGACGTGAATTAGATTATTTGAGTTTGGTCGATTATGAAAGAGTGATTTGGGAAGGTTTTGGAATCATTATATTGAGTAGAAACTGATAAGGCTTGTGAATCTTTGGAAAGGTTGGTAACTTATATATTATTGTTCAAATTGATTTTTGGCTAACTTCAGTAGGTCATGACTCGACCCTCGGAGTTGGAAAAACTTTACAAAATTGAATTTTTCTGAATATCAAGTTATCGATCTTTCCACCGGTTCAAGAATGGTTGAAAAATGAGTTTTCTGGAAAAAGTTATGAATGTTTGAACTTTAGGCTGAAAGAATTGGTTTCTGTAACATATTAGAAATTTTCAAGTTCTGATATGTAATGCGTGCGCCGAACTCATCATGCGTACGCGGGTGTTGGCCACTACCAACACTCGTTCGTACGCGAACATGGGCTGCGTATGCGACCACCCCAATTTTTTGAAAAATGAGTTTTTAAGATTTCAACCATTTCTTGAGTCTTCTAAATCTTTATAATTCTTATACGAGTTTAAAGTCGATGGAATTAAGGATAGAGGAGTTGAGAACGAAACCTAAAGAGCTGAGTTAGTGAATTAGATGATAATAAACAAAACGAGGAGTAATGTATGATGAGGGTGATTGTGATGATTAATGGTAATTAAATATGATAATGAAAGATGATGATGAGTGAGTTTAAATACTATTGAATATGAGATTGAGAATGAGATTGATATGAGTTTGAGAATGAGATCGATGATAAGATTGAGGATGAGATGGATAATGAAATTGATTCTGATTGATGTATATATATATATATACCTGCCTGGGTAGATATAGTGGCATTGATCCACTTGCTCCGAGTTTGATTTGAGTCTCCTGGGGTAGATACAGTAGTTAGCCCCCACTTGCTCCCAGTCGAGAATGATTTAAGATTTGTGAAATTATTTGAGTTTCGGATTTCCTTGGGTAGATGCAGTGGGTCAGCTCCACTTGCTCCAGGTTCAGATCCGAAATTCTGTTGACCCTGCGTCATAAGTATGGCCGGACACTTATACCTTTCCGGATGAGCTCTCCCCCATTATAATTTTGAGCTTGGGGATGCGCGCTCACAGGGACCGTCCAATTGTTAGCTACCAAGACATGTCAGGTTAGTGATAGATGAGTTTTGTCGTGTCGGTCTAGAATTTCTTCTTATAGAAAGAATTACTTCGTTGTAAGCATAGCTCCAAACCAACAAACAATTCCCACATCAAAAATTTGAGTTGTCACAAGTACAAACCCCAATGAATTTATAATTGAAGTGTTTGAACTCTGGGTCGTCTCACAAGGAATTGCAATGAAGTGGTCAATTATTGGCTATGAAGATGCAAGGGGGGTTTGATTTTATAGTTTGACAAAAAAAAAGTAAATGACAAGAAGGTAAAATGACAAGAACTAATAAAATAAAGGAAAAAGAGCTCTTGGCTAGACATAGATAATTGAGATCACCATCCTTGTCTACAAACCATATATTGATAATTATGAGAGGCCAACCTATTAAGTCTACTTCCAAAGCCTTAAGTACGTAATATCTACTCCTAGGCTTGAAGTACGTCAAATAGGCTTGATCACATCAACCCATAAGTCCCAACCTACCTACTAATTAGATTAGTAGTGGGTTGGCATCAATGAGTATCAAATTGATCACCAAGGGTTCTCAAATCACCAATTCAATGAGACCCAATGACTCAAGGTCACTCAATTCCCTTAGCCTAGGCCAAGAGTCAAGAGAACTACTCAAAAACTAGAGAAAATATTTTATCAAACATCTAGAGTGCAAGAAAAGTAAACGTCATAAATTGCAAGAATCATAAATCTACCAACTACAAATTACAAGGAAAGTAAATCAACAACTTAAATCATCAATTAAAAGAACATCAAACATTAAATTTCATTAAAAGGGATCTAAATCCAACATAAGCATCCATGAACCTAAAAGAGAGCGTAAAAGGGAAATTAACATCATAAACTAAGAGAACTACTCAAAAACTAGAGGAAATATTTTATCAAACATCTAGAGTGCAAGAAAAGTAAACTATATGCACCTATCTATATAAAGAAGGACAAGAAAAGGATATGAACATTTATTCAATGCAAATAAACTATTTGCACCTATCTATATGAATGCAACTAAATGCAAAATGGTTCTACCTACTTGGTTGAAAGCAAACCAATCTCCAAGAACATATATAAGCAAGGGGGCAAAGGTCATATGACGACTCAAACTCTACCAATTCAAATATCACAATGAAGTTCAAATAGACTTGTAAGAAGAAAGCTCATGAAAGCAGGGAACAAGGAATTGAGCATCGAACCCTCACTGGAAGTGTATCCGCTCTAGTCGCTCAAGTGTATAGGGTCGATCCACTCAATTCTCTTCTAGTCATGCTTTCCATGATTTGTTTTTCATCTAACAAGCAACAATTATTCAATGCATGCATACATTCATCATGAGGACTTATTCATAGGTTGTAATGGGGCTAGGGTAAAGGTTAGGATGCATGTGGTCAAGTGAGCTTGAAATTTGTATCTTTGATTAGCCTAAGCTCTTTCCAAACACATATAACAACCTATACAATTCTAATACACAACTTAGCTACCCATGATTCCCACTTTTTCACATACTCATGCATTCTCTTTAATTCACATTCCATATGCATTGATTTTCATTGAACTTTACTTTGGGGCATTTTTGTCCCCTTTTTATTTCTTTTTCTTTATCATCATTTTTTTCTAAAGTATATACAAACGTATCAATGCATATGGTTTTACGTATAATGCATGAATATGTACCCAATTCCCAATATTTTTAGCAAAAAAAAATTACACTTTTCCCTCAACCAATGTCCCAAGTTTCCCATACCCAAATGATACACACCCTCACTAGCCTAAGCTAATCAAAGATCCAAATTAAGGACATTTATTATTTTTCGCTTATGAGTGGTGATGTGCTAACATTAAGAACAAAAGGGATTAAATAGGCTCAAAATTGGCTAACAATGGTTGATGAAAGGTAGGCTATTTGGGTAAGTGGGCTATATGAAATTATGGCCTCAATCATATAAATGCATGTATACATGGAATAATGGACATAAAGAATAAAACAAATCAAATATTACAATCATAGAAAGAGAATAATGCACACAAAAATGAAAATAAGTGGTTATATGATGTAACCACATAATTAAGCTCAAAACTCACATGCTTGTGTTCTTAGCTCAAAAACCATGTTCCAAAATAAATTCTTCAAGCAAGTTCATCACAAAAAAATTTTAATTGGTAGGGTGCCCTAAAAACAGTTTCCTGGAAAAGAACTCATCACCCTAACCAAGTAGTCCTAACATAAAAAGGAAGTTGTAAAAATATGTACAAATTCGAACTAATATGCAATCTATCATGCAATGCAACAACTAACTGACAAAGACAAAAAATTAAGAATTGGTGTTGAAAAAGGAAGTTGTTACCCATGGAGGTCGGTCGGACGACCTTCCCACACTTAGAAATTTGCACCGTCCTCGGTGCATGCAAAGGAAAGCAAGGTGGACGGGTTGCTACAATTGATGAGCTCCTTCAAAAGGTTGTGCGGGTGAACTTGTTTGTTGCCCCATTTGAAGCTTCTCCATTCCTTTCCTTCTTGGTGGCCAACCTAAAAGGAAAGAAAAAGAAACAGAATTAAGCCTACAACAAAGATAGCAAAGCAAGTAGAACATAGGCGGGGGCTAATGCCAAATAAGAGTATGGTTCTCTACTACATGGTAGCTACAACATGTGAGTGAGAAAATAATATAAGCTAAGGCATATTAACTAACACTTGATGCAAGAGTAAAGTCAAAGCATGAAGAGCATTCAAAAGCATCAAGTTCAACTAGAAAGAGTGGATCATGAAAGGCATGCAAATTCATATCAATGCATAAAGAATATAAGAGTTATACAAGATTAAGCATTGATTTAAAAGTTTCATCACCCAACAATATCAAACAAGTCAAGAAGCACCAAGATTAACCAAGAGATTCTCAACAATTGAGTAGGAGGAGTCAACACCATTATTAAAATAAGAAATTTAGAAAAGAAGATAAGAACAAGCTATAAAAACAAAATTAAAATGCAATAAATGAAAATAAGAAAATGCAATAAAAGAAAAGAATTTTTTTTTGCGACGCGGACGCGCACAGTGCGCGGGCGTGTGCATGATGAAGGTGGCGATCGGTGCGGACGCGTGAAGTGCGTCTGCGCGTCAGTCGCGGGCACAGAGTAGGCACAACTTTGGCACAACTCTCTGGTTTTTATACCAGGGGGGTAGGTGACGCTATCGGCGCGCGCGCGCACAGCGTGCATGTGCGTGCATTGCGCATTTAGCTTATGGGCACGTACGCGCAAGGTGCGCGCATGCACGGGTTGGTTTGTACCTTAGGCCCAATGTTTGCACAGTGCAGGCCTAACTCTCGGGTTTTTGGCTGGGGGTGGAGTTTTTGCATCCACGCGTACGCGTACATGGCCCGTCCGCGTGGATGATCGAAAATGCTCGAGGCGCGCGCACGCGCGGGTTGGTGCTCTATTTTTCAAAATTTTTCCAATTTCTTACACCAAACCAAGCCTTCCAAACCTCTAAACAGCTACCAAAACACCCTAAAACCTTATTTAACATATTAGACTACCAAATAGACTCAACAAACTACTCTAAATATGAATATAAACTAATTCTACCAATATTTACAAAAGAGAAAATGAAAAGATATTACCATGGTGGGGTGTCTCCCACATAGCACTTTTGTTTATTGTCCTTAAGTTGGACTTATGGGGAGCTCCTCTTAAGGTGGCTTGTGCTTGAAGCTATCTTTAAACATCCACCAATACTTGAATCTCCAATAAGCTTTAGTCTTCAAAGATGATAACTCCAAGCCTTGATGGAGTTCCACACAAGCCATGGGCTCCCAAATTTGATTCTCCTTGTGCGATCCAGGATCCCACACTTTGTTTTGACACCCATCTTCAAATTGATCATCATGATTCCAATTAGGTGGCATGACCTTAGACTTATCAATTAAGCATCCAAACATTCTCTTAGACCCATGCAATTTGGTTCTACACTAACCATTGCCATTCAACTTTGAGCATGCAACTATCATGAACTTAGAATGGTGTTTCCAACCATTACACAACTCTCTTCTACTCTTAACTCCACAACGAGCTCTAAGTTGACCATCATTTTCAATCAAACCATATTCAAGTGAGAAAGCAAAGCTTAGGGATAAGAATTTTACCCACTTGAATGTTGTATTGGATGGTGACTTAGGAAGTGGTGGTCCTAATGATCTTGCAAGTTCCACTCCCTTGTGCTCTTCTTTGACTACCTCCACCTCTTCACAAGCTTCTTCAATTTCAACCTCTTCCTCTTGGTAGCTCGCTTCCAATTCAATCTCTTCTTCATTGCTTACCAAGGTATGGGAGGTTGTTCATCTTCTTCTTTGACCTCAATTTCAAGCCCAATGGGAGGGGATTCAATTGTAGATAGGAACTCCTCAATAATTGAATCCATCTCTTGATCAACCTCTTCAAAGTCTTCAACCAAGATATGCTTTGGAGGTTATACACCCTCTTCAACATCAACATCAAGCATCTTGGGAGAGGGCTCTCTAATTCTACATTCCCGTGGACTTTCTACATCTCCTACGTCTTCAACCACTTCTTCCAGCTCAATTGTCTTAACTTCCTCCCCTTGTGACAATTCTTGCTTTAACTCCTCTTCTCCACCTTGAAGCACCAAACTCACTCCCTTACTATGCTCCTTGATTGCTTCTCCACATTTAACAATGGGAGTTCCTTGATCGTATAGGCTTAGGCGGGAGGAGACCATATTGTGAACAGCTTCTGCTATGGTAGCTATCTTGGCTTCTAACTCCTTGAACTCCTTTTGGTTCTCTTCTTGCCTTCGAATGTAAGAACTAACACATTCTTGGAGAGAATCATCCATTTGAGGTGGTGTGGAAAAAGAAGGTTCATTGTTTGGGAAGGAGGTTTCATAATTGGAAGTTGGTTCATCTTGGCAAGGATATGGAGATAGCGTATATTGAGGTGGTTCTTGAGAGTAATTGTGTTGGAATGGTGGTGGTTCCATGTGTGGTTCATATGGTTCATAAGGTGGTTGGTATGGTGGATAAGGATTAGGGTCATAATGAAGTGTTTGGTGGTAGGGGGCTTGTGAGTAAGGTGGTTCAAAGTCATGTTGAGGGGGTGGTTCATAGGCATATGATGGTGGTTGTTGATAATCACAATAAGGGTCACCACATCCATTAGAATGATATGCATTAGGATGGGAGTTATACCATAAGAATCTGAAGGTTGTTGTTGCCAAGAAGGGTGATCAATCTCTTGAGGCTCCTTCCATCTTTGATTGTTCCATTCTTGATGCATATTGTCATTATAGTTTCCATTTTCTACAACATAATTTGAGCCAAACTCATAGCCAAAGTGAGGATGAGAATTCATAATAGCAAAAAAGAATAAAAACAAAACTAGTAAGAACTAATAAAAACTAACTCCTAAAATAAGAAAAAACTAGCAAAGAAGCATATTAACATATATACTATAGCCAATAACATAACACCATTGCAACTCCCCGCCAACGGTGCCATTTTGATAGATGAGTTTTGTCGTGTCGGTCTAGAATTTCTTCTTGTAGAAAGAATTACTTCGTTGTAAGCATAGCTCCAAACCACCAAACAATTCCCACATCAAAAATTTGAATTGTCACAAGTACAAACCCCAATGAATTTATAACTGAAGTATTTGAACTCTGGGTCGTCTGATGAGCGGATAATTTATACACTTTTTGGCATTGTTTTTAGTATGTTTTTAGTATATTTTAGTTAGTTTTTATTCTGTTTTTATTAGTTTTTAAATAAAAATCACATTTCTAGACTTTACTATGAGTTTGTGTGTTTTTCTATGATTTCGGGTATTTTCTGGCTGAAATTGAGGGACCTGAGGAAAAATCTGATTCAGAGGCTGAAAAAGGACTGCAGATGCTGTTGGATTCTGACCTTCCTGCACTCGAAGTGAATTTTCTGGAGCTATAGAAGCTCAATTGGCGCGATCTCAATTGCGTTGGAAAGTAGATATCCTGGGCTTTCCAGCAATATATAATAGTTCATATTTTGCTCGATATTTGATGGCCCAAACTGGTGTTCCAAGTCAGCATAAAAATTATGGCGTCAAAACGCTAGAATTGGCATAAAAGCTGGAGTTAAACGCCCAAACTGGCACAAAAGCTGGCGTTTAACTCCAAGAAAAGTCTCTACACGTGAAAGCTTTAATGCTCAGTCCAAGCACACATCAAGTGGGCCCAGAAGAAGATTTCTGCATCATTTACTTATTTCTGTAAACCCTAGGCTACTAGTTCTCTATAAATAGGACCTTTTGCTATTGTATTTTCATCTTGGTTCTTCTGGTTCCCTCTCTGGGGCCGAAGCCAATGATCACCATTATCACTTTTGTATTTTCAACGGTGGAGTTTTTACACCCCATAGATTAAGGTGTGGAGCTCTGCTGTTCCTCATGAATTAATGCAAAGTACTATTGTTTTTCTATTCAACTCAAGCCTATTTCTTCTCTAAGATATTCACTCGCACGTCAACCTGATGAATGTGATGATCCGTGACACTCATCATCATTCTCACCTATGAACGCGTGCCTGACAACCACCTCCGTTCTATCTTCGATTGAGTATGTATCTCTTAGCCTCCTGGTTCATGATGCATGGTTGCCTCGCCTGACAACCGAGCCTTCCATTCCATGAGATCAGAGTCTTCGTGGTATAGGCAAGAATCAGTTGGCAGCATTCTTGAGATCCGAAAAGTCTAAACCTTGTCTGTGGTATTCCGAGTAGGATCTGGGAAGGGATGACTGTGACGAGCTTCAAACTCGCGAGTGTTGGGCGTAGTGACAGACACAAAAGGATCAATGGATCCTCTTCCAACATGATCGAGAACCAACAGCTGATTAGCCGTGCGGTGACAGCGCATTTGGACCATTTTCACTGAGAGGATGGGAGGTAGCCATTGACAACGGTGAAACCCAACATAAGCTTGCCATGGAAAGGAGTATGAATGATTGGAAGAAGGCAATAGGAAAGTAGAGATTCAGAAGGAACAAAGCATCTTCATACGCTTATCTGAAATTCTCACCAATGAATTACATAAGTATCTCTATCCTATTTTATATTTTATTCATCTTTTAATTATCAATTCTCCATAACCATTTGAATTCGCCTGACTGAGATTTACAAGATGACCATAGCTTGCTTCAAGCCGACAATCTCTGTGGGATCGACCCTTACTCACGTAAGGTTTATTACTTGGACGACCCAGTACACTTGCTGGTTAGTTGTGCGGAGTTGTGACAAGGAGTTATGATTACAATTGTGCGTACCAAGTTGTTGGCGCCATTGATGATCACAATTTCGTGCACCAAGTTTTTGGCGCCGTTGCCGGGGATTGTTTGAGTTTGGACAACTGACGGTTCATCTTATTGCTCAGATTAGGTAATTTTATTTTATTTTATTTTTAGGCTTTTTATTTTCGAAAAATACAAAAAAATTAATTATTCTATGGCTTCAGAATTTTTAAGAATGAATTCTAGAGTTTCATGATGATTTGTTGAAGTCTGGCAGGCTGTGAAGCCATGTCTAATCTTTTGGACCGAGATTTCAACTTATCATCACAAGGGCTTGTTGATTTCTATCAATCTTGCTGTTGAACGTAATGATCTGCTAAAGCTTGGCTGGCCATTGGCCATGTCTAGTGTTTTGGACCGAAGCTTTCACTGAAAGCTTGGCTGGCTAGTAAGCCATGTCTAATTCCTGGACCGGAGTTTTAAACTAACATTGCATGATTCTTGGAATTCTTATTAAAAATTTTGAATCTCTTTATTTTCTTTTCCATATAATTTTCGAAAAATCACAAATTTTTTTTATAAAATCTTAAAATAAAAAATATTTTATGCTTTTTTGTTTGAGTCTAGTGTCTAATTTTAAGTTTGGTGTCAATTGCATGTCTTCATTCTTCTAATTTTCGAAAATTACATGCATTATGTTCTTCATTGATCTTCAAGTTATTCTTGATGATTTCCTTGCTCTGATCTTTAAATTCTCTTGTCTTGTGTGTTTTGTTATTTTTCATATGCATTCTCAATTTGTTAGTGTCTCTAATATGAAAATTTTTAAGTTTGGTGTCTTGCATACATTGTTTGTTTAATCTTAGTTTTCCATGATTAGTTGCAGTTTGATTGTTTCTCATCATTAGAAACTCAAAAAATTTTTTAAAATTATGTCTTTTCAAGTCAATAATACAGAGAATTGAAGATTCAGAACATGCAACAGATGAATTACACAGAAAAGCTGGGCGTTCAAAACGGCCAGTAAGGAAGGAAAACTGGCGTTTAAACGCCAGCCAGGGTACCTGGCTGGGCGTTAAACGCCCAAAAAGGTAGTATTTTGGGCGTTTAACGCCAGGATGACACAAGATGGAAGATTTTGTTTTTAATTCAAATCTCTTTCAAATTTTCATAATTTTTCAAAATCAAATCTTTTTCAAATCATATCTTTTCAATCATATCTTTTCAAAATCAATTTCTTTCCATTTTCTATTTTTTTTACTATTTTCGAAAACCCTTGCTACAATTAATGATTTAATTCAAAATTTTCAAGTTGTTACTTGCCTATTAAGAAAGGATCAAATTTTAAATTCTAGAATCATATCTTTTAATTTATTATTAGTCAAGTAATCAACTTTAATTTTAAAACTTTCTTTTTTAATTTGATTCTCAATCATATCTTCTCAATCATAGCTTCTCAATCACATCTTTTTCAAAATAATTTTCAATCATATCTTTTTTATTTCTAATTTCAAAATCTTTTTCAAAAATCACTTAACCACTTTCTCAATTCTAATTTTTGAAAATCATCAATCAATTTTTCAAAATTTCTTTTAATTATTTCAAAATATTGTTAATTTGTTTTCGAAAATTCTTCCCCTCTTCTCACATCCTTCTATTTAAGGACTAACACTCCTCTACTATCAGCAATTCGGACTCTCTCTTGATAAGTTCGAATTCTCTCCTCTCTACCCCCTTCTTCCATTCATCTTTTCCTCTGACACCTCAAGGAATCTCTATACTGTGACATAGAGGATTTCATACTTTCTTGTTCTCTTCTCTTTCATATGAGCAGGAGCAAGGACAAAGGCATTCTTGTTGAAGCTGATCCTGAACCTGAAAGGACCTTGAAGAGAAAGTTAAGAGAAGCTAAAGCACAACTCTCTGTAGAGGACCTAACAGAAATTTTCAAACAAGAAGAAGCCATGGCAGCCGAAAACAACAATAATGCCAACAATGCAAGGAAGGTGCTTGGTGACTTTACTGCACCTACTCCTGACTTCTATGGGAGAAGCATCTCAATCACTGCCATTGGAGCAAACAATTTTGAGCTTAAGTCTCAATTAGTTTCTCTAATGCAATAGAATTGCAAGTTTCACGGACTTCCATTGGAAGATCCTCATCAGTTCTTGGCTGAATTCTTGCAGACACTGTCAAGACCAATGGGGTTGATCCTGAGGTCTACAGGCTTATGCTTTTTCCCTTTGATGTATGAGACAGAGCTAGAATATGGTTGGATTCACAACCTAAGGAAAGCCTAAACTCTTGGAAAAAGCTGGTCAATGCTTTTCTGGCCAAATTCTTTCCACCTCAAAAATTGAGTAAGCTAAGAGTGAAGGTCCAGACCTTCAGACAGAAGGAAGGTGAATCCCTCTATGAAGCTTGGAAAAGATACAAGCAATTGATCAGAAGGTGTCCTTCTGACATGCTTTCTGAATGGAGCATCATAGGTATCTTCTATGATGGTCTGTCTAAACTGTCCAAGATGTCATTGGACAGCTCTGCTGGAGGATCTCTTCATCTGAAGAAGACGCCTGCAGAAGGTCAGGAACTTATTGAGATGGTTGCAAATAACCAGTTCATGTACACTTCTGAAAGGAACCCTGTGAATAATGGGACAAATCAGAAGAAAGGAGTTCTTGAGATTGATACTCTGAATGCCATATTGGCTCAGAACAAAATATTGACTCAGCAAGTTAATATGATTTCTCAGAGTCTTTCTGGAATGCAAGCAGCAACAGGCAGTACCAAAGAAGCTTCATCTGAAGAAGAAGCTTACGACCCTGAGAATCCAGCAATAGAAGAGGTGAATTACATGGGAGAACCCTATGGAAACACCTATAATCCTTCATGGAGAAATCACCCAAATCTATCATGGAATGACCAACAGAGGCCTCAACAAGGCTTCAACAACAGTAATGGTGGAAGAAATAGGTTTGGCAATAGCAAGCCTTTTCCATCATCTTCTCAGCAACAGACAGAAAATTCTAAGCAGAGCCACTCTGACTTAGCAACCATAGTCTCTGATATAATTAAAACCACTCAAAGTTTCATGACTGAAACAAGGTCCTCCATTAGAAATTTGGAGGCACAAGTGGGTCAGCTGAGTAAGAAAATTACTGAACTCCCTCCTAGTACTCTCCCAAGCAATACAGAAGAGAACCCAAAAAGAGAGTGCAAGGCCATCAACATAACCCACACGGCCGAACCTGGAGAGGAGGAAGAGGCAGTGATTTCCACTGAGGAATACCTCAATGGATGTTCACTGGCCTCCAAGGAGTTCCCTAATGAGGAACCATGGGAATTTGAGGCTCACACTGAGACCATAGAGATTCCATTGAATTTACTTCTACCATTCATGAGCTCTGATGAGTATTCTTCCTCTGAAGAGGATGAAGATGTTACTAAAGAGCAAGTTGCTAAGTATCTAGGAGAAATCATGAAGCTGAATGCCAAGTTATTTGGTAATGAGACTTGGGAGGATGAACCCCCCTTACTCACCAAAGAACTGGATGACTTGACTAGGCAGAGATTACCTCAGAAGAGACAGGATCCTGGAAAGTTCTCAATACCTTGTACCATAGGCACCATGACCTTTGAGAAGGCTCTGTGTGACCTAGGGTCAAGCATAAACCTCATGGCTCTCTCTGTAATGGAGAAGTTAGGGATCCTTGAGGTACAAGCTGTAAGAATCTCACTAGAGATGGCAGACAATTCAAGAAAACAGGCTTATGGACTTGTAGAGGATGTCTTGGTAAAGGTTGAAGGCCACTACATCCCTGCTGATTTCATAATCCTAGACACTGGGAAGTGTATGGATGAATCCATCATCCTTGGTAGACCCTTCCTAGCCACAGCAAAAGCTGTAATTGATGTTGACAGAGGAGAATTGGTCCTTCAAGTGAAGGAGGACTCCCTTGTGTTTAAAGCTCAAGGATCTTCTTCTGTAACCATGGAGAGGAAGCATGAAAAGCTTCTCTCAATGCAGAGTCAAATCCCCACATTCAAACTCTAAGTTTGGTGTTGGGAGGTCATCATCATGCTCTGAGTATCTGTGAGGCTCCATGAGAAGCCCACTGTCAAGCTATTGACATTAAAGAAGCGCTTGTTGGGAGGCAACCCAATTTTATTTAATCATATCTATTTATTTTCTATTGTTATTTTATATTTTCTGTAGGTTGATGATCATGTGAAGTAACAAAAATAACTGAAAAAGAAAAAACAGAATGAAAAATAGTATTAAAAATATCACACCATGTAGGAGAAGCTCACTGGCGTTTAAACGCCAGTAAGGGTAGCAGAATGGGCATTAAACGCCCAGTCTGGCACCATTCTGGGCATTTAATGCCAGAAATGGGCACAGAGCTGGCGTTAAACGCCAGAAATGGGCAGCAACCTGGCGTTTAATACCAAGATTGGCAAGCAAGGGGAGTTTACATGCCAACATGGTGCAGGGATGAGAAGCACCCTCCATCTCCTCTATTTCTTCTTCTTCTACTCTTTTCTTTCTTCTTTTGCTTGAGGACGAGTAAACCTTCTAAGTTTGGTGTGGTAAAAGCTAAGGATTTTTGTTTTTCCATAACCATTTATGACACTTAAGGCTGGAGAAACCTCTAGAAAGAGGAAATGGAAGGAAAAAGCTTTCGCCTCTGAGTCATGGGAGATGGAGAGATTCATCACAAGGGTGCATCAAGACCACTTCTATGAAGTTGTGGCCAAGAAGAAGGTGATCCCCGAGGTCCCTTTCAAGCTCAAAAAGGGCGAATATCCGGAGATCCGACATGAGATTTGAAGAAGAGATTGGGAAGTTCTCACCAACCCCATTCAACAAGTCGGAATCTTAATGGTTCAAGAGTTCTATGCAAACGCATGGATCACTAAGAACCATGATCAAAGTATGAACCCGAATCCAAAGAATTGGCTTACAATAGTTCGGGGAAAATGCTTAGATTTTAGTCCGGAAAATGTAAGGATGGCATTCAACTAAGAAGGCATGACCTCAAGCCTGTGGTTAGGGGATGTTTGGAGTTCATCCAACGCTCAATCATTCTTACTAGCAACCGGTCTGAAGTTACTATAGACCGGGCTATCATGATCCATAGCATCATGATTGGAGAGGAAGTAGAAGTTCATGAGGTTATATCCCTAGAACTCTACAAGGTGGCTGACAAGTCCTCCACTTTGGCGAGGTTAGCCTTCCTTCATCTCATTTGTCACCTCTGCAATTCAGTTGGAATTGACATAGAGGGAGATATCCCCATTGATGAGGACAAGCCCATCACTAAGAAAAGGATGGAGTAAACAAGAGATCCTACTTATGGACAAGTGCATGAGGAAATTCCTCATCATGAAACCCCTGAAATGCCTTAAGGGATGCATTTTCCTCCACAAAACTATTGGGAGCAAATCAACACCTCCCTAGAAGAATTAAGTTCCAACATGGGACAACTAAGGGTGGAGCACCAAGAGCATTCCATCCTCCTCCATGAAATTAGAGAAGACCAAAGAGTCATGAGGGAGGAGCAACAAAGGCAAGAAAGAGACATTGAGGAGCTCAAGCACTTCATAAGATCTTAAAGAGGAAGAACAAGCCGCCATCACTAAGGTGGACCCGTTCTTTAATTTCCTTGTTCTTATTTTTCTGTTTTTCGAATTATGCTTTATGTTTTATTTATGTTTGTGTCTTATTACATGATCACTAGTGTCTAATTGTCTATGCCTTAAAGATATGAATGTCCTATGAATCTATCACCTTTCTTAAATGAAAAATGTTTTAATTACAAAAGAACAAGAAGTACATGATTTTGAATTCATCCTTGAAATTAGTTTAATTATTTTGATGTGGTGATAATACTTTTTGTTTTCTGAATGAATGCTTGAACAGTGCATGTATCTTTTGAATTTGTTGTTTATGAATTTTAAAATTGTTGGCTCTTGAAAGAATAAAGAAAAAGGAGAAATGTTATTGATAATCTAAAAAATCATTAAATTGATTCTTGAAACAAGAAAAAGTAGTGAAAAGCTTGTGGAAAAAAAAAGAAGGCGAAAAAATAAAAGAAAAAGAAAGAAAAAAAAAAGAGAAAAAGCAAGCAGAAGAAGCCAGTACCCCTTTAAACCAAAAGGCAAGGGGCAAAAAAAAAGGATCCAAGGCTTTGAGCATCAGTGGATAGGAGGGCCCACAGGAATAAAATTCTGGCTTAAGCGGCTAAACCAAGCTGTCCCTAACCATGTGCTTGTGGCATGAAGGTGTCAAGTGAAAAGCTTGAGACTGAGCGGTTAAAGTCGTGGTCCAAAGCAAAAAAAGAGTGTGCTTAAGAGCTCTGGACACCTCTAATTGGGGACTCTAGCAAAGATGAGTCACAATCTGAAAAGGTTCACCCAGTTATGTGTCTGTGGCATTTATGTATCCGATGGTAATACTGGAAAACAAAATGCTTAGGGTCACGGCCAAGACTCATAAAGTAACTGTGTTCAAGAATCAACATACTGGACTAGGAAAATCAAATAACACTATCTAAATTCTGAGTTCCTATAGATGCCAATCATTCTAAACTTCAATGGATAAAGTGAGATGCCAAAACTGTTCAGAAACAAAAAGCTACTAGTCCCGCTTATCTAATTGGAGCTAAATTTCATTAATATTTTGGAATTTATAGTATATTCTCTTCTTTTTATCCTATTTTATTTTCAGTTGCTTGGGGACAAGCAACAATTTAAGTTTGGTGTTGTGATGAGCGGATAATTTATATGCTTTTTTGCATTGTTTTTAGTATGTTTTTAGTATATTTTAGTTAGTTTTTATTATTTTTTATTAGTTTTTAAATAAAAATCACATTTCTGAACTTTACTATGAGTTTGTGTATTTTTCTATGATTTCAGATATTTTCTGGCTGAAATTGAGGGACCTGAGCAAAAATCTAATTCAGAGGCTGAAAAAGGACTGCAGATGCTGTTGGATTCTGACCTCCCTGCACTCGAAGTGGATTTTCTGGAGCTACAGAAGCCCAATTGGCGCGCTCTTAATTGCGTTGGAAAGTAGACATCTGGGCTTTCCAGAAATATATGATAGTCCATACTTTGCCTGAGATTTGATGGCCCAAACCGGCGTTCCAAGTCAGCATAAAAATTTTGGCGTAAAAACGCCAGAACTGGCATAAAAGCTGGAGTTAAACGCCCAAACTGGCACAAAAGCTGGCGTTTAACTCCAAGAAAAGTCTCTACACATGAAAGCTTTAATGCTCAGCCCAAGCACACACCAAGTGGGTCCGGAAGAAGATTTCTGCATCATTTACTTATTTCTGTAAACCTTAGGCTACTAGTTCTCTATAAATAGGACCTTTTGCTATTGTATTTTCATCTTGGTTCTTCTGGTTCCCTCTCTGGGGCCGAAGCCAATGATCACCATTATCACTTTTGTATTTTCAACGGTGGAGTTTCTACACCCCATAGATTAAGGTGTGCAGCTCTACTGTTCCTCATGAATTAATGCAAAGTACTATTGTTTTTCTATTCAACTCAAGCCTATTTCTTTTCTAAGATATTCACTCGCACGTCAACCTGATGAATGTGATGATCCGTGACACTCATCATCATTCTCACCTATGAATGCGTGCCTGACAACCACCTCCGTTCTACCTTCGATTGAGTGTGTATCTCTTAGCCTCCTGGTTCATGATGCATGGTTGCCTCGCCTGACAACCGAGGGCCTTCCATTCCATGAGATCAGAGTCTTCGTGGTATAGGCAAGAATCAATTGGCAGCATTCTTGAGATCCGAAAAGTCTAAACCTTGTCTGTGGTATTCCGAGTAGGATCTGGGAAGGGATGACTGTGACGAGTTTCAAACTCGCGAGTGTTGGGCGTAGTGACAGACGCAAAAGGATCAATGGATCCTCTTCCAACATGATCGAGAACCAACAGCTGATTAGCCGTGCGGTGACAGTGCATTTGGACCATTTTCACTGAGAGGACGGGAGGTAGCCATTGACAATGGTGAAACCCAACATAACTTTGCCATAGAAAGGAGTATCAATGATTGGAAGAAGGCAATAGGAAAGCAGAGATTCAGAAGGAACAAAGCATCTTCATACGCTTATCTGAAATTCTCACCAATGAATTACATAAGTATCTCTATCCTATTTTATATTTTATTCATCTTTTAATTATCAATTATCCATAACCATTTGAATTCGCCTGATTGAGATTTACAAGATGACCATAGCTTGCTTCAAGCCGACAATCTCCGTGGGATCGACCTTTACTCACGTAAGGTTTATTACTTGGACGACCCAGTACACTTGCTGGTTAGTTGTGCGGAGTTGTGACAAGGAGTTGAGATTACAATTGTGCGTACCAAGTTGTTGGCACCATTGATGATCACAATTTCGTGCACCATCCTCTCACAAGGAATTGCAATGAAGTGGTCAATTATTGGCTATGAAGATGCAATGGGGGTTTGATTTTATAGTTTGACAAAAAAAAGTAAATGACAATAAGGTAAAATGACAAGAACTAATAAAATAAAGGAAAAAGAGCTCTTGGCTAGACATAGGTAATTGAGATCACCATCCTTGTCTACAAACCATATGTTGATAATTATGAGAGGCCAACCTATTAAGTCTACTTCCAAAACCTTAAGTACGTAATATCTACTCCTAGGCTTGAAGTACGTCAAATAGGCTTGATCACATCAACCCATAAGTCCCAACCTACCTACTAATTAGATTAGTAGTGGGTTGGCATCAATGAGTATCAAATTGATCACCAAGGGTTCTCAAATCACCAATTCAATGAGACCCAATGACTCAAGGTCACTCAATTCCCTTAGCCTAGGCCAAGAGTCAAGAGAACTACTCAAAAACTAGAGAAAATATTTTATCAAACATCTAGAGTGCAAGAAAAGTAAACGTCATAAATTGCAAGAATCATAAATCTACCAACTACAAATTACAAGGAAAGTAAATCAACAACTTAAATCATCAATTAAAAGAACATCAAACATTAAATTTCATTAAAAGGGATCTAAATCCAACATAAGCATCCATGAACCTAAAAGAGAGCGTAAAAGGGAAATTAACATCATAAACTAAGAGAATGAAAGTGTAAAAGCAAGAAATCATAAAGGAAACAAGATGAAAAGATGAGATTGAACCTAGATCTAGAAGAAATTAAACTAACCTAATTCTAGAGAGAAGATGGAGCTTCTCTCTCTAGAAATTAACCTACATGATGCCAAAACTACAAACAATTGCTCCCCTCTTGCCCAAGCTCGAATTCTGCATGAAATTGCATCAGAAATGAGTTGGGTTGGGCCCAAAGTGCTTCAGAAATCGCCCCCAACGTTTTGCCTTTAAGTGGGCCACGTGAGAGTATCGGCGCGTACGCGCCATGTGCGCGTGCTCGTCGATTGGAAAATTCTTCATCCGCGCAGACGCGTCATGTACGCGTGCACGTCTCTATGCGAAACCACTTCTGCGCGTGCGCGTCCATTGATGCATTCTCAATCTTTGTTTCTTCATGCATTCTCCACTTTGCACGCTTTTATCCTCATTTCTTCCATCCAATACTTGCCTTATGAACCTGAAATCACTCAACAAACACATCAAGGCATTGAATGGAATTAAAGTGAATCAAAATCACCAATTTAAGGCCTAAAAATATGTTTTTACACTTAAGCACAATTCAAGGAAGAATTACAAAACCATGCTATTTCATTGAATAAATGTGGGAAAAGGTGGTAAAATCCCCTAAAATAGGCACAAGATAAACCACGAAATCGGGGGTTATCAGTTAGCTATATAACCGACAGATGATATCATCGGCCATAGGGCAGACATGCATCATTTGCATTTGTGTGTATTGTTTGGGTGTGAATCTTGTTTGTGGGTTTGCCTAATTGAATAATTGCATGTATCTGCTAATTGACTTAATTGCTCTATCTGTACTCTCTAATTGTGTATGCTTTGCTTTGTCTTGTCTGTGTTTGACAACTGAGAGATCCCTCATGCTGACGATGGTGACGCTGAGGGTTGTTCTTGATGTTGATGATGGGATGTTTGTTGAAAACTGAGTTTTAATGATGAATTGCTAAGTTATATGCAGATAGACTGTGTAAATGAAAAGAGATAAGCTGCGTGAAATGTTGGATAAAAGCTTGAGTGTGTATGTTGTAGTTATACCCAGTTTTGGATTTATGTGGGGTAAGTCATGGGGTAGAAAGCCCTCGGGCATGTCTTTGGTTCTTTTTTCCTTTAAACTATTCCCCTGCTGGGTTTGTAAATTAAAAAAGTTTCTTTACGACCTTTTAAAGTAAGATTTTCTGCAAAGCTTTTCCAAAAGATTATTTCAAGGGTAATCTGTTTTTATAATGAAAATTATTCTATTTGCAAGTGTTTCTTTGCTTTGATGGTATTCCCATCCCTACTGAGAACCTGCGAGGACGATGCTGTCACCCCCTACAGGATTTCTTTTCAATAACAAGTTCAGGAAGTGTTGGCGTGAAGCCGCAACTGATCTACAAGATTTATATATATGTTGTATTTTCTGTTTGATGGTTTAGTTAAGATTTTACCCCTCGTCAATTATCATTTTGAGATTTCAGAGGGGCAGGACTTGTATTTTGAGTTTTGAATATTTCTATGTATTTATTATTGTGTTGATATAATTGTGTGATTAAGTGAATTAAAGTAAAGGCTTTTTGATTTCGTAACTAAGGATTCGGTTTTTATTTGCAAAGGCTCAATATTAAATAATTATAATATGAAATTAATGGATTAGAGGTAAGTAATGCTTGAACCTTTATTACGATCATGAGGTGCTAAAAGTAAGGGTGTTACATTATGTTACATT
>NC_029790.2:19900556-19925739 GCF_000816755.2 Arachis ipaensis | reverse complement strand
AATGCCGAGATCACATGATAATCAAGACTCCTATGATTACTTGATATCGATGTGGCCAGACAAGCATAGGTCCATTGTACCATTTTACCTCCCAAATACCTCTGCGTTGGCGGAGACTGATTCGAATCAACCATGTGCACCCGTTGCCAAATTCCTTACACTTTCCATAGTACTTGCGACAATCGGACTCCACAACTTTGTATTGAACCCCGCATCAGATACTATAGCTCTTCACGCTTAACACGGCCTCCTATTTATCCTGAAACTGCTGACTAACCTGAAACTCCACTATTCCTCCAATATCCCGTGTATCTCTAGCCCCAAATCTGATAGGTACGTCAGGAACCCCCTGCTGTCTCATGGCATCCAAGTCCAAAGTTGAAAAGTGCGGGGGGTACTGTTGAGTTCCTAAACTAGACGCTCCACGACCCCAACTACATTACTCCCTACAATGTCATCACCACTATCATTAGCAATTGTGTCTGGATCCACATCATCATCGTCATCATCATCCCGCAATACATCGTCCACACAATCTGGTGCTCCACCCTGTAATGAAACCGGTGTCGTATCAGTAATACCGACATTCGTAGTATCACTACTTCTCCTTGACGACTGCGGACAAGGTCAGTTGCGAAGGATGGAGAGGCAACTAACATTGCCTCAGGTGCAATCACAGGCACGAATGAAGAGACACCAACAGGCCTCGAACTAGAACAGGTTGCCATTGCTAGAGGTTGGAGATTCCGGTTCGAACCTCTTGAGCTGGAGACCATATCTACAAGCTTGGCCAACAGCTCAGGGGTCCTGACCTCGGGAAACTACCGATGACAATGGTACAAAACTTGCAAATCTTCGTCACTCCCCATGACGAACGAATCGTATTTCATATCATCCCGCAAAACTAAACTCAAAATCCTATAGAATAACTTCTCAACCCGTTTCACACCTTGCAACCTCAGTTTTTGGATTATAGAATTCAGGAACTCAGTGAAGCTCATTGAAGGTTTCAGGGAAACACTAAGGGGTTCCTTATCAATAAACTTAATTCCCGAACGTGTTGTTTTCTTTATCGACCCTCTATAGTGCACCAACACTAAAAAATTTTCCTCACTAGCCATTGTGTTTCACTCTCATCATAAAGAATTTGCATTCAGATCATATTTATATAGGATATGGTCCACTAAATCGAATTGCCCAAATTCAATTTATTCCTATAGCTCCATGCCTAGTAATTCGAATCAACCCCATTCAAATTATATGCATGCAAAACCTTGGGTAAATCGATACAATGTGATTCGATTTACTAGCTGAATCACGTGCATGCATAAATCGATACAATGTGATTCGATTTACTATGATATGTTACATGCATGCATAATTCGATTCACCCTGCTTTGATTTGCATGTTTTCAACGTAATTCGATTTGGGTTGGCTCGATTTAGTAGAAAAATTTGTAAATCGAACAAGCCTTATTCGATTTACATAGATACACCCATTTGGTAGATCAACGTAACTTTTTCTGGTTTTGGTGATTTGTGTAGTATAGGGTTGTATTTGGTTTATTTATGCATTTTACCCTTAAAAATACATCTTTTTATATGTTTGAAATACCATATAAGTATTATTCAAAGTTAAGATCTATTTATTTATTATCAGATTTGGTATTTTTTAAATATGAAATAATGCCCTATGTTTTGAATAATTTTGGGAGATTCTAATTAGAAAAACCGTAGCTAATGACAATAACGTTAGTCATGGATACATCTCGCTCAGACCTCAGCTAGTATGGGTGATACTAGCCTGATGTATAGGCCACACGTTAGAGCTGTTAATTCACTCTGACACATTAGATAAAAGGGCTACCCAAAGAGGTGGAGCCACCTAGTGTGTTTTTAAAAATTATGAACTCCCTTTTAATTTTTATATGGATATTGAACTCATGATTTATTTTGATATAATTTGTATTTTCTCATGTAGGTTATGGATATATTGTTTATTCAAAACTGAGTTGCAAAACTCACTTTGTCATATTTATGTTTTTTATATACAAATATCGATTAGAGACCTAATCTTTCTATCTCTCAGTAGAGATTGGCTTTTTTTATGAGCCCTTATCTTCTAAGAGCCATGTAATTTGTACTACACCTTTGAATTTCTTCGTTAATATTCCATATTTCATAGGCATGATCTTTCATTATTGATAGTATTATCTATTTGTATACAAAATGATGCAGATTTAAATTATTCATTTAAGAACTATACGGTTAACAGGCTTACTTACTAGGAGACCTATTCTTAGCAACGGTCATTATCTAAACTAGCTGTGACAACTTTTTGTAATATTGTGCTTGCTTCATTTTTACAGTAGTAATTAATCATATATGTTATGTTATTTCATCTTGATTAATAATGATTAATGCATCTAAGTTAATTTCTTGTTTAACGATATTATTACTTTTTATTCTTTTAGTGCTTTTGGATTGAACTCATTAATTTTTTCTTCAGAAGAAAAGAAAATTATGCATGCATAAAAAGTAGTAATTAAATTAAATATTTGTATAAAGTACATGTTAAAATATAAAATATACATAAAAGATACTATGCAAAATAAAAATTAGACACCCCTTATTTGCATATGATCCATACCTTTATCCTCGGTAAAACAGAATTTCAAAACCTGAGTATATGTCGGAAGAAACAATATAGAATTGTCACATCTTTAATTTGCAGATGACACTATTTTGTTTTGTCCACTAAAGACAGAGATAATTTTGAACTATAAGAGGCTCCTATGATGTTTTAAACTCATGTCTGGCTTGAGTATTAACTTTGACAAGTCAAATTTGATTTCGGTTAATTGTGAGCCAGAGTGGGTGACAAATATGTGTGAGTTACTAGAATGTACGGAAGTTGTTCTACCTGTGAAATACCTTGGAATTTCCTTAGGAGCAAATCCTTAGCTGGTGAAGACCTAAAAACTGATTATAGATAATGTGGAAGAGAAGCTCAGTCTTTGGAAAGCAATGGTACTTAACAAAGCCAGAAAGTTAGTTCTTATCAAGTCTATGCTTAATAGCTTGCCAGTCTACTATCTTAGCTTATATAAGATGCTAAAGGGGTTGCAGAGAAGTTGATTACATTGTAAAGGAGATTTTTATGCAGTAAAGAGGATGGAAAATAATGGTATGCCTCTTGTAAAATAGGAAGTGGTGTAGGCGCCAAAACTGCTAGGTGGATTAGGGGTGGGGGATGCGGTGATTAAGAATACAACGCTTCTGTTTAACTGGTAGTGGCATTTTTCAAAGGAGGATTGTCTATTGTGGAAGAAAATTGTATGTTCTTGTAATAATTTAAATCCCAATATATTGTTATCAAATCAGCTACTACCTTCAAGAGGTAGTTTGTGGAATGATATCTATTAGTTAAATTTGAAGGAGCAACAGGTGAAAGACAAGATGATTAGTGGGCTGTCTATGGAAATAGGCGATGGGAGAAGAACTCGATTTTGGAAAGATAATTGGTTACAAGGTGGGCCCTTGAAAGGGAATTTTTTGAGACTTTTCTCTGTTTCAAACCAACAAGGATCTGTTATAAGAGATTGTGAGTTTTGGGATGTGTTAAAGTAGATATAGAATTTCTATTGGAGGATAGAGTTGTTCCAATGGGAGTTGGCACTTGTCCACCAACTTCATGAAAGGTTAAGGCCAATTAAATTATCAACTAGTAGAGAGGACAGAGTGGTGTAAAAATTAAAAAAAAGTATTTTTCTCTACTAACTATTTTGTGTAGGTGTTATAGACAGAGACTATTTTGGAGGAAGTCACAAGTTATACCTTCACTAGTTCAATTTGGAGAGGCTTGATCCCGCCAAGAATTGAGAATTTTATATGGTTTATTTTAATGAGAATGGTGAATACCAAAAAGAGATTGAGTAAATTAGGAGTCATTTATCAAAATGATAATACTTGTATTCTGTGTAAAAATGATGTAGAATTTGTTCATCATTTGTTTCTTTGCTATGAGTTAACTTGGCAGGTGTGATGCGCATGGTTGACATACTTTGATAGAGCTTGGGTTATTCCAGCTACGATCAAAGAACTGTTTGAGAGTTGGACAAGAGTGTCTGACAGAAAAGATGAGCAGAAAAAGTGGCTAATTGGATTCTTTGCAGTAATTTGGAATATCTGGTTACGAGAATATTTAAGAATAAAGAGGGTAGCATTGAGGAAAATAAAATGAGGTCATTGTTGAACTATAAGGAGTGGTGTGGTGCTGATCCATTTGGTTGTTGATGGCAATGCCGGAGATGACAATGGATTGGTCGTATTTGTGTTC
Source organism: Arachis ipaensis (assembly GCF_000816755.2). NCBI lineage: Eukaryota > Viridiplantae > Streptophyta > Magnoliopsida > Fabales > Fabaceae > Arachis > Arachis ipaensis. Next base: position 19,921,400 of record NC_029790.2, on the reverse strand, counting down.
CTTTTACTTTTGTTGTATGTGTCTTTTTCTTTGAGTCGCTCCACTTTAGTGTGTTGAGCTTTCTTTGTTAAAAAAATAACATACACACATTCTATATAACAATCACTTAAACTACCAATTTTAAAAGGAAGAATACATGAAACGATAAAAGGAGACCAAAGTCAAAAAGATACCTAACTTAACATCAATAGCAAGATTCTATCAGCTTGAATATGTGCAATATATTAGGGAATAGATACAAATAAGCATTATCGCCTATAAAGATAGGATCGAAAAATAGAATGACACATTGAAAAAAGGAGAAAACTCTAATAACATAATATTATTTGAAATTTGAATTACTCATTGGCTTGAGTGTCAGAGTACTTTTTGAAGGTACCATTCGCGTTCTGTGTTCTGAAAAAGTCAACGTGTATTATTGACGCCGAGAAATCGACAGATCATCCAAACCTCAGCTATACATCGGAAGCATTCCTCAATAGCTAGAACAGTATATAAATACATTTAACTCATTTTCAATACATAATGAAATAAATTAAAGAAACAATCATATTAGATGTACACTAAAATCAATCATCAAAATCAATTACTAGTATAAAATATACGTTAGAATACAAAATATACATTGAATTGAGTTAAACAGTATATGTATTTATATATAAATACATGGTGGCTTATTTTAGTCACTAATTTGATTGTATACATAATATTTTTGTTAAGCAATATATGTATTTATACATAAATATATTGTAGCTGATTTGTTGTAGTATATACATAATATTTTTAAAAATTTAAATATTACATTTAGAATTTAAAGTTTATTAAATGTCATTTAATTTTTTTTACTTTTCCTTTTTCTTCTTCATTTGGACCCATATATGAATTTTTTAAAAAAAATTCTATAATACCTAAAGAATTGGTGTTTAATTTGTCTAAAAAGTGAAAGAGAAAAAATGTAGACCTTACTTTTTGTATTTATATTGAGTTATGCTACGTGTACACCAAATTCAGCTACCAGTATAAAATACATGTTGGAATACAAATACATATTGAAAATAAATTAAATCACACATGTATTTATACACAAATACATTGGTGGTTGCCAAGAAGCAATAGCTCAAATGGCATAGTCTCCCCATACTCAACTAAGAGGTTGCGGGTTCGAGTCTCCATATCTTCGGTAAAAAAAAAATACAGTGGTGGTTGATTTTAATGGCTGATTTTAGTGTACAAATAGCATTTTTTTATTTATATTATATAGTATAAAAATTAAAAACAAAAAAGATACCTTAAAAAATTGTATAAATAGGCCTTATGTATGTCTATAAACTAAATGAAAACGTAAAAGGTCTAATATAAGCACCACAATATGCTAAATGAAATAATGAATTATCCTAAGAATAGTCTAGGCAAAGACAAGGTATGCAAAGGCAAAGTCATTGATGCAGTCATGCATACAAACATGCGTTAATTATTTTTAATAAGATTATAAAATGAGTGAAATATTGTAATATTGAGATACACTGATGTAATACTAAAATATGACTACGTAATCAGGATTTAGTAGAAATCACAAGTGATGATTTGTGAAGTCAAATAAACAAAAGTTCGTATTTTACAATTTCATTGTGCAGAGGATATTATTATTGTAATGGTGAAAGAAAGGTGAAGTAAAGGAAAAAACTATTATTATTGTTATAATGATGAAGGTGAGGGGGAAGTTATTATTATTTTGTTTATGTGTGTGACGGCATCATTATTATTGTTATTATTATTATTATTGTTGTTGTTGTTGATTCGTCCGTTATACTTTATAAGTCACACCCTATCAATCGGTCGCTTAGTTGATTTTAGTGTAAGAGTTCCAAATACAAACGTGTATAACTTGGTTATCAATAAGAGATAATGGAAGACCTTTTTGGATAACAACTATAGCAAACTTACAAAGATTATGTCAAAGAAATAACTGAACACAAGGGCACGTTCGGAATCCTAGCTTCCTATTTAAGTAAGAACCTGAATAAAGAAAAGAGGTACGTGACTTATTTTGAGATTCGATTACTCAATATAGACTCTTTTTTACTTGAGTATTAGGGTGCCTGTGCAAGTACCCACCGCCACCTGGTCACCTAAAGTTGACGTATACCTCACCCTTCAAGAAGGTTTCAGACCTACTTTATCAGGACGAGCTATATGATCTCAGAAAACTTATTGTGCAAAAACATTGGCACACACCGTGGGCAGAAGTTTCTTCGAATTGTACTACCATCCTTCCTTTACATTTTTTGTGTCTTACTCTCTTTTGTGGATTTTGACTGATGGTGAAAGAGCAAAATCCTTCTTCTCCTCTGAATCAGGCCAAACTATTGTCTATAAATGAGTCATTGCGAGCCGAGATCCAGAGAGTGACTGTGCTTTTGAACCAAAAGAAGAACGGTAGAAGCGACGAAGAGGAACAAAAGAATCCCAATGACAAAGACAATCGTGATGATCATGCTTCGGAAGCTAATACCACGGTGAAAGTCACTTCAACAAAAGTGACAGAGACCTAATCCCTTCTCAGCTGAGATCATGAACTTTAAAATGTCCAAAAAACTTCACTCTTCCAATAACTTTAAAACTCTATGATGGACTGGGAGATCCCAATGTCCATATTTCCAAAATTTCACTTTATGATGTTATTGAATGGTGCTTCTAATCCAATATTTTGTCAATCTTTTCCTACATTTTCAGATGGTACTGCTTTGAATTGGTTCTCTTCTTTGCCAGCAAGTTCCATATCTAATTTTAATGAATTTGCTGATCGTTTCATCAACAATTCTGCTGCTTCCAAAATATATGTGCACGACACAAATTACTTGAGCACTATCAAGCAAAGACGACTCGAGAGTCTTAACGACTACATGACGAGGTTCGCTAAGGTAGTCATAGAAATACTGAACCTCACTCAAGATGTACACCTACACAATCTCAAAAGTGGATTGTGCCTTAGCAAATTTCAGAAAATGATAGCAAATTTCAGAATTCAGGAAGAAAGCGGTTGGTCAGATGGAGATAGAGGAGCTTCAACAAGCTCGAAAGTCAGAGAGACAAGCCTCAAACCGGGAGGAGGACAAATATAATAAACATTATGAACTTCACGACAATAAGAAGCCTTTCAAGCCAACATGTTTTGATATCTACACTCGATTTAACACCAAACAAGAAGATATTATCAAAGAAATCCTCCATGCAAAGATCATCAAACCTCCCCGGAAAGCTGGCACATACCAGGATTAGAAACATGCGGAAAAATCTAAGTATTACACATTTCATCAGAAGTTCGATCTTACTATGGACGACTGTGCAATGGCTAAAGACCTTTTGGAAAAAGTAGCTCAACAAGGACTATTGGACAAGTATATTGCATATCAAACGTATCTAGCGTATAATAATCACCCTTCATCTCTATGTTAAGTTTTCTATGTAGGGTAATGTCATAGAAACTGTGCACACTAACCAATATGAAGCAACGCAATATTATAATGCAAGTCTAAAGATGGTCCCATCCTGAACTCGCCCTTCACTAATCCCTTATCTCAATGCTATTTATAACTTAGAGAATATGCCATTATTATCCGAGCTTGACCCTCGTGCGGACATCCAAGAAAGATCGACCCCTATGAAAGCTTTAGAAAAGGTACCATTATATGATTATTCTAACAAATTTACATACATTGGCAATACTATGAGTGCAGGTTAGAAACAACAACTTGCGAACTTACTTTAGAGAAATGTGGATCTATTCTCCTGGATGCCTGCTAACATGCCAAGTATATACCTAAATGTTATCAACCACAAGCTAGAAATCAACCCCCTGACGTGGCCTATAGCCCACAAAAAAGAATCTAGAAACCGAGAAAAAGGTGGTAGCTCAGTAAGAAATGAGGAAATTACTGGACGCAAGGCTTGTGAGAGAGATCAGATTCACCATCTGGTTAGCAAATGTAGTTTTGGTGAAGAAAAATTCAGGAAAATGGTACATGTGCATCTATTTTATCGATCTCAACAAGGCATGCCCAAAGGATGCATATCATATGCCATGCATCGATAAACTGGTGACAACATATCAGGTTTTGTTACTTTAAGTTTATGGATGCCTATTCCGGTTATAACCAAATACTAATGTACCCTGATGACCAAGATAAAACATATTTTATAACTGAACAAGGTAATTTTTCCTATAAGGTTATGACTTTTGGTCTTAAGAATGCAGATGTCACATATCAACGCCTCATGGATAAGGTTTTTTAGCATCAATTAGGCAGAAACATAGAAGTGTACGTAGACAATATGGTCACCAAACCCTCACATGGAGGATCTCACTATGATGAATTACCTAAAATTCCATCAACTCTGCCAATATAACATGAGGTTAAATTCAGAGAAACATGCTTTTGGAGTGCAAAGCGAGAATTTTTTAGGATTCATGCTCACGTCCAAAGGTATTGAGGCAGATTTGGATAAATGCTAAGTTGTTCTAGCCATACAAAGCCAGGCAATTATGACTTTATTTTTAGAGTCATACAATAATCGTCCGAAGAGATAACCCGCTAAGACAAATTCTAACAAAACTAGAGGTCGCTCGCCGACTAATTAAATGGTCCATAGAACTTTCCGAATTTGACATCAGATATCAAACACGTCGTGCCTTGAAGTCACAAATTTTAGCTAACTTCATAGTTGAGTTTACATCCCTGACTAACGAGCCTGATATCCCTAGATGGACACTACATGTTGACGGTGCTTCCAATACTGAAGGTTCTCGAGCAGGTATCGTCTTGCAAAATGATGATGGACTAGTTGTGGAGCAATCACTGCAATTTTCCTTCTCAGCTAGTAATAACCAAGCTGAGTACGAGGTATTACTCGCTGAGTTAAGATTGGCCAAAAAACTCAACATTGACAATATCACATTACGTTGTGACTCACTACTAGAAGTCCAGAAAGTAATAGGTAACTATCAAATACGAGACAATCTCCTAGAACAATAATATCTCCAATTGGTTAAAATTTTTATTTCCTTTTTAGTCATTTTGAAATTACACAGATACCTCATGAACATGACAGCCGAGTTGATGGATTGTCTAAGTTGGTCACAACTAGGAAACATGATATGACACCAATTTTATCACAACTAACATTAGCTGAATCCAGTATAAATATTGTATCTGTAGTGGATATATCATAGGTACCAGACTAGAGAATACCATATATCATATGCTTGCGTACAGGTTCAATTCCACCAATGGGTCATAGATAACCGATCTTTTAAAATACATGCAAGTTTTTTCACCATAATAGGTGAAAAATTATATAGAAGATGATTTTCTCAATCGTTACTCCTATGCTTGATTCCGACTGAGGCTGAACAATTAATGGATGAAGTTCATTGATGAGCGGATGCGGATATTTTATACGCTTTTTGACATCATTTTCATATAGTTTTTAGTATGTTTTATTTAAGTTTTATTAAGTTTTATAGGTTTTAGTGCAAAATTTACATTTTTGGATTCTACTTTGAGTTTGTGTATTTTTATGCAATTTCAGGTCTTTTCTGGTTGAAATTGAGGAGTTGAAGCAAAAGTCTGATTCAGAGACAGAGAAAGTGCTGCAGATGATGTCCGGATCTGACCTCTTTGCACTCGAAAGAGCTTTTCTAGAGTTACAGAAGTTCAAATGGAGCGTTCTCAACGGCTATGAAAAGCTAACATCCAGGGATTTCCAGAAATATATAATCGTTCAAACTTTGCTTCAGAATTGAAGGCCTAAAACTAGCGTTCAACGTCAGCCTCTTGCCCTATTTTGGCGTCCAATGCCCAAGGGAGAAGAGACCAGTGTCCAACACCCAAAAAGGACCCTCAAGCAGGCGTTCAACACCCAAAGAGCTTCCTAGCATGTGGATCTCAATCAAGCTCAGCCCAAATACTCAGCAAGTGGGCCCTGGAAGTGAATTTTAGCACTAAAAGACTGTTTTACCCTTCTTATGTAATCCTTAGTCATTAGTCTAGTATTTATTTGAGAACTTTTACATCTTTTAAGGACCTCTTCAGCCATATTTCATTTTTCACATTGTAATTTCTATCAGTATGAGTTTCTAAACCTCCTAGGTTGAGGGGAGGAGCTCTGCTGAGTTTTATGGATTAATAAAAGTATTACTGTTCTATTTCAATCCGTGTTTGATTCTCTATTCTAAGATGTATCTTCATTCTTCATCAATATGAATGCGTTGAACCGGCACAAGGTTATCTCATTCTACATGGGTTCAAAGTGAGTCTTTCATCGGACAATGATGAACCACTAGCTTGATTATACATCTCTTAGACAGCTAATCCACGACTTCGTTGGAGACTTCTCGAAACACTAGTTCAGCCGAAGTATGGGGAGATTAGAGTCTTTGTGGTAGAGGCTAGAACCAAAGGCACAACATCCTTTGATCCGGAAGATTTGACATTGTCTGTGGTGTTTTGAGTAGGATTACCAAAGAGAATGAACTGTAGGAGCTTCACCCTCAATCAGAATGGATCCGCACTAACCCTGGGGTTCAAATCTGGAGGAGCATTGGCTACCTCTCAACCGGCGTTGATCACATACAGCCTGCCATAGAAGAAATCATTCACAGTTGATGAAGACAGTAAGACCGGAATTAATCCAGACGAGCAAAGCATCTCCAAGCCTTAACAATCTTCTTATCACTGGTTATAATCAAACATAGTAATTCCATCTTATTCCAATTTTATGCGTTTAAACAAATCCAACAACTCTTCTATCCACCTGACTAAGATCTATAAGATAACCATAGCTTACTTCAAATCACAATCGTAGTGGGATCGACCCTGACAGACTCAGGTATTACTTAGCTTGGATGACACAGTGCACTTGCTGGTTCAGTTGTGCGAAGTGTGGAAATTCGATCTACCATTCATCAAAGAGTCTGCAGGACACACATAGGTGGACAAAGCCTAGCAGCTAAATAATTGAGGGTTGGCTACTACTAGCCAACCATGAAACATGATTGCTTATTAAAAGTGAAGCACTGTGACAATTGTCAGAAACATTCACCGATCGTACATAACCCTGGCAAGGTATTGCACATTGTAAAGGTAAGTTGGCCTTTCCAAAGGTGGGGGTTCAATATCCTCAAACCATTCCCCACAACTCCTTGGCAGCTAAAATATCTCCTAGTAGCTATAGATTATTTCTCCAAATAGATACAGGCCTAACCATTGGCCAGAATAGCATAGAAAAAAGTGCAATATTTCATGTGAAAAAAATATTATATGTAGATATGGATTATCACAAGAAATAATAGTAGATAACGGTTGCCAATTCATAGACAAAAACTTTAAAGCCTTTTTACAGCAGTATTATATTGTGCAATATTATTTCTCTGTCGAACACCCACAAAACAAATAGGTTGGCAAAAGCCACTAATAAAGTTCTTTTGCAAGCCCTAAAGAAAAAACTTAATGAAGCCAAAGGAAGATGTGTCGAGATAATACTTGAGGTCTTGTGGAGTTATGTTACCACAACACATTCAACAACAAATGAAACTCCTTTCAGACTAGTGTATGGTGCTGAAGCAATGTTACCGGTAGAAGTGTCAAATACGTCCCTACAAACCAAACTATACAATAATACAACAAAATCTGTAGTTTGACTAGCAGAGCTCCATATGATCGAGGAAGATCGGGACACCGCATTGCTCCAATAAAGATCCATGCAATTATTCATGAAGAGGAAGTACAACAAGAAGGTTGTTCTTTGCTCTTTCAATGTCAATAATTTAGTGCTGAGGAAGATTAAGGACATGAGAAAGCCACATGGTCACAACAAATTAAGCGCGGATTAGGAAGGACCATTAAGCATCTCTAAAGTGATCAGCAAAGGCGCTTACATACTACAAAACCTAGAAGGGAAGGAGCTACCAAGTACATGGAACATATCTTCTCTCAAGATGTACTACAAGTAAGTTATAAGCTAGGACAATGTGATGTACTCTTTTTTCTACTACCAGGATTTTATCCCAACTTGAGTTTTTCCAGGAGAGGTTTTAACGAGGCAAAATCTATCATCAATATCTAACCTATTTGTTAATTCTAAAATAATTATTTTTTCCATATTGTTGTTAGTTATCTTTAGTTTGATATTTTGAATGGTTATAGTTCCGAAGTATAGCTCAATGCTAATCTTCATATACTTAGATGCTACAATAACGTGCACTAAGAGCAAAACCTATTACTTTGGCTCACTTAAGCAAACTGACATATAAGTCGGTACAATCAATAATCTACCGACCAAATTTTGCTTATATGATGGCAAATCACTACTCAAATCATACTCAAACAAACCTAACAAATTGGACACATGCCTTTGTTAGCAAATATTGTTCAATACAAATAGCAAATTTTTAATTTGATTCGACCTAAACAATCGATTTCAACCATAAGCAACATAATATCAAAATACCAAAACAAGTTCAACAACTGATCATAAAATATGTCAAACATAACATTACAAAGACCTCATGGCATAGCCATATTGTCATCACCACCCTCTTGGGCTTGGTCATCATCAACTAACTTTTCGTTGATAACTACATTACAAGGGTCCAATATAGCCAAAATCCTCGCTTAGTCCACATCCCTATCAAATCTCGCTGGAAACATCTCTAGCCCTTGTGATCCTTTATCACTCTCCAACACATTCTTCTTTATACCTAGCTCAGCGATTCTCATTTCAAGATCCATCTTATCATTTTCTAATTTCCTCTCTGTCTTTTCATCTGTAGCTAGTTTTTCCTTTAAACCCTTAATCTCTTCATCCTTACCAGTAAGCTTTTTAGCACATCTCGTAGCTTCTCTCTTTTTTCAGCATTCTCTCGCATAAGTTTTTCTATGCTCTCCCTGTCAAATCATTCCTTAGAGTACTTCAATTCCTAGGTTTGGCCTATTGAAATGAGCCGAGCTCCCATCATTTATTCCAGAAAATAACAATTATAGTTTAGCGAATCACTCTACTTGCAATAAGTACCACTTTAAAAATCAAAATTACTTCACTTTTTGCTTGAAGGTATTGGCTTATGCCAACATCACCAATACTCTCCACCAACTTCACATTAGTAGGACACTGGGCATGTTCATCGATCATTAACATGAATAGGAAGTATTCACTCCACATTGAGGTAAGATCCTCATTACCTTTGTAAAGTTAATTCTTTCGGATTCCTAGTAAAACCTTCCACTTCAGCAAGATCCACTTCACTCTCAGCAAATTTGGCCTCTATTAAGTCTACTACCTTTCTCTTACCCTATTTAATCTCCACTTTTCTCCTTTTAATCCTAATGAACTTTTTTCGACCTCCTAGTTGATAAACCCCAGCTCTTTGGCTTCAACTTTCGTATTAGACAGTGAAACCTCCTTTTTGGCATTCTTTCCCTTGAAGTGTGATCTTAACCCTGTAGTAGTGATCCTCGGGGATCTTTGATAAACCACAATTTTATAGTTTATTTTGTATTGAATTGAGTGGATTTTATCAATTATTTTCACTCTTATCATGTAAATTGCATGTTTTTAAGTTTCCTTCCTAATTTTATGCTATGATTGAAAACATGCTTTTTTGCCTTAAAATCGCTAATTTTTAATCCTCTCTTATTACCATTCGATGCCATGATATATGTGTTAAGTGTTTTCAGAATTTATAGGGTAGGAAGGAACACAAGAAATTGAAGTTTTGAGAAGCTGGTGTCCACGCTTATGCATGGCTGACGCGTACGCGTGACCAAGCCATAACTAAATGATGCGCACGCGTGGCTGTCACCTACACGTGGTCAGTGCAGTGTCCCAGTGACACGTACGCGTGACGAGCGTCACGTGCTGCAATTAACAGAATTCGCTGGGGGCGATTTCTGGGATGTTTTTGACCAGTTTCAGGCCTGACAATACAGATTAGAGGCTGGCGAGTGGAGCAGATTCAATTCAGACGATTCACTTTTCATTCATTCACACACTTTAGGTTTTAGATGTAGAATTCTAGAGAGAGAGGCTGTCTCCTCTTTCTAGATTTAGGGTTTCTTCTTTCAATTTCTCCTTAGACTTAGGTTTCAGTTTTATTTTAATTTAGCTTTCTTCTACTTTTATTTGTTCTAACACTTGAGTTATCTACTTCTCTTATTGATTCTTTTATTTTGTCCATTTAGTTTATGAACTCTTGTGTTACTTTCAATTCCTTTTTTAATGCAATTTTATGTTTTAATTCCCTTGGTTATTAATTCCATGGCAACAACCCTCTCCAATGTACTACGAGAAAGAGCCATTCCATGATGCATACCAAGACAATAATGGATATAGTGGACCTCCTTGTGACTACCAACAACTACCATCATATGCCTATGAACCCTCTCTTCAACATAGTTTTGAACTACCATACTCACAAGCCCTTTACAATCAAATACTTCTGTATGACCCTAACCTATATCCACTATACCAACCACCTTATGAGCCATATGAACCATACATAGAACCTCCCCAATTCCAACACAATTACTCCCAAGAACCACCACATCCATATACACCATCTCCATATCCTTATCAAGATGAACCACCTTCCTATTATGAGCTCTTTCTCCCAACCAATGAACCCTCCTATCCACCCCAATCCCCAATAGATGATTCTCTCGCTTCATTACTTCATGAGCAACGTGAAACTCAAAGGAAGACACTAGAATTCATGGCTACCTTGACTGAGGTAGTAAATAATTTAGTAACCCTATGCTTCGACACTAAAAGTACCCCCATGGCCACATGTGGAGAATCTAATGAGGAGCGTAGCATGAAGGAGAGACTAGAGACTCCAGTGGAAAATAAGGCATGTGACTTTGTACTAGAGCAAGTGGAAGAAGCCAAAATTATTGAAGAGGAAGAAGTGGTTGAAGACTTGGGAGATGCGAAACCTCCATGGGAATCGTAAGTCATAGAGCCTCCTTCCAAGAAGTTTGAATTTGATGTTGAGGAGGGTGTACAACCTCCAAAGCATGTCATGGTGGAAGACTTTGAGGAGGTTGATCAAGAGATGCATTCAATAATTGATGAATTTCTATTTACAATTGAATCCTTCCCCATTAGACTTAAAAAAGAGGTTAAGAAAGAAGGTGCACGACTTCCAAGGCATGTTTCCTATGAAGAATTGGACAGAATAGATCAAGAGGCAAGTTCCCTTGGTGGTGATGATCATGAATCAAGTCCTCCTAGTGATGAATTTGCATCCACAAATGAACTCCTTGAGTTTGAAGAACCTTCTCTGATTGAGTTAGAAAATGATGTGGAGATGGAAGTCCTTCAAAAAAGATGGACGGGAGTTGAATATGCTTTGTTAAGATCATTGGAGACTTCTCTACCTAGATTGCCATCTAATCCTTCATTTGAGTGGGTAAAACTTATCTCTCTTAGCTTTATTGTCCCACTTGAGTATGGTAAGCTTGAAATGGATGGCCAACTTAGGAGGCTTTGTGGAATGAAGCGTAAGAGAAGGATGTTTAGTGGTTAGAGTTGCAAATCAAGACTCATTAAGGTTGAGATTTCAAGAGCTAGATGCAAGGGTTAGACTAGTGATCATTTGGTTGGATCTAAGAGAAAAGTTTGGTATTTCAAAGAGAATTTGGATTGCTTGCCACCCCATTGGAACAATGATGATCAACTTAAAGACGGGTGTAGAAATCAGATTTGGGATCCGGGAATATATGAGGATCAATTTTGGGAGCCCTTAGCTTGTGTGGAACTTCATCAAGGCTTGGATCTATTAACGTTGAACTTTGGAGATTATTGCAAGTCCAAGCATTGGTGGAAGTTTCAAGATGAGTTCAAGCACAAGCCACCATGACAAGGAGCTCACTAAATGTCAAACTTAAGGACTTTAACTAAAAGTGCTAGGTGGGAGACACCTCCACCATGGTAAACTCTTCCCATTTTTCCTTTTAGTTTTTATTGGTAATAAGATGAATTTTCATTTTTAGTTAGGTTTATTTAGTTTAAGTTGTGATTTAGCTTGTTTAATAATATTTGGCATTACTTCGGTAGTTTTTCTAAAAAAAAAAATTTGCTGCTGCTGCTCTCTGGTACAAGAACCAGAGAGTTATGCTAAAACTATGCGGGTGGGGTGCTAGGCGCACAACCCAACCCACGCAAAAACCTCGCTGACGCGTACGCATCGTACCTAAATGCTGCCTCTGGTACAAAAACTAGAGAGTTGTGATGGAACTGTGCTGGTTTCGTGCGTCTAGCACAAATTTCCCCCACGCGTGCACGTCGTCCACGCATATGCATCATACCCTCTTCTCTCCTCTCACGCCCACGCATGATTGACGCATATGCGTCGAGGCCCCGTTTGCTCCACCGACGCTCACGCGTCAGCCACGCCTACGTGTGGATTCAAATATGATAACCCCTGACGCGAGTGCCCTAGCTCATTCGTGTAGCCTCCTTTACCCTCCCTCTAACGTCTCTTTCTCTTTTCCTCTTCCCCAAACTGAACTTCCATACCTACCACCCAGTCTCCAACATAGCCTCAGTTTCGGCGACCCCTAACCGCCGCCGGCCACCCCTCTCTTTTCCCTTTTCTTTCTCTCTCTCTCTCTCTCTCTCTCTCTCTCTCTCTCTCTCTCTCTCCCNNATGCCACCAAGCACCACTGCGGCCTCCTATTGCCGCCGGTGACCTCCAACCACAACCACAACCACTCCCCTTCTTTTTCTTCTTCTACATTCAGTTCTTTTCCCCTTTCCTTCTTCTCAATTCATCACTACCGTAACCCCGGAGCTCAGCCCCTATCTTAGCTTCTGGTGCCGGTTCTGCCTCAGCCACCGCTGGGCTGACCTTGTGCTGCATTCCATTCCCTTCTATCTCCCTATCCAGAGTCTGTTTCTGTTTCCACCCTTCCCAGTTTCAGTTCTTTTACTGTTTCCACCTCTGTTCTTCAATTTTTTGTTGGCCAGTTTTACTTTTACTTTTAGCAATTAGTTTAATTTTTTGTTAATTCGTTAGTTAGAATTGCATGTTAGTTATTAGGTGGTTAGCGAATCTGGCTGGATAGTGGATATAGGTTTGCTTGATTATTATGCTGCTTGATCATGTTTTTATGCATGTTGCTGAGTTGTTTTGTTTGATGTTGTTTAATGCTATTTTCTTGTATATCTGTTATTGATGCTGCTGCCTGGTTTTCATTTGTTTACTGCTGGCTACTGCATGCCATTATGCTTGCTGCTGTTTGGTGCTATTTTGCTTGATAATGGCAGAATCATATGAGTTATAATTTCTGTTCTGGTTTACATTTGTCTTACACTTATATGATTTGAGTTTGCTGCTTGTTTGTATTCTGGGAACACTCAATTTACTGTCAGAATGCTGCCAATTTTTCTGAAATCTTTATGCTATTAATTTCCAATTCGTGATTTGAGTTTGGTATATTTTGACTTTGGGTTCATTGGTTATTACCAAACTCAATTCATGATTTGGTCGGCTAGCATCTCCGCTCTCTTTGCTTCCCGTATGTTTTATTACATAATTGAGGACATCAAGGAACTATCTGATGGATTTCTATGTCAAATAGAACCTTGATTGACTAAGTCATTTTGAACCTCTTTGGTGTTTTTAATTTTTCAAGTTAGGTCAAAAATTTTTCTTCTTCATTGGTCCTTTTCAATTCAAATTTTTTTCTTGACCATTGAAGTGACTTTCATAAATTTCCTATTTGACCTAATCTTGTTCATCTTTGTTTGAGGTTCTTTTGTAGTTGTAAATATTGGTGCGGTTTCACTTTTGTAACCGTTTGATAAAGTTTCAGTTTTCAATCAACTTTAGGTTACATTAAGTGCATGCTCAATATTTTTCACACCAATTTTTACAATTTTGTGAACTTTGTGTGCTTATGTTGCATTACATATTTCATCATCAATGACTTGTATTACAATTCATGAATGTGAGTATGATTGTTTCCTAAACTTTTGAACTTCTCTTGGTTAAGTTCAATACTTGTCATGCCGCTAATTTTTGACCTGCTTTTCTAACTTTTGATTTAATTAACTTTCTAACTTTTCTTCTTAGTTTTTCCCTTTTCTAGTTTAACTCTTTTGAATTCTTTTACGGCATGATAATTTTGGTTTCTTCACGAACAAGTATTCTAGGCATTATTGTATAAATTCTTGGATTGTGATTTCTGATTGATTTTTGACTTCCATTTTTCTTTCATTCCAAGAATTTACATCTTTATACTCACTTCATGATTTTGTTTCAATGCCCTTCTGTTTTCTGATTTCTATTTGTTTGATTATATGCGGTTTTCTTTTCTTTCCTCGGCTTTGTTTAATATTCTGTATCCTGTGAATTCTGTTTTTCATGATGTCTGAAAGAGGGAAAGGCAAAGCCAAGGCCACCTCCAGTAAGAGGAAAAGGTCGCAACCATTCACTGAGCCGGTGACCTTAGGCTTATCTGAGCAAAAGCTTAATGAGAAGGAGAAGGCTGACCAAGCTACGCCTTCTACCAACTCAGTTAAGTTTGCCAACCTATACTGTGAGCTTAGATTTTTGCACTTTGATAAGTGGAACCTCATTGTGGAGAAGAAACTAGCTGTACCCTCTGATCTGAAGTAGTATACTGAGCATCAGATTGAGGAGCGGGGTTGGGTCTTTTTGGACAGAGAGCTAGTGAAGGTGAATGAGTCTTGGGTCCGAGAGTTCTACTGAAATTTCTACAGAGCAACCCTTGACGCAGTTCACCTCCGAGACAAACAGGTTATGATCACAGAGGCAGATATTGAGGACATCGTCCACTTTTAGCCTAAGATCAATGATAAGGATGCCTTCCACAAGGCTGAGAAGGAGATGCACTACATGAGCTTTGATTGGGATGCACTGCATAGTATAGTTGCCCAGCCAGGTGCACCTTGGGAGAATTTTCAAGGAATGTTTCTTTTTCTTAAAAAGGGCATGAAGATTCAAATTGATTTGAGTTGTAACTTTTTGAAACTTGCATGATGTATATATATAGCTTGGAATATGGTTTTTGAGCTAAGAACATATAGCCCGTGAGTTTTTTAGCCTAATTATATGGTTACATTATTTAACCATGATTTTGATTCTTGTGTATTTTCTTCTCTATGATTGCAATCTTTGGTTTGTTCCATTCTATATGTACATTATTTAGTGTATATTCATGCAATTATGTGATTCATGCCATCATTTGATTATAGCTTACTTATTCCAAATAGCCTACCATTTTATTTGCCCTTGTTTGCCACTTTGAGCCTGTTTAATTCCCTTTTGTTCCTTATATTACTACATCACTAGCCTTAAACGGAAAAATAATTAATTGTCCTATTTGAATCTTTGGCTAGCTTAAGATAGTGAGTGTGTGTCAACTAAGTGTGGGAAAATGTGAGAACTTTGGTTGATGAGAATGTATTTTTTTATTGACAAATATTGAGAATTTGAGTGTGTACTCGTGTGAAATTATAGAAACCGTATGCATTGATGTCCTTTGTATATATTATGTTTTCATATATAAAAAAAAAAAGAAAAAAAGAAGAAATAAATGAATAGGGGATAAAATTACTCCAATGTTAAGTTCAATAAAAAGATTAATGCATATGTGATGGAATTGGAATTGATACATGAGTGTATGTATATGTGTAAAAGTGATATCGTGGGTGGCTAGGCTTGATTTTAGAATTGTATAGAGAGTGTGCATGTGTTAGGTGAGAACTCAGGTTAGTCAAAGATTCAAATGATAGCTCACTTGGCCATACATATATCTTTACCCTTACTTTAGCCCCATTACAACCTTGAAAAGCCTTCATGATATTTGCATTTGTACACTAAATATTTGTTGATTGGTTAGATGAAGAACAAAGTTTTAGAAAGCATGATTAGAGGAGATTTAAGTGGATTAACCCTAAATACTTGAGCGATTAGAGTGCATATACACATCCGGTGAGGGTTCAATTGTTCAATTCCATATGTCCATCTTTGATCATTGCTTATCTTGCAAGTTGTGAACTCTTTTGAATAACTCAATTCAATTGTGAATGTGCTTTGATATGATTGATTTAGCCCTTGATTGTGCATATATAATTTCTTGGAACTTTGACTCACTTTGAACACACATATGCTTATATATATATATAGATAGATAGTAATTAGAATAACTAGACACATGTAGGTAGCTTGCATTTATATAGGTTGTATTTGAATAAATTCATTACCCCTTTTTGTCTTTCTTGAATTTAGCATGAGGACATGCTACTGTTTAAGTGCGGGGAGATTGATAAACTACAATTTTATGGTTTATTTTGTATTGAATTGAGTGGATTTTATCAATTATTCTTACACTTATTCATGTAAATTGCATGTTTTTAAGTTTCCTTCCTAATTTTGCTTCTTTGGCCTTAAAATCACTAATTTTTAATCCTCTCTTATTATCATTCGATGCCGTGATATGTGTGTTACATGTTTTCAGAGTTTATAGGGCAGGAATAGCTTAGAGGATGGAAAGGAAGCATGCAAAAATGGAAGGAACACAAAAATTAAAGTTTTGAGAAGCTGGTGTCCACGCGTACGCATAGCTGACGCGTACGCGTGACCAAGTCATAACTAAATGACGCGCACACATGGCTGACGCCTACGCGTGGTCAGTGCAGAGTCCCAGCGACGTGTACGCGTGGCTGACGCATACGCATAATGAGCGTCATGTGCTGCAATTAACAAAATTCGTTGGGGGCGATTTCTAGGCTGCTTTTGACCCAGTTTCAGGCTCGAAAATACAGGTTAGAGGCTGGGGAGTGGAGCAGATTCAATTCAGACGATTCACTTTTCATTTATTCACACACTTTAGGTTTTAGATGTAGAATTTTAGAGAGAGAGGCTCTCTAGATTTAGGGTTTCTTCTTTCAATTTCTCCTTAGGCTTAGGTTTCAATTTTATTTTAATTTAGCTTTCTTCTACTTTTATTTGTTCTAGCACTTGAGTTATCTACTTCTTTTATTGATTCTTTTATTTTGCCCATTTAGTTTATGAACTCTTGTGTTACTTTCAATTTCCTTTTTAATGCAATTTTATGTTTCATGTTTATGGCTTCTTTCTTTAATTGTTGGTTATTAATCTCTTGCAATTGTTAGTCTTAGGTTTTATTATTCCTTGTTAATTTTCTATGTTTTTATTTTTGCCTTCCAAGTATTTGATAAAATGCTTGGTTAGATTTTGAATTAGATTTTTGTGTTCTTGGCTTGGGTTGATGATTTGGAGACTCTTGAATTGTCAAAGTCTCTTGTTGATTGGTAATTGAAGATTGTCGGTTAGCTTGAAGTTCACTAAATCTAGTCTCTCACTATGAGTTGACTAGGACTTGTGAACTCAAGTTGATTGTATGCACTTGACTTTCCTTCATTGGTTAGAGGTTAACTAAGTGAAGGCAATTTACATTTACTATCACAATTGACGACGATAATGAGGATAAGAATTCCAATTCTCAACCCTTGCTAGGACCTTTCTTAGTTATTATTTTATTTTCTTCGCGCTATTTACATTTCTTGTTCCCTATTTCAAAACCCAAAAAGAAGTACATCATAACCAATAATTTACACACTTCCCTGCAATTCCTTGAGAGACGACCCGAGGTTTAAATACTTCGGTTAATTTTATTGGGTTTGCTTAAGTGACAAACAAATTAAACATTGACCAAGGATAATTTGTTGGCTTAGAACTATACTTACAACGAAGTTATTTTGAGAAATTCTTTACCGATAATTTTTCTCCGTCAATCTTTCACCTGCCACAATACAAAAACACATTAGTCATATACAAAAACAAGTTGTAATATCCTCGGCCAAATATATTATTCATTAAAAATTCAACAATAGCAACCTCTTGCTCAGCCAGAACAAAACAATATTCTCAGTAACAAACCCGTCTAAGTAAAACGGGTACTCATCTTTACATTATCTTACCTTACAAACATTTCTTTGAAACCTTTAAATGAAGATTTATGTAGACTAAAAATACCTCAGCTCGGAGTGCTACTTAAGTTGATCCACCTACTTTTGTTCACTCATTTAGCTTGGAATAACGCAAAGAACACCTCAAGAAAAAGCTCTTGCTCTAGAAACTCCATTAAAACTTCAAAACCAATGCCCAAGAGTTTGGAATTAGTTGAGTTGGAGCACACCTTAACTACGCTAATACCTCATACTCAAAACGGGTAAAAGAAAATCTCACCCTTAGTTCTACAAACACACATGACTACATATAAAAGTATTCAAATCCCTCTCTCTTATAACACACCCGATCTGAAGAACTACATGGAAGGAACTCCATATTCAAACTCTCACCTTCCTTGACCCAACTTGAAGTCCCTAATTGCTCTATACTCTATTTATCTTTAAAAAGAGATACCCGAGAAGGACACTCTTATCAACCCACGAGTATGGATTCACTATGTCTATAATAAACTCTATTTCCTCCTATAATTCACCTCCCTTCCCCTTCATCTTTCTTTTCACCATTTTTTGCAAAAATTCAAAAGCATCAAGTAGAAGAAAAATGTAGCAAAAACAAAAAATCATTAACCTCTGTTACTCATTATTTTTCCTTCTTTGAAAACTTGATATACACTTACGAAGAATACACTAAAGAGCAAAACTTCCAACTCTTTTTTTGCCAATAAAAGAAGATATCTCAATGAGTTCTCAAACCAATGCCCTAGATTGTGAGACTTTATGGTTACCAGATGACAATCATCGTCAATTAGTAAAGCCTATTACGTGAAATCCACTATGCCTATAAGTGCGTCAAGCATGATCTTGGTAACTGCAAAAAGTAATTGTTGTTTATTACTAAAATTCTCTCTCTTTCACATCACCCTGGACAAAAAATTTTCTTTTTATTTTTTTTATTTATTTACATACTATTTTCTAACAGTTAGTTGAATTTTTGCTTAATTATGTCAGATTGAGCTTAGGAAGCTAACCTCTATTCTAGCAAGCGCCGATTTATACAACAACATATAAGTTCAACCTATCTTATTGAAAAACAGTCAAGGTCAAGCTTGGGAGGATGTGATCCATCCATTATACTTTATAAGTCACACGCTATAAATCAGCCACTTAGTTGATTTCACTAGAAGAGTTCAAAATACAAACATATATGATTCGGTTAGCAAAAAGAGGTAATAGGCGACCTTTTTGAATAACAACTATAGCAAACTTACAAAGATCAAGTCAAACAAATAACTAAACACAAGGGCACGTTTGGAACCCTTGCTTCCTATTCTAGTAGGAACCTGGATAAAGAAAAGATGTACGTGACTTATTTTGAGATTCAATTACTCAATATAGACTCTTTCTTACTTGAGCGTCGAAGTACCTTTGCAGGTATCTACTGCCGCTTGGTCTCCCAAAGTATACGTATACTAATAAATCCATATTTTACTATAGTTTTTGGATTGAAAATAGTGAAATTTATCAATTTAACTTGTACTTATTCCTTCTAATTGCATGCATTTGTGAATTTTCTCTTGTTGAGCTTAATGGATGAAAACATGTTTTTTCAACTTCTAAGATTGTCAAATTAATTTCACTTTTATTCTATTTGTTGCCTTGAAATACTTATTCAAGTTATTTAGGGTCTAGGAAGCAAGAATAGTTTGGGAAGATGGAAGAAAAGCATGTGAAAGTGGAGATTTTGCGAAAAAATGAACGAGAAAGCAATTATGTGCAGTGCGCACACGCCACTAGTGCACACACACGCACTCGTCTGATTGTGTGCCTCATTTAAAATGGCACGTGACTCGTGATTTGGGGCCATTTGGCCCATTTTAGACCGCTTTGGAGCCAATATGAAGCAAGACTTAAAGGGGGTGCAGACACAACTTATCATACACTCATTTTTTTTAGGGCTTTTAGTTCTTGAATTCTAGATAGAGAAACTCCAACTTCTTTCTACAATTTAAGAATTTCTTATGAATATTTCTCTAGTAATAGATTTTAGTTTTGTTTAATTATAGTTTTTAGTTTGAAACAAGAAATTCTAAGAAACTTAGAGTAGCCAAACAAAAAAAATATAAACTAAAAATTATAATTAAACAAAACTAAAATCTAGAAGTAGAGAAAAGTTCATAAGAAGCTCTTGAAATCTAGAGAGAAGTTAGAAAAGAAAGAAAAAAAATGAGTATATGATAGGTTGTGTCTCCACCTCCTTCAAGTCTTGCTTCATATTGGCTCCAAAGTGGTATGAAATGAGCTAAAATGGCCCCAAATCACGAGTCACATACCATTTTAAATGAGGTACGCGATCAGATAGATGCGTGCGCACACACCCAAGCAGAAATTTCCAACCATGTGTGTGTGCACCGGTGGGTGCGTGGGGTACAGGTGGGTGCGTGCGCATCGCACAAAATTGTTTCATCTTTTGTTTCTTTGCGAAATCTCCCCTTCTGCATACTTTTTTTTCATCTTCCCAAACTATTCTTGCCTCCTAATCTCTAAATAAATTGAACAAACATTTCAAGACATCAAATGGAATAAAAGTGAAATTAATTTGACGGTTTTAGAGGTCGGAAAAACATGTTTTCATCCATTAAGCTCAACAAAGAAAAAATTTACAAAAGTATACACTTAGAAAAAATAAGTGTAAGTTAAATTGATAAATTTCACTCATTTCAATCCAAAATTTATAATAAAATATGAATTTATCATATACTTCGCTCCTTAAAAAAGTTTTAGACCTACTCTATAAGGATGAACTATATGATCTTAGAAGATTTA
>NC_029790.2:19899701-19900533 GCF_000816755.2 Arachis ipaensis | reverse complement strand
TGCATTAGTCAACATATAAAAAAAATTACTCAATAAAAAAAAAATTGAATATGTTCACACCCAAGAAAGAAATATTGCCTCATTTTGATATGAACCTTTCACTAGACTAATAGGATATTTTGATTCAATATTGTATCAAGAGATATAGAGATGAGAGATAATAAAAGAGAATTAGATAGAAATCTCTAAAACTAGAACCAAAGAAAAAAAATTAAAGTTTTTAATTACTTCATGTATATCCACACTATTACATTATATTCTTATAGTCCTATTAATAACATAATTCTCTAAGTGAGCCATAGGCTCAATATTAATTAACATTATCCTCCCTTTTAAAACAACTTGTCTTCAAGGTAGCAAATAAAAAAAATATATATAAATCCTAATTAAAATTGTAAACATAAATTATAATTAATAAAAAAAAATTATTCGTAAATAATATTTTCTATGCTACAGCTTAGAATAAAAAAAAAATTACCACTTGAATTCCATTGTTTTAAAAAAAAATAGGCCCATTAAAATATCAAAATAATTCTCTTTAGACATTGGCCTAATGGTTAACTAACCATGTAAAAATTGAAGTTAGGCTGAGCACACCAAATGAGAGGCCCAACCTGTGAGGAAGGGACAATACGTTCCCCTCCTTTTTCGTTCTTGAAGGTGAAGATAGGGCAGGAATAGCCACTGCAGCTCCAAGTAGTACTTCGCGGGTCATTGCAAGCTCACAAGGATGAATTGGTGATCCACGCCGCTTTCAGTCCTCCTTCGGTCGCTTGGTACCGCCGTCCTGCTCCCGTCCCTCCTTCTTTGTCTTCTTTCTCTGCTGTTCTCT
>NC_029790.2:19898824-19899491 GCF_000816755.2 Arachis ipaensis | reverse complement strand
TAATAGAGGGATAAAACAGAATGAATCTCCACTGTACTGTTCATCTTCGTTGTTTTTCCTTCCATTGTAATTGACGTTGTTCTGCCTTTTGCCATCGTAATTGCCCGCCTTCCTATCGTGGAAGCATCAACCTCGGCGTTGTTCCTAGCTTTGCTACCGTCGCAGAATCGCCTTAAATCTCGGTCATACTCATCCCTCTCTGTCACAGAGGCACTGTCCTTAATTCTGATGGAAACTCTGTCATTCTGCTTCTCTCCCTCCTTTCTTTCATTGCGATCTGTCTTTAAATCTCCTCTGTTCTTTATCACAGATGCGGGCCACTGTCAATCTCCTTCAGTCCGCCATTACAGATGCAGGCCACTGTCGATCTCCTTTGGTCTGCATGGTATCGCTATCACCAGGTTTGTTTATAACTTTCTCATCGTTCTTGTTCGTAATTTTTGGAACTTCACTATCATCGCTTGCTTCTGAAAGTGCTCTATTTGTTGTGGTTGAAATCTCTAAAATTGAAGCTTCAAATCTACATCCTGCTGTTGTTGAATGACTGTGTAGTTGATATCTGAATTTGGACATTGCTTTTTCTAAATTTATTTCTCAATTTGAAATGTTGTTTGAGAAATTTTTGATAATATTGATTGAAAATCTGGTTGGTAACGATGCAGGAATG
>NC_029790.2:19898213-19898679 GCF_000816755.2 Arachis ipaensis | reverse complement strand
ATCGGATTGTGCTGTCGTCAGAGCTGCAACCACGTCAGATCGCGGCCGACTAGTCTTCCAACAACCTCCCGAAAATGTTGTGCCTCCAATATTCTTTTAGTGCTCCACAGCTTCCAAGCTCAAAGGATCCACCAATAGCCTTTCTCACCATCGAACATTGGAAAATCATGCAAAGAAATGTGACTGAAATCCGAACTACCATGAAAGCAGTGATCATTACTGGCATAGTGTTTAATGAAATCGTCATTTGATACGATATTGTATCAAGAGATACAGAGAATGAGAGATAATAAGAGAGACTTAAGACTAGAGCAAAAAAAAAAATCAGAATTTCTAATTATATCATACTCCTATTTATAACATAATTCTCAAAGTGAGTTATAGGCCTAATACTAACCCTAATATATTCTTACTACTTATCCTTTTTCATATATTTTATGAATATAATTTTGAAAAAATGACATTT
>NC_029790.2:19897100-19898123 GCF_000816755.2 Arachis ipaensis | reverse complement strand
AAGAAGAAGAAGAGAGAAAGAGAACAACGCGAAGAAACTGGGAACAAGAACTCAAAATTGCAATATCTCACATCACAAAATAGAAGCAACGGATTAATTTTGAGTTAACCAACATGATCTCACTAACGAAGCTATTATCTACTGCCACCAAAAATAACCTTGAGCTTCTTCACTTCAGAAAGATCAAGTAATGTAGTCTTGGTGATCAAATCAGAATTCAAGTTGCTACCAAACAACGCAACATCAAGAACAGACATCATCACCATTCATATATAACAGAAGCCTCATCATTCTCCTCTTCACCTTCCTCACCCCACCACCAGCCCCACCATCATCATCAACACCAGAACCCACCACCACCCCCACCTCAGAAAATCATAACTCAGAATAATCAACAAATTCACTTTGAACAATAATCAACAAATTCAGCAACAACAATATTCCAAATTTAAGCCAAATCACAAAAAATTAAATTATAGATATTCCATAACAAATTTCACTAAAAATTCATAAATTCTACAACAGTGGCAGATCACAGACGGCAGGACGGCGGTGCGGCGGTGCGACGGAGTGGCGGTATAGCGGTGCGGCAGTGCGGCTTCCCTTTCCTCCCCCTCCCCCACCCCCCTCAACGGCGGCCTTAGCGGTGGTGACGCTCCCCTCGGTGGCTCACTCCTTCTCTCGCGCTGTCTCTCTTCTCGGCTCAACTCTGATTCGCGACGGCACTCTCTCTCCCTCTTCCCTTTTGATGGCGACGATGACAAGCAAGGCAGCTGGGCATGTCGGCAGCGGCGCTGGACACGGCCTCCCTCTCTTCCCTTCTTAGCTCTCTGTCACTCTCTCCCTCAAGCCCTCACCGTTTCTTTCTTTCTTTCTTTTTGTTTCCTGAAGCCGTTTCTCTCTATATCCCTTTCTTTCCTTTCTTTTTTATTTATTTTATTTTATAATTATTTTTATTTTATTTTATAATTTTTTTAATGAGGGGTAGTTTGGTAATAAAAAAATAAAATTGGTAAAAAGGAT
>NC_029790.2:19892620-19896400 GCF_000816755.2 Arachis ipaensis | reverse complement strand
GGGTAGTTTGATAATAAAAAAATTAAAATTGGTAAAAAAAATGATTTTAAAGCGTTTTTGAACATTGAGGATGATTTTAATAAAGAAAAAAGGTCGGGGACGATTTTGATTTTCGCCCCTTACCTTAGGAACGATTTTAGTACTTAACCCTAATTATAATGAATATTGATAAGTATTTTGGTCAAATAAACTAAAATACATGTTATTTTAATTTTTCAAAAAAGTGAATGCACATTTTATTAATAAAGAGAAGAAATTATCATTTAAAATCTGAAAATGTCATTTTCTCTATATTTTTAATTATTTGATAAAATAAAGACATAAATAGATTAAGTTTTACTTTTGAATTCTTAATGTCTTATTATTGTAGTACGGTTTAATTACTGTTTTTAACTTTTTTTCTGACAACTTAATAACAAAAATATTTACGAGCAAAGTTTCTGTGACCATTGCTAATTAGTACGATTTTAATAAATGTGCGGTGAAAAGCGAAAGAGAAGAGAAAAGTGAGAGTGAGAGTCGCTCATCTGGAAAGAAATGAGGAGGTAGTAAATGTAATATTATTCCTTGCTCCCTCCCTTCTTACCTTCCTTCCTTCCTTCCGTCCTTCCTCACTCTGGCGGATACATAGATAGTCACCACCGCTACACATTTCACGTAAAACTCACTGCCTCTGTGTTTCTATGTATCTAGGGTTACAAATTAGAACAACAACCAAAGAGACCAACTCACTCAGAAGCGAATCTGAAAACTCATCAATATCGTCATGTATTTTTATGGCTAATGGTATGCACTGCCATTACATGTCTCTCGTATTGATATTATTATGTCAATTTCCCCCTCCCTCCATTTTTTGTGGTATAAACAATTGAGTTTCCTCTGTTTCGGTAATGCCTTAGGGTTCCCATTCACTTGCCCAGTTTTTATTTATCAATGTAGCCTCAATCTCTTTTACTTGCAAGCAACATGCATCGCCACCTTAAACCCTACGCCTTTTCTTTGGGAAAAGTAATTATCTTAAATTACCCATGGCCTTAAAACTCTTCTAACTGCTCCTAATGTTTGTGCCTCAGCAATGCAGTCACCTACTGTTCCATACACTTTTTTTCTTTTTATGATTGTCTCAATCTGCAGGTGCGGCTATTCTGCTGTGAATGCAATGTCCGAGGGTGCGGAGGTCAATGAGCGTGTCGACATTGATGAGGAGAATTATATGGAAGAGATTGATGATGATGTTGAAGAACAGATAGATGACCATGGACAAGAAGCACCTGAACCTCCACATGAACACAAGGGGTCACCTGCTGAGGCTGCTGCTAAAGATCAGTTGCCTGAACAAGAACAAGAAAGAAGTGACACTGCTGCTGAAATTCTCCAAGATGGGCAGAAACCATCTTCTGTCAATGAAGATGAGGAGAAGGAAAAGCATGATGAACTTCTTGCCCTTCCTCCTCATGGTTCTGAAGTCTTCATTGGTGGGCTTCCTCGCGATGCGCATGAAGATGATTTGAAGGCACTGTGCGAGCCAATGGGTGACGTTCTAGAGGTTAGACAGAGGATTGCAAATGTTGTATTTGAAACTAATCGCTTTATAACTGACTGGGACCAGCAAAGAATTTAATTTCTCTTTACTTTTCAGGTGCGACTAATGAAAGACAAGGACACCGGCGAAAACAGGGGTTATGCTTTTGTGGCTTTTAAAACAAAGGAGGTAGCACAAAAGGCCATTGAAGACATACACAACAAGGAATTTAAGGTATTGATGCTTTCTCAAACTCTCAGACTTTGCCTATACTTTTTCTTGGTCTCCCTCCATATTATTCTACTATTTTTTTTTGCACAATGGGTGGTAAACCAACTCTTTTATCTAATGCATTCTTTCCCAATAGTCCAGTGTATTTACTCAATTCATCCAATGCAACATCGTCATCTTTGCAACATTGAGCCCCTTTTTCAATTTCTCAGGGAAAAACCTTGAGACCTTTGGTATTGGTGTAGTAATATTATTATAAGAAAATCTTCTTTTGTAGATTAGTTTTAACTAATTAAACATTCTTCATGTTCTCAGGGCAAAACCTTGAGGTGTTCACTGTCTGAAACAAAACACAGATTGTTCATTAGTAACATTCCAAAGACTTGGACGGAGGATGAGTTCAGGAAACATGTCGAGGCTGTTGGTCCGGGTGTTGAAAACATCGAGCTCATCAAGGTGCAATGCACTACAAGGTCACAGTAAACTGTTAAAAGCCCTATCTTGCTCTTACCACTCTATTTCTTTTTATTATAGGACCCCCAAAACCCCACTAGGAATCGTGGGTTTGCTTTTGTTTTGTATTACAATAATGCATGTGCTGACTATTCGCGGCAAAAGATGTCAATTGCAAGTTTTAAGCTGGGTGGTAATACCCCAAATGTCACATGGGCAGATCCAAAGATCTCACCTGATCATTCTTCATCTTCACAGGTAAGTGAACTTAGATGCGAAAAGTGATTTTAAATTGCTTTTTACCTATCATTACATCAAGTGATTAATTAGATACTTATGGTCGTAATTGTTTCTTCTCTTTTACTGCAATGTTTCTCTTTCTGTATAGCCTTTTTCTTCTCTCAGCAGAGCCACCCAAGAGTGTGGGTATATATGATTTTCTTTCTGCCTTTGATATGGAGCTCAGTAAATATGAAAACTCGCTCGTGTATGAGAAATTTATTGCAATTTAGGCGGCATGATTTCTTGAGCCACTTACAAGCTGTCAGTTTGAACAAATTGATTTTTCCGCTGAGCTCAAACGATAGATAATTTTGTAAATGTAATTTTATCCTACTACCTGAGCCAACCCTCAATGGTAGCTCTTGTTGGCCCAACCATGCCATAAAGATTATTAGTTTTGCTTAAGAAAGGGATTGCTGTTGATTGTTGTTGAATTTAAAAGTGTTATGGACGTGTAGATGTGATGTTCTTACCTATGTATTCTGTATAAGGAATAATTACTTTACTGATGGTTTGGTTTTGAACTTTTTTGGTGTTCACAGGTTAAAGCTCTATATGTTAAAAACATACCTGAGAATGTTACTACTGAACAACTAAAAGAACTATTCCGGCGACATGGAGAAGTGACAAAAGTGGTCATGCCACCTGGTAAAGCTGGAGGGAAACGTGATTTTGGTTTCATTCATTATGCAGAGCGGTCAAGTGTATTGAAAGCTGTCAAAGATACAGAAAAATATGAAATTAATGGTACATTTCCAATGAAATATGAATTAAAGATGTATTGTGTTTTGCTTCGTACTTACTTGATTCGTGGAATTCTATGCAAAACAATAACAATAGGTTGAAACTTTCCTTACATAAATGTTTAAGAAGTCTCATCTGTTAAAAATACTTCTCATTGGATGCTTTATTTTAAGATAAAACAGAATTCTGATCCAA
Organism: Arachis ipaensis; assembly: GCF_000816755.2. Lineage (NCBI taxonomy): Eukaryota > Viridiplantae > Streptophyta > Magnoliopsida > Fabales > Fabaceae > Arachis > Arachis ipaensis. Next base: position 19,892,973 of record NC_029790.2, on the reverse strand, counting down.
ATAATGGAGAGAACTTTGAGTGCATTCTGAATGTTTACCTGACTATGTTTAACGGACTTGAACTACAGGCCAAGTGCTTGAAGTTGTTCTTGCCAAGCCTCAAACTGATAGAAAAGCTGAAGTTAGTTATGCCTACAATCCTGTACTTCATCCAAGCCATCTTATACATCCCGGATATGGTAGTTTTTCTGGAAACCTTTACGGCTCTTTAGCTGCAGGATATGGTGTTGCTACAGGTTATCAACAGGTATTTAATTTCTTATAACATTATCTATTTCCGTGCTTTTTCGCTTTTTGTCATTAGCTCTAATACGTTTGCACAATGTGGGTTTCCTATGGACATTCAAACAGCC
>NC_029790.2:19875509-19892482 GCF_000816755.2 Arachis ipaensis | reverse complement strand
CCAATGGTATTAATGGTATTACCAGACGGTCAAATCGGCTATGTCCTGTAAGTTGTTACAGCCTATTTACAATTTCTTTTTGAGTTATCTAATATGATACCTTAATTTCATATTGGGACATGCTGCAGTCAACAGCCTGGTGTACAGGCACCACCGGCCCGACCTCGCAGAACTGATCGGAACAATGGTCCAAGTGGTCAACCGGGCCGAGCAGGAGGTGGTGGCAGCGAAGAAAGCAACCGTAATAGAAGGTACCGACCCTATTAGTGGTAGAATGCAGATAGATGCAATGGTTTTTTTATTTTTTTTTTTGTTTTTTTTGTGTGTTTTTGGGGGGTGGGGGGAGATCAAAGAAAAGGTTTAGGGTTAGGACCAGAGAAATTATATTAACTATGAAAGCTATTGTTTATTGTTGGGTGAGCCACAGCCGAGTAACTGTTCATGTTTTCTGCTTGGTAATGCCTTGCATCTTTATTGATAATCAGCAAAAATGATGTCTGATTTGGTTTTACCTACAATAGCGTCATTCTTTTTACTCATTTTCCATTTTCTTCTCAATGGCTCTTATTAGCGATTTGTGGAGCAATTATCGATTGAGAACACCAAATGAATAATTTGTTGCTATATTTATAGCACTGGTTTCATGCGCTTGTGATTATTTACCTCACTCCAATTTATGTTTCTGTTTTTCCATATTATTTTTTGTCTAAAATGACTATATAGTAGTAGTCTATTATATGATTTAACCTACAGTGGTTGAGGTTACAGTGAACAAATTAGAGTAAGAAAATAATAATGAATATTGGGTGTATCCGAGTTGAACCTCCCTCATCTGCAAGAGTGCTTCCTTAGGATCTTACACAGTGTGATGTGAAGTGGTTAACATGTTTGGAATTCTGTGACCCACCATATCTTGCAACAGATTGCATAACATAATTGTGACCCCGCTGCATTAAGTGTTAATAAAATCCTTGTGCAGGGGTCGTTGACTCGTTGCTTTCTAAGCAGAAATAAGTTTTGGTTAGGTAAATCCTAGTTCAAAATCACTAGAGTATAATGGGAACACCGAACATGGCATGCATAAGATTTGAAAATGAAACCACTATAATAAATTAATAACATGTTTAACTCAACATAGAAATCCCTGACCGGACTCTGTGATAGTCCTGCAAAGCACGATTTCCTCGTTTCCTTGAAATCAGTATTACTAAAACACAAAGATATATAAAATGATATACTAATAAAATAATTAAATAATACTAGCTCTTGTTTCAAAACTGAAAGCAAAATCCATTTCAACTCCAATTTTAGCGATGGCAAAAGCACGAGTCGACAAGACACAAAGAAAGAAAAAATAAATAATTTAGCATTGAGGAGTGGCAGAAATTAAATGGTTTCAGAAAGCTCACGAAGACGTTTATCCAAGTCATCTAATTTGGCAGGCCAGTGAGGTTTTATGCAGAGTGGGCGAACACTGGTGCAGTCCGCAGCAGTTTGTGTTTGTTCCGTGGGAGGCTCCACAGAGGAAGAGGATGAGACCCTCTTCTTGTTCCTATTTTTACTCTTACTCTTACTGGCACTTGCTCTCTGCAGTGCCCGCAGTATATCTGATCCACTGATCTCCACGTCCTTCTTTGGCCCTTGTTTTGTTTGAGCTATTGCACGGCAGCGCTGCCGTGGCTGAGGGGCGGAGGAAGGAACACCAACACTGTAGCTTGGCGTGGCGTGTTTGGGGATTGCTGGAGCCGGAGCTAGCCAGAAACACCGCATCTTTGTTTCCCACTTTCCTCTTCTACACTCTTCCTCACATTTTCAATTTCTACTCTCTTTTTTTCTTTCAATTATTCTAGCTTGGTGGGCTTTTGTAGAATGGATTTTAATTTCTCCCCGTTTATTTGATTTTTTAGTCCAAATGATATCCACAGAGCAGTGCAATACAAAACGTCACGTGCCCTATGTCGTTTGTGGACTCGCTCTCTTAACTCTTTTGGGTCTCAATGAATGATTTGTCAATTTCTATCTTCATTCTTCACTGTCTTGTCTTGGCACTTGCCCATCGAAATTCTGTGGTCTACATTCGTTCCAATAATAATATCACTATTCCAATAGTATGTGTGACTTTTAAAATAAAATTATGATTTTTGTTTATTAATGAATAAAAATGTGTTATTGTATGGTAAAAATATGTGGTAATATAACAAAAAATGAATTATTAAATAATAAAAATTTGTATTATTAGGAAAAATATTTTTGAATAAATTTTCCTTGAATGACTACCTCCATTATCTCACATGCCATCATTTTATCACGACATATGAGACGATACTGTTCTATTTTTGTAGTGAAATTGATCGAAAATTCTGTTTCATACTGTAGTAGGAAAGATCAACTTATGAGGTAATATTAAACAAGTATTAGAATTGTGCACCGCCTTGAAATGTATACAGAGGACTCTGATTTTTTACTTTGTTTTAGGGTAAAAAATAAATTTTTCTTATGAATGTCTGTTTGAGCGTTTCCATGCATGGTATAGAATATTAATGCACGCGTTCCCGGTTTCTAGCAAAAGAAGAGACGAGGGAGGGAGCTAAATTAGGTAACGGTTTGGTAAATTAAGCTGAAGAGATGCAAATATGCAACGACGTTGGGCCCGCAGTAGAGAATTAAATTAAAATAAGCAATTAAAGAGAGGTAGAAGGTAACTATGGGGATGGGTGACGAGGATAGGTGTGAATGGAATCGTCCCAGGGGTTGCCACGCCAGTCATGGAGTACGGGGAGTCCACGGAGGGCCTTCCAGACTGCGCTGTTGCACTTGAAGCCGGAGCCGAATCCAATCTGCCAAACCCTGTCGCCTTTCTTGACCCTCCCCTTCGCCTCTGTGTATGCCAGCTCGTACCAGAGGGAACTACTCGAAGTGTTCCCGAAGCGGTGCAGCGTCATTCTGGAAGGTTCCATGTGCCACTCGCTCAGCCCCAGGTTCTTCTGCAACGCATCAAGAACCGCCCTCCCACCCGCGTGGATGCAGAAGTGCTCGAACGCCAGCTTGAAGTCCGGTATGTAAGGCTTCACCCTGTTCCTCCCCTTCATCACTTTCCTCCTCACCAACGACACGAAGAACATCAACTGCTCCGAAAGCGGCAGCACCAACGGCCCCAAAGTCGTTATGTTTGTTTTCAGTGCGTCTCCGGCCACCTCCATCAGCTCCCTCGCTAGGCACACTCCAATTTTCCCCGTCTCGTCTTCTCTCTGGTACACGCAGTTGTAGTTCTTGTCGTCCGCGCCCTTGTGCGTCCTCACCGTGTGAACCAGCTCGTACTTGGATCGCGCCCTGTCCCGCCGCTTGTTCGACAGAAGCACGGCGGCGCCGCCCATCCTGAAAATGCAGTTGCAGAGGAGCATGGACCGCTCGTTCCCGAAGTACCAGTTCAGAGTTATGTTCTCCGTGCTCACCACCACCGCGTAGGAGTTGGGGTTCGCTTTGAGGAGATCCTTGGCGAGGTCGATGGAGATTAATCCGGCGCTGCATCCCATGCCGCTCAGGTTGTAGCTCTTGATGTTGGTCCTGAGCTTGTAGTGGTTGACGATCATGGCGGAGAGAGAAGGGGTAGGGTTGAAGAGGCTGCAATTCACGATCAAGATGTCAATGTCTCTGGGATTCAACCCTGTTTTGGCGAACAGAGCGTCCAGTGCTCCGAACATAACGGCTTCTGCTTCGAGGCGCGCTTCTTCCATGGACAGGTTCGGAGGGCGGGAAGTGATCCCGCTCGGCAGGTAGGTCTCGTCGCCGAGGCCGGATTTGGTGGAGATCCGCCGCTGGAACTGGATGGCGTTTTCGTCGAACGCGCCGTTCTCCTCCGTCATCTTGAGGAACGATTCCACGGAGATTTTGCGTTCCTTGCTGGGCTTGTAGCAGGAGAAGTCGACGAGGTAGACAGGAGGTGGGCGCGTGGCGTAGTAGAGGCCGAAGAGGAAGAGGAGGGCCGCGGAGAAGGCGAGGCGCGTGAGCGCGTGGGTGTCGAGGCGGAGGTCGTGGAGGTTGAGGCCGATGAGTGAGAGGAGGAGTGGGAGGATGAGAGCAAAGATGAGGAGGGTGGCGGGGTTGCATGAGTAGCCGTACCCCAATTTGACGTATTTGAGCTTCACCGATTGTAGGAAATCCGGTAACCGGCGACGGATTCTGATGACGGCGGAGGAAGAGTCCCTGAAGTCCATCTCAGCCGTTAATCTCTCCTTATCCATGTCTATGCTATTACCAGCTGCAGCCATTCAGCTTACTGTATTGCTTTCTTTTTGTGTTTGTTTGTGTTTCTTCTTGTAAGATATATTTGCTTATGCTACCGCTGCAAGGTAGAGGGTATGTTTCTTCTCCTGAGGGTGCTACCTGCTCTGCTTCTGAATTTAGATTGTGGGTTTAGGTTGCTTTATATAGCAGACTAGCAGTCAAAGAGAGATTAATTCTTCGCTTCTTTTAATAATCTTATTTATTTCTTAACCTCTAATATAATACTCTTTCGAATTAAATACGAATTATTCTTCACATTCAAACAATTTTAACATCCAAATTTTGAGTTAAACTTTAAAGTGGTCCCTAAAATTGCACTCGAGCGTCATAATAGTCTCTAAACTTAAAAGTTACCCATATTCATCTCTGAACTTGCATTTCGGGACTCAGATTCGTCCTTCCGGCACATTCCGTCCATCTGGCGCTACCAAAAAGCTGAGTTGGCCTCCTTCGTGACACGTTGGTAAAGAAATTGCTAGTTGACGTGGCAGAGTAAACTTTTCTGATTCAATTTGGTCTCTCAATTCAAGTTAAAAACCCTATTCCCCAATTTTAAAGAACCATCTCCACAGTGCTCACACTCTTCTCTTCTCTTCTCTTCGGTTTTCTTCTCTTGTCTTCTCCAACTTCAAAACCAGACGGTTATGACCAGCGCAAGCATCGTAGTTGGGAGCTCGAACAACCCACGATGGACACCCCCATGCTTAATAGCTGCCTCTTGAAATAATCATATGAAACGATTCCAAAAGTCCTATGCTATGTTGTGTTCATATCCTTAAATTACTTATCCTATGCTATGTAGTGTTCATATTATTCTTACCTCAGCAATAGAGGCTGCATGCTCGGCTTCTCTGAGTCTAACAAGTAGTTCTCCAGCTGCATGAACAGCTTCTGCAGTGTCTCGAAGTTGAATCTTGAGACTCATATTCTCCTTTTTCAAGAATTTAGCTTCCCTTTCTCGCTCCACCCTCAATGCAGAAAGTTCAGCTGCAAGAGACTCGGCGAAGCGAGCATGACCCTTCTTTCTAGTCTTTGCTGTAGCCTTCTTCACCTTGGTTATGCCTTCCATTATAGTATTGTGCTTTGCAACCAAATCATTATATTTCTCTTGTAGCTCAACATAATGTTCTAGCATTCTAGTATGTCCAAGAACTTATCTTTTTAGCACATCATCTAATTCTTCGGTACACTTCTTCTCTAACCTCAGTTCCAACTCCACTCTCTCTGCTCGCTATTGGTTCTTCTCTAGATCAACTCCTAGCTCATCTGTAAGACAAATCCATTCACTTTCCATTTCAGTCCATCTTTCTCTTTCCTTCTCCAGCGCTTCACCACCACTACCTTGAGAAAATATGCCACATTTTCTCAGTTGAATAGATTTCAATGAAGATCTCAGTTTGTCGGTGGACCTTTTAACTGCTATGTCACTACCTAATTGCAGCTTGCTTCTTAGGCTATAGATTTCCTTAAGAAGTTCTTCTTTCTCATTAGCATCGAAAGAGCTGTCTCTTTGAGTTAATTCTTCCTGGACTTGAACTTCTTTGATTTCACATTTTTCTCCAAAATTTCTGGTAAATTGATGTCTGGGGAAGTGCTCCTTGGAAGCTACAAACAAGATGAACAAATGTAAATAAAAAAAGGTTCTTGAAATGGATTTATCCAACTTTATATTGTAAACTACAAGACTACACTAGTATACCTCGTCTTCACCTCCAAGCAAGTTATAGTCTTCTCCCTTTCCTGTCTCCTTGATGCTATCTTGACCATTCACAATAACGAAGTTTAATCCTTTTTCTCATCTCAATTTCTCAACCTGAAAATATTCCAATTATTAGTGATGTAAACTCAAAATGACATAAATAATTATTCGGTAAGGGTCAATTATCCAGATACCAATTGATTTAGTTCCTCAATCCTAGCTGCTTGCTCCTTGTAAACATTCTCTAGCTCCTTCTCCCTCATGGTGGCTTTTGCCATTTCATTTTCCAGATCCTTGAAGAAAGGAAATAAAGATAAGTGAGCTCAAAAGACTACTAATTGAAGAACATTATAAAAGTATTAAAGTCCAGACATACTTTTTGAACTTTGTCTACTTCAACTTTGTCAATATGTGCTTCCTTGGATTCTACATTGGATATTTTTCTACGGCAAGATTCACAAAGCAAATTTGTAGACCCTTCATCAATAGAAAACCTCTTACCCTTATCAATTTCTTGACAAGGGGTTAAACACTCAAAAGAGAATGAAGCTGAAGATTTGCTTAGTGCGGAATTTCGCTGGTGAGAGTCAATTATCTGTAGTCCCCTCTGAAGGCTTGCCCCTAAGGACTCCGTTGGGCCTAGTAAAACCTTGCTTGAATGTAGTAAGGATCGGATATGCTCATCCTCTTTAAATGATTGTCTTAATACATCGCTACTGGAGAGAATGAGGCAGCTATTAAGCATGGAAGTGTCCATCGTGGGTTGTTCGAGCTCCCAGCTACGTTGCTCGCACTGGTCATAACTGTCTGGCTTTGAAGTTGGAGAAGAAAAGAGAAGAAAATCGAAGAGAAGAGAAGAGTGTGAGCACTGTGGAGATGGTTCTTCAAAATTAGGAATTAGGGTTTTTAACTTGAATTGAGGGACCAAATTGAATAAAAAAAGTTTACTCTGCCATGTCAGCTAGCCGTTTCTTTGCCAACGTGTCACGAAGTAGGCCAACTCAGCTTTCCGGTAGCGCCATATGGACGGAATGTGCCAGAAGGACGAGTATGAGTCCCAGAGTGCAACTTTAGGGATGAATATGGGTAACTTTTAAGTTTAGGGACTACTATAAGGCTCGAGTGCAACTTCAGAGACCACTTTGAAGGCTTAACTCCCAAATTTATCCAAATAATTTAGAGTCACGCACTTCATTTTGTTGTTTTTTCCTCTCCCCATGCATCTTCTTTTAAATTGACGCATACGTTCTTCTTCTTCTTCTTCACTATTCTTCTTCTTCTTCACCTTTGAGAGTTACGTATTCTTCTTTTCCTCTTTTTTTTTTTAATTATTTTTCACTTTTGTTATTGTCGTCACCACCACCCCCTTCCTCCTCTTCCTCTTCTTTCTCCTCCTCTTTCTTCTTCTTTTCTCATTTTTTGTTCATGATTCAACTTTTGTTCGTGTGCTTGTTTCGAATTGAGTTTGTGTGTTGCAATCGTTAAATAATTTCGATTCATCCTGAATTTAAATAAGATGCACTTGGTCTGTACTTATTTTAAAACGAGTTTACATTTTGAATATAATTTTTGGTTCATTTCTAAATATAATTTCGTTTCATTTCTGAGTGAATTATTTTGTTATAATTCTTCTTGTTTCACTATCTTGACTCTTGAGAGGAATAAAACAAAGAAAAAGAGAAGAAAAATAAAAAAAAGAAGAAATAAGAAAAAAAATTCTTCAAAACTTCACATCATGTTCTTTTTCTTGTTTTGTTCATCTAATCAAACAAAGAAGAAGAAACACATAATGGTGCAAAATCATTTGATGGATTTGGATGTGTTTTTGTTCATAATTCAATTTTGTTTGTGTGTTTGTTTTTGAATTAAGTTTGTGTGTCGTATTCATTAAGTAATTTCGGTTTATTCTGGATTTAAATAAGGTGCATTTGTTCTATACTTGTTTTGAAACGAGTTTACATTATAAATTTAATTTTATGTTTATTCTGAATATAATTTTGATTCATTTCCGAGTGAATTATTTTGTTATGATTTTTCTTGTTTCACTATCTTGAGAATAATAAAACCAAGAAAAAGAGAAAAAAATCAAACAAAAAAAAGAAACAAGAAGAAAAAGTTCCTCAAAACTTCTCATCATGTTCTTTTCTTATTTTCATAGAATCAAATAAAGAAGAAGAAATACATAGTTTTGCAAAATCACTTAATGGATTTGGATGTGTTTTTGTTCATGATTCAAATTTGTTTTTCTGTTTGTTTTTGAATTAAGTTTGTATGTTACAATCATTAAGTAATTTTGATTTCTTCTGGATTTAAATAAAGTGCATTTAGTCTGTGCTTGTTTTGAAACGAGTTTATATTCTGAATTTAACTTTCGGTTCATTTTGAATATAATTTCGGTTCATTCTGAATATAATTTCGGTTCATTTCTGTTCTGCACAATTTAAAACTCTTCTTCCTCACCTTCTACTATTTCTTCATCAGGGAGACAAAGAGGAAAAGAAAGAAAAAAAATATAACAGTAACAACAACAAAAGAAAGAAGAAGGAACGCAAAAAAGAAGGAGGAAAAGGAGGAGGAGGAGGAGGAGGAACGTGAATAAGAAGGCGAAGAAGAAGACGCTTAATAAACCCATTTTTAGGGTTTATCTTGTGTTGAATTTAGGGGGTTTTGTCAACTTTTCTCCCATGTATCCAATGAAATAGCATGGTTTTGTAAATTCTCCTTTAATTGTGCTTAAGAGTGAAAACATGCTTTTTAGGACTTAAAAATAGCTAAATTTAATTCACCTTGATTCCATTAGATGCCTTGATATGTTTGTTAAGTGATTTCAGATTTAGGAGGCAAGGATTGGGTTGAGGGAATGAAGGAAAAGCATGTAGAAATGGAGAACTCATGAAGAAATGAAGGAATCGCAAAGCTGTCAAGCCCGACCTCTTTGCACTTAATCGATCATAACTTGAGTTACAGAGGTTCAAATGACGCGGTCCTAGTTGCGTTGGAAAGCTAACATCCGGGAATTCAAAATGATATAAAATTTGCCATAGTTTCATTGCATTTAGGGATGCGCACGCGCACTGTACGCGTACGCGCCGATGTTGCACATGACTCACTAAAGTGCAACTCGTGGCCAGCGATTTCTGGTGCATTTTGGGCCCAATCCAACTCATTTCTGATGCTATTTAACCCAAGGATTGAGGAGGAATGAGACATCTAGTCATTATTAGTTTAGTTTAGATTAGTTTTTGGAGGAAAAATTAGTTTTAGAGAGAGAAGCTCTCACTTCTCTCTAGGATTAGGATTAGGTTAGATCTAGATTATAATTTCTTAGATCTAGGTTAATTTCATGCTTTGATTTACTTTTCCTTTGCAATTTGTTCTTCTTTTACATCTCCTCTCTCTAGTTTAGCATTTAATTCTTGTAATTCTCTGCTTTTATGTTGATGCACCTTTGTTCTTCTATTTCTCTTTAATGCAATTTATGTTTTCATGTTCCTTTATTGTTCATTTGATTTGTTGTTGTTTAATTCCTTGCAATTGAGTAGTGTAGATTTACTTTCCTTACAATTTTACTATGCTTTTCTTTTATGCTTTTCTTTTATTCTTGAGTTACTAATGTCCAAGTAATTAATGATTGGGAGCCATTAACTCTAGGTCTCACTAATTGAATTGGTGGAGAGATAGGACTTATGGACTTAGATTGGTATAGCTCATTTGACTTTCCTTTACTATTAGTTAGGGGATGACTTAGTGGGATTGATCCTTGCCAATTCTCATGTTGTGGTTAGTGATAGGGATAGAGATCCTTGACCACCAAACTTTGCCAAGACCTTTGTAGCTATTAGTTTACTTCCTTGCCATTTACATTTCATGTCTCTTATCCCAAAAACCCCAAAACATACCTCATAACCAATAACAAGACACTTTATTGCAATTCCTAGGGAGAACGTCCCGAGATTCAATACTTCGGTTTATAAATTTAGGAGTTTGTACTTGTGACAAACAATCTTTTGTATGAAAGGATAATTGTTGGTTTAGAAACTATACTTGCAACGAGCTTTCATTAGTAAAATTCTAAACCGTCAAAAAATCCGATCATCAAAATGGCGCCGTTGCCGGGGAATTGCAATGGTGTTGTGTTATTGGTAATTGTATATATGTGAATATTATGAATAGCTTGATTTTTGGATTGCTTGTTAAGTTTTTGCTAATTTTAGGACTTTGTTTCATTATTTCTTGTTAGCTTTTGTTTCTATTTTCTCTTTCCATTATGAATTCTCACTTTGGCTATGAGTTTGGTTCTAACTATGTTGTAGGAAATGAGAGCTTCAATGAGGATGTGTATCAAGGATGGGACAATCAAAAGTGGGAGGAGCCATATGCATATGATCAATCTTCATGGCAACAACCTCCACCAATACACTATGAACAAGAGCCATTCTATGATGCATATCAATCCAATGGCTATGGTGAATCTCTTTGTAACTTTCAAGAACCACCACCATATGCCTATGAACTATATCCACAACATAACCCTCAACCATACTCACAAGCCCCTTTTTACCAACCACCTTCATATGACCCTAATCCATATCCACCATTCCAACAACCTTTTGAGCCATATGAACCACATATAGAGCCACCACCATTCCAACATCAATATTAGGAGATGAAAAGGGATGTGCAACAATTCACGGCCGCCTTGGACGAGGTGGTAAACCGGTTAGCATCCCAATGCTTGAACACTCAAGGAACTCCCATGGCTACATGTGGAGAACCTAATGAAGAGCATAACATGAAGGAGAGATTGGTGGAGAATGAGGGTGTTGCTTTATTTTGGAACAATTGGAGGAAGCTATAATTGTTGAAGACAAGGAAGAAGTGGTTGAAGACTTAGGAGATGCGGAGCCTCCATGGGAACATAGAATTGAAGAAAACCCCTCCAAGACGATTGAACTTGATGCTAAAGAAGAATGTGCACAACCCCAAGGCATATCCCTTATGAAGAATTGGATGGGATAGAGTAAGAATTGAGTTCCCTTGGCAATGAAGATCAAGCATCAAGTCTTAGAGGTGAAGAATCCTTTGAACATGAAGAACCTTCTCCCGATGGATTTGAAAGCGTTGTGGAGGTAAATCTCTCTCATCCTCCTATTTATGATTTGAGTAAGGGAAAAGGCTTAGATAGAATTTTTGAACAAAGGATTACATTTGAGAAAACTCGTGAAGAGGTGGAAGTCCTTAGAAAGAGAAGGATGGGAGTGGAATACGCTTTGTCAAGACCCTTAGAAGCCTCTTTGCCTAGGTTGCCATCCACTCATTCATTCGAGTGGGTAAAATTTATCTCTATTAGCTTTATTGTCCCACTTGAGTATGGTTTGCTTGAAACGGATGACCAACTTAGGGAACTTTGTGGGATGAAGCGTAAGTGGAAGAGGTTTTATGGTTGGCGTTGCAAATCAAGGCTCATTTTGGTTGATATATCAAAGGTGGAATATAAAGGTTGGAATAGAGCTTAACTAGATGGGTCTAGGAGGATTGTTGGTCACTTTCTTGAGAATTCACCTTACTTGCCACCCGGATGGACCAATGATGATCAATTCGAGGATGGGTGTGAAAACAAGATATGTGATCCGGGAATACATGAGGATCGCCTTTGGGAGCTCGTAGCTTGTGCGGAACTCCATAAAGTCTTGAAGATATTGAATTTGAAGAATGGAGCTTATTGGAGATTCAAGCATTGATGGATGTTCAAAGATAGCTTCAAGCGCAAGCCACCTTGATGAGGAACTCCCCATAAGTCTAACTTAAGGACAATAAACAAAAGTGCTAGGTGGGAGACACCCCACCATGGTAAACTCTTTTCATTTTTCTCTTTTGTAAATATTGGTAGAATAGTTTTGATTTTATGTTTAGTTTAGCTAGTTGAGTATATTTGGTAGTATAATATGTTAAATAAGGTTTTAGGGTGTTTTGGTAGCTGTTCGGAGGTATGGAAGGCTTGGTTTGGTGCAAGAACTTGGAAAAATTTTGAAAAACAGAGCACCAACCCACGTGTGCGCGCACTTGGCGCGTACGCGTGACCCAAGCATTTTTCACCATCCACGCGCACGCGTGGATGCAAAAATTCCACCCCCAGCCAAAAACCCAAGAGTTACGCTGCACTGCGCAAACATTGAGCCCCAGGCCCAACACCACCCACGCGTGCGCGCACCTGGCGCATACATGTCCATAAAGCTAAATGCGCAATGCACGCGTATGCACGCTGTGCGCGCGCGCGTCGATAGCGCCACCTGCCCTCCTGGTACATTTTCCAGAGAGTTGAGCCAACCCTGAGCTGACACTGTACCCTGCGCCTAACCTAACCCACGCGTGCGCGCACCTGGCGCGTACGCGTCCTTCTGCCAAACTGCGCATCGGCGCGTGAGCGTGCATGACGCGTCCGCGTCGATTTAAAAAAAATAATTTTTTTCTCATCTTCCATTTTCTTTTGTTTATTGCATTCGTATACTTCTATTCTTTACATTTTAATTTTGTTTTTATAGCTTGTTTTCATTTTATTTTCTAAGTTTCTCATTTTAATAATGGTGTTGCATATTCCTACTCAATTGTTGAGAAGTTCTTGCATTATTTTGGTTCCTCTTGACTTGTTTGATATTGTTGGATAATGAAACTTTTAAATCAATGCTCAATCTTTTATGACACTTGTGTCTTTGTGGATTGATATGACCTCATATTGTCTCTCATGACCCACTCTTTCTTGTTCGACCTTGATGCTCAATATGCTATTCATGCTTTGACTTTACTCTTGCATCAAGTTTAATGATATGCCTTTGCCTATATTGCTTTCTCATCTACATGTTGTAGCTACCATGTAGTAGAGAACCATACGCTTATTTGGCATTAGCCCCCGCCTATGTTCTATTTCCTTTGATATCTTCATCATAGGCTTAATTTTTCTTTCCTTTTCTTTCCATTTAGGTTGGCCACCAAAAAGGGAAAAAAGGAAAAGTTTCTAAATGGGGCAACAAACAAGTTCATATTCACAACCTTTTGAAGAAGCTAATCAGTTGTAGCAACCCATCCACATTGCTCTCCTTTGCATGCACCGAGGATGGTACAATCTTCAAGTGTGGGGAGGTCGTCTGACCGATCTCCATGGGTAACAATTTCCTTTTTCAACACCAGTGTTAGATTAGTTATTGCATTGCATGTTAGGTTGCATGCTAGTTAGAATTTGTACATATCTTGCCACTTCTTTTTATGATTAGGACTACTTGGTTAGGGTGATGATTCCTTTTTCAAGAAACTGTTTATAGGGCGCCCTACCAAATTGAAAGAAAAAATTTTTGGTTGAACTTGCTTGAAAGAATTTATTTTGGAACATGATTTTTGAGCTAAGAATACAAGCATGTGAGATTTGAGCCTAATTGTGTGGTTACATCTTATAACCACTTATTTTCCTTCTTGTGTGCATTATTCTCTTTCTATGATTGTGATCTTTGATTTGTTTGATTCTCTATTTCCATTATTTTGCGTATTCATGCACTTATATGATTGAGGTCATCATTTCAATTAGCTCACTTACCCAAATAGCCTTACCTCTTATCGTCCATTGTTAGTCAATTTGAGCCTACGACTAACTCACTTGTTCTTAATTTAGCACATTACAAGCCTTAAAGCGGAAAACAATAAATGTCATTTATTTGGATCTTTGATTAGCTTAGGCTAGTGAGTGTGAGTATCATTCAAGTGTGGGAAAACTCGGGACATTGGGTGAATAAAAGGTAGTTTTGTATTTTTGTTGTAAATATCGGGAATCGGGTACATGCTCATGTGTAATAAATGTAAAACCATATGCATTGATGCTTTTGTATATATTTTATTGCAAAGCAAAAAGGAAAGAAAGAAAAATGAGAAAAACAAAAGAAAAAGAAAAAGAAAAAAAAATAGAAAGAAAAGAAAAAGAAAAGAAAAGTAATAAAAAGGGGACAAAATGCCCCAAGTGAAGCTCAATAATAATCAATGCATATGTATTGTGATCAAGGAAAAAAATGCATGAGTATGTGAAAAAGTGAAGAATGGGTAGTTAGGTTTGTTTAGAATTGTATAGGTTGCTATATAGGTTAGGTGGGAAGTTTAAGGTAATCAAAGATTCAAATTTCAAGTCCACTTGACCAAATATGCATCCTACCTTGACCCTAACCCCATTACAACTTATGAAAAGTCCTCATGATAGTTGTATGCATGCATGAAATAAATGTTGATTGTTAGATGAAAAATAAATCTTGGAAAGCATGATTAGGAGAGAATTGAGAGAATCGACCTTACACACTTGAGCGACTAGAGTGCAAACACTTCCGGTGAGGGTTCGACGCTCAATTCCTTGATTCTCGGCTTTCATGAGCGTTCTTCTTGCAAGTCTACTTGAACTTTATTTTTATACTTGAATTGGTAGGATTCATGAGTCGTCATATGACCTTAGCCCTACCCGTTTATACATGCTCTTGGAGGATTGATTTATTTTAACCAAGTAGGTAGAATCATTTTGTATTTAGTTGCATCCATATAGATAGATGCATTTAGGTTATTTGCATTGAATAAATGTCCATACCCCTTCTCTTATCCTTCTTGGTTTAGCATGAGGACATGCTATGGTTTAAGTGTGGGGAGGTTGATAAACCCCATTTTTAGGGTTTATCTTGTGTTGAATTTAGGGGGTTTTGTCAACTTTTCTCCCATGTATCCAATGAAATAGCATGGTTTTGTAAATTCTCCTTTAATTGTGCTTAAGAGTGAAAACATACTTTTTAGGACTTAAAATAGCTAAATTTAATTCACCTTGATTCCATTAGATGCCTTGATATGTTTGTTAAGTGATTTTAGATTTAAGAAGCCAGGATTGGGTTGAGGGAATGAAGGAAAAGCATGTAGAAATGGAGAACTCATGAAGAAATGAAGGATCGCAAAGCTGTCAAGCCCGACCTCTTTGCACTTAATCGAACATAACTTGAGCTACAGAGGTTCAAATGATGCAGTTCCAGTTGCGTTGAAAATCTAACATCCGGGGCTTCAAAATGATATAAAATTTTCCATAGTTGCATCGCGTTTAGAGATGCGCATGCACACTGTACGTGTACGCGCCGATGTTGCACGTGACTCACTAAAGTGCAACTCGTGGCCAGCGATTTCTGGTGCATTTTGGGCCCAATCCAACTCATTTTTTATGCTGTTTAACCCAAGGATTGAAGATGAATGAGACATCTAGTCATTATTAGTTTAGTTTAGATTAGTTTTTGGAGGAAAAGTTAGTTTTAGAGAGAGAAGCTCTCACTTCTCTCTAGGATTAGGATTATGTTAGATCTAGATTAGAACTTCTTAGATCTAGGTTAGTTTCATGCTTTGATTTACTTTTTCTTTGCAATTTCTTCTTCCTCTACATCTCCTATCTCTAGTTTAGCATTTAATTCTTGTAATTCTCTACTTTTATGTTGATGCACTTTTGTTCTTCTATTTCTCTTTAATGCAATTTATATTTTCATGTTCCTTTATTGTTCATTTGATTTGTTGTTGTTTAATTCCTTGAAATTGAGTAGTGTAGATTTACTTTCCTTGCAATTTTACTATGCTTTCCTTTTATGCCTTCCAAGTGTTTGATGAAATGCTTGGAAGGATGTTAGAGTAGAATTTTATGCTCTTGGCTTGGGAAGGTAACTTAGGAACTCTTGAGTTACTAATGTCCAAGTAATTGATGATTGGGAGCCATTAACTCTAGGTCTCACTAATTGAATTGGTGGAGAGCTAGGACTTATGGACTTGGATTGTTATAGTTCACTTGACTTTCCTTTACTATTAGTTAGGGGATGACTTAGTGGGATTGATCCTTGTCAATTCTCATGTTGTGGTTAGTGATAGGGATAGAGATCCTTGACCACCAAACTTTGCCAAGACCTTTGTAGCTATTAGTTTACTTCCTTGCCATTTACATTTCATGTCTCTTATCCCAAAAACCCCAAAACATACCTCATATATAACCAATAACAAGACACTTTATTGCAATTCCTAGGGAGAACGACCCGAGGTTCAATACTTCGGTTTATAAATTTAGTGGTTTGTACTTGTGACAAACAATCTTTTGTATGAAAGGATAATTGTTAGTTTAGAAACTATACTTGCAACGAGCTTTCATTAGTAAAATTCTAAACCGTCAAAAAATCCGATTATCAACGCTCCATACGTAAACGAGTGTGAGAAGAAGAAGAAGAAGATGCGCGTGTAATCATGTTCTTTTAATGAGAGTGATTTTTGTTAGTGTTAGACCTACTTAGATAAACTTAGATAAAAAATATTTAAATGATTAAATAGTTAGTTCTTCGATTTCAAAAAAATGTGTACGATGTGCATTTTTAGCATGGGCTAGGACAATTTAATTCTTATTAGAGGAATGTTTCTACTTTTGTAAAATTTTTTAGTTGATATTTCAAATTTATTATTAAAAAATTAATTTTAAAATATAAAATATATATTAAAAATAAATTAAATAATATATATTTTTATACAAATAAATAATAATTTATTAGTGATTAATTTTTAATATATACATAATATTTTTTTTTTTGTTAAAGGTAGGTTTAAATCATAGCTTTCAACAAATGAAATCTTTGGCCACTCATGATTACTTCAAATTATTTTCTCCACTACTGGGCTGATGAGACATGAGATTATTAATTACACTTTCATAATTAAGAACATTAAAAAAAAAAACGTCTTTTTCGTTAACCATAACTCTTCCATTAATTAGTGGTTAACACTTACCATTGAAGTAGTTAACACTTAACAGTATCACTGTTCGCATATGTGCATACCAAGATAAAATAGGAATTGAGGAGTGCTAGAAGCTAGGGGTGGCAACTGGGCGGGTAGGGGCGGGTTTTTGCTCTATCCGATCCCGTCCCGTCTTACAAAAAATCTGCATAAAATCTGTCTCGCTCTA
>NC_029790.2:19871462-19874649 GCF_000816755.2 Arachis ipaensis | reverse complement strand
GTATTTCGTTTGATTTTAAAATTAAACATAGAAATTTTTAAAAAATAATTTTTATATCAAAATTAAACTTAAATATAATTATTCCAACTTTTTAAAGGTAACAGTCTTTAAAAAATTAAGAAAATAAACAACTTTTGAAAATATCTAGAAACAATACCAAACTCATATTTAATTAATGGCACTTTAATGTATGGACAAAAATACATTTGTTTATAATTGCCCTCTAATTTTAAATCGCTATTTATTTAGACAAATTAATGTTTCAGAAATTTATTAAATCTGAATGTAAATAATTAATTTAGGTACGATTTATATCTAGATATACTTAATTTTTAATGTATTAATATGATACGAATTTGTATCAAAAACTAGAGAGAATTAGAGATAATGAGAGAATAGAAGAGAAATTTCTAGAATTAAGACCAAAGAAAGAAAATAGAATTTTCAATTATATCATACGTATCTCACATTATTACATTATATTCCTCTTTATAGTATAATTTTCTAATTAGCCTAGTCCAATACTAATCCTATCATAATATATGTAAATGACATTATAAAAAAGAGATGAGATAAAGATGAAACTACAACCGAGAGTAAGGACTGTAAGGCACATTAGACTAATTGACTAAGCTTTTAGAGTAGTAGACTATCGACCACGGCGGAGATGCGGACATTTTTGTTATTTAAGGAGAAAAAAGTCTAAACAATCATTAATAATTACTCCGAAATATAATGAAGTTTTCAATAATTTTTTTTTGTTGCGGCTCTTATCTATTTTTATGACATTGACTTGTTTCAAGAAGACTAACAGTAGAAAGTAGAAACAAACAAAATAAAAAACCTTGATTAACAGTTTATCAAGAGGATTAGAGGAACAAGAGCCCGGGTCAATGTAATTCATATGGGGATCACTAATCGAAATAAATCAATTGTGATCCGACGCTGGCCAATATCTCAATACATAAGGGCGTGTTTGTGAGTTGAAGTTTAGGAGGTGAGGGGAAGGGCTTAAAGAGTAAAGTGGAGTCTATACTCTGAAGCCGTTTCCTTTAATTCATTCGCCTTTAAAATGCTTACAAACACAACCTAGCAGTTACTTCGCATCCTATCTTAATGACTGATCCGTTTGAATGAATAAATAGTTAGCGTTTCGAGCAGTGTTTCAGTTTGGGATTGCTTTATCCACGTCTTTTAGTCATTAGACCAGCGAAAACATGCCAAAATATGTATAGACAACTCACCCAAAACTGATACATTTAAGTTGTTTTTGATATACAAAGCAGATGTATTTGTGGGTGTAATGATTATTCTGACAAAGAATAACTGGGATATGACAACTCTAGTTGTGGCTCTTATTCGATTGAACAAGTGGTTGATTGGTTTGGAGAGTAACCAGTCAAATTCGTCATGAAAGATAGTTTTTAATTAAATTTGTCTTTCAAAAATTGTAAGTTAGTCAAGGTAGTTTTTTCATCACTTTTGTTACTAATTGCATCAAAATTCGTCAGTTAAGTGATACCATATTTACCACAATCCTAATTAATGGTTAACATTATAAGTTTATAAAATTAGATTATATCAATTCCAAATTAAGGGCGATTTTGAGGCATTGAAAATTTTCAATTGGCAGCCAATTAAGACTAACAGGTGTGCGCTGTCATGTTATTTAATGTGTCATATTAGTAAATTCTAATACCATCAACTATGGAAGTGATAAAATGACTAATATGACTAACTTAAAATCTTTGAAGGATGAATTTGATTAAAAAAATCTTTTAGAGATTAATTTGGAGAATGAGTGATCTTTTGGGGACTAATTTGATCATTTACTCCATTAAAGATTAACATTTTAACATTTTATAATAACTAATAACAAATAGATATTAAGACTAATAACAACAATTATCAATATCATTCTTATTAATATGTATATCCTCTATTCAATTTATATAAGCAAAATAAAAAAATAAAAAATTATGAATATTTTTTAATTCTTATACAGTAGATTTAGCTAATATATATAAAAAAGATAACAAAAAATAGAAAAAAAAATCTTAAATCGTTTTTGATAATTATCCAAAAAACAAGTTTTTAATAAAAAAATTTGTCAATCTTAGTTGGCACTTAACAGATAAATTTATCAACATACCACGTAAGTTTGTTCCATTAACTCAAGAGAAAGATCATTCACGGAGAGAATAACCAGTTTTACAGAGCTAAAGATCAATAGTTGAAAAGGATTTTTTGTTTGAATAAAGTATCATTTTTATCCCCAACATTTGGGGTAAGTTTTAAAGTTGTCCCTAACATTTGAATCGTCCTATTTAAGTCCTTAACGTTTCAAAATTGACTCAACATTGTCCTGTTGTAACACCCTACCATACAGAGTCTTATGCTTAAGTCATAATTCAGAGATGGCAAGGTATTACGACCTCTAAAACAAAAATTTAGTACGTATAGTAGTATGAATAATTGATTATAACTAGGAGCCTTTGTAGAAAAAGGGGTAAACAAAAACCGTAACTCGAAAGCGCAACACTCCGATCGATAACGTAACGAGCAAAGGATAAGCTAGCGCAAGATCATATATATACAAAGAGTGTCAAAAACGGGAATATCAAGACTCAAAATCCGGCTGCGAAGATAACCGGTCCGAGCATAGCAATATATACATATAATAAAATAAGGAAAACCCCAAAGGAAACCCAAAGGGATACAAATACAGAAAACCTATTCTCCAAAAATCCCCTCTAGAAGGAGTCATCACAGTGTATTATTCAATGGAGATAAAAGTATCTAAAAAAGATATATAAATCAAAATAGAGTCCCGAGAACAAGGATCTTCGCTAATCCAGAAGTCTCCAGCATGCCTTAACGAGAAGCCTCGCGTCCTGCATCTGAAAACCACAAAATCCGCATGGGTGAGAACCAGAGGTCCCCAGCACGGTAACAGCTTCCACATATATAATACATAATAATAGAGGAAAGCCGAAGGCAATCCTAGAACTTCCTCCAGATAATATCAAAGCTTATAAACAAACTAAACCGTAAGTGGCAACTGACTAAAGATCCTTCAGTCTAACTAATACTTCCCTTTCCAATTCCTTCAGACCTCCCAACCACCAGTAGGAGTATAATATAGCAAACACAGTTATATCAGACAAGAGATTTACAAATAGGAACA
>NC_029790.2:19868995-19869161 GCF_000816755.2 Arachis ipaensis | reverse complement strand
TAGACAATTAGCAAGTAATATGCAGTCAATTAGGCAATCTCAAACAATTCATGTAGTATGCTTATCTGTCCCTAGTGTCCCTAGTGGCTGATGATATCATCTGTCGGTTATAGAGCCAACCCGACAAGTCCTGGTAGCTAACCATTGGACTGTCCCCATCCCCAAC
>NC_029790.2:19866296-19868987 GCF_000816755.2 Arachis ipaensis | reverse complement strand
GCATCCCCAACTCGAGTTATACTCATCATAAACTTGATCATAATCATGATCCATATCCATCACCCTCACTGGTGAATATTTACGGGGGCGAGCTCATCCGGGCCTTTCACAGTGCCCGGCCACACTTACGACATAGGGTCAAAAGAGCTTCGAGTCTCAACCTGGAGCACGTGGTGGCTAGCCACTGCTTCCTCCCAGGGAAACCCTCATCTCTGATGGTGGAAGTGCAAACATTCACAATTCATTCAACAGCATATATGCATTTATACTTAGCCATAATCATGGCTCTGCCATAACACGACAATAATCTAGCCATCTGGCTCACGGTTAAATCCATAACCAGCCAATTCATTAACAATCACGGCCCTTCGGCCCATGGCATAACAAGCACTTCCACCGCATCTCACATAATCATCTTTGATCCTCAATGATCATCCATTTTCCCTTGCTTCACTCGCAAGTTACCACATTCACTAGCCCTTTTTCTCATGCTAGGCATATCATAATGATTCAAGACATAAGTGGTGAGATCGGAGGCTTAGAAGTATGAAATTTGGTTTTTAAAACTCAAAAATCAACTTTGGGATGAAAACAGGGCCACGTGTACGCGCACTCCACGCGCACGCGCGGATGGCCAAAAACTCATCGACGCGCAAGCGTCATACGCGCGGGTTGAAAAATATCCAAACGGCGCGCAAGCGTCAGCCACGCGTACGCGTGGGTGCTCTTGTGCCCAGGCACAAAACTGGCACAATTCTGGCACAACTCTCTGGAAAATAGCTGGGCATATGGCGCAGCGCATCGACGCTCCCGCGCACACCACGCGCACTCGTGGATGGTGCTTCCTGGAAGAATGGCGTGCACGCGCCAAGTGCGCCTACGCGCGGAGGGTTATTCTGCTAAAATTTTTCTAAGTTAAAAGCTGCAGAATTCACAGATTCAACCCCCAATCTTCCGACGGTCATAACTCTCTCATTTTAAATCATTTTTTACCCGTTCTTCGAACGGCATGGACATCCCGGATCCAATTTCATTTCTAAATAAATTTGGCACAAATCAGAGATCCGTAGTCCAGGTTATGTCCCGTCAAAGTATGCCCAAAAACCATGTTTTCATACAAAACCACAAAGTGCCATTTTCAAAACAAGCCACTTTCAACTCTTTTCAAAATCAATCAAAACATGCCAATTTCAACCCTTTTCTTTGAAATCATTCAAAATGTACCAAAATCAACAACAAGCCATCCTCAACTCACACATTGACACTTTACCAAAAAATCCAAAACCTCATCCAACCATTTTAACACTTCTCAATCAAATGGCTAAAGGACAAACACAATATCATGTCATACATCCTTCCTCATCCCAATTTCCAATAATACCATTTCCAATCAACCATCATTATACATGATCAATATCATACTCACCATCAACATGGTACCACCCATCAATTCAACCTCAATCATCCATCAAGCATATATCACAACATGCATTTCTCATATATCACGCAATCAAGGCATCAATATTCATAATCACATATATGAACACATCATATATCTCAACCATTCAACAACACCAACAATTCAATGCCTATCTTAGGGCCTCTAGCCTAAGTATTTCCTACCACATTACATATTAGATACGGGAAACCGAAACCATACCTTAGCCGATTTCCCACGCTCAACCGGAGCACTTCCAAACCACTTGACCACAAGCTCTCAAGGTCTCAACACCTCCAAGAATAGATTTTATCACACAAAACCCTCTCCCAAGCTTTCCAAAATGACCAATCAAGCTCCAATATTCACATATACACAACCTAAGCCACAATCATCATATCCATACACAACATCTCAATACCCAAACATTATAGAACAACAAATTACACTAGGGTTGATAATCTTACCACACCCAAGGTCCAAGGAGACAAGATTAACCTTCTCCTTCAAGAGAGTTGGGTCCTATAACATCAAAGAACCCAAAATCTCAACATTTTTGCTCATGAAACTCGAAATCAAGGCTGGAAATTCGAAGAGAAAAACGTGGCTTACCTCAAGATTGATTGTATGGGTTTTGTAGAGCTCTCCGCGGTGAACGCGTGGCCGCAAACGGTGCGGCAATCGGAGCTCTATATCAAAAGTTATGGTGGTTTAAAGATCAAGTGAGAGATAGAACTTGAGAGAGTGTTCTTCCCCCCTCCATACCAATTTCAGCGTGTTTGAGTGTGTCAAGTGAGGAGAGAGAGTGCTGAAAACTAGGGTTTTGGTTTAGTTTAGTTGGGCCAAGGGCCCACTTTAGGTCCGGTTGGCCCGGTTTGGCCCGTTCGGTCCAATCTTGGTCCGATTTCTATAAAATTGGTACCGAAATTCTCGTCTCAAATTCCTCTATCACATTTAGCCATAAAAATATCATTTTTGGCTTTCTAGAATAAATTCTCATATATGGGTTAATTAGCCGTTAATTAACCGGGTCTTACACCTGTTGTTAGGAATCTGTTAACGGAATTGACGGCGGGACAAAATTGAGACGATTTTGAAACGTTAGGGACTTAAATAGGACGAACACGTTGGGGACAAAAACGATACATAGAAATAAATTTTAATTTTATTTTTCAATAATATTAAATTTTTAAGGTACATAATTATTCAATTAATTTTATTCTTAATCAAAAACAAATTTACCTAAAAAAATA